>NC_044555.1:5106000-5414500 GCF_007565055.1 Rhinopithecus roxellana
TCCTGGTGGAAAATTGATTGCACTAGAGGTAAACTGGAGTAAGCATATCGGAGAGTAAGTTATTGCAAAAAAGTTGATGAGTACGAATTAGAGCATTTGAAAGAGATAAGGCAATAGGGACATGTTTTTAGTTGTCTTTATAAAGAATTAACTGATAATTGGAAAAGAGATGAGGTTTTATGTCAGTCCTTACCTTATACATATGACATGATCCTAAGCTTGAAATATTGAGTACATGGTGAGACAGTTTTTCAAGACAAAAAAATTAGTAGGAAAAATAGTCTTTTTCAGGGAAGGTAAAGTCTTGGGTTTTGATCTTGTTGAATTTGAAGTTAACAGACTCTTTGAAAAGTGAATGTAGAGATAAAAAGACAAGTTAATAAGGCATTCTAACACCCCATTTCTGGTTTTCCAATAACCCTTTCAAATTGAAACTCAATGTAATCCCATAATCACTGAAACCTGTGGGCAATATGTTATGCTGAGTGCTATAGATATAATGTATCTTAGTCTGGTTTGTGCTGCTCTTAGAGAATACCACAGACTGGGTAGTTTATAATGAACAGAAATTTATTTTTCACTGTTCTGAAGGCTGGAAAATCCAAGATTTAGAAGCTAGCATCTGGGAAAGGTCTTCTTGCTGTGTCATTCCATGGTGGAAGGCAGAAGGGCAAGAGGGAGAGCCCACTCATGAAAGCCCTTTTATTAATATATTAAACTCATTTATCAGGGTGGTGCCCTCATGGTCTAATAATTTCTCAAAGGTACAACCTTTTAATACTGTTACAACAGCAGTTAAGTTTCAGGATGAGTTTTGGAGGGGAACAACATTCAAATCATAGCATAATGCATGTCTCCAAAATATCCTAAAAATAGTGGGTAGGTTTGGAGATACACTTAAAGAATCGTAGTAAATTCCACTCTTCAGATTTCTAATTTAGTGTTTTTTACACCATACTATGAAATTTGTGGATGGAAGTTGATGGGTCAGATGCAATAGATACTAGAAGAGTAAAATCAACATGTTTGCTTACTGAAAGGTTATGAGAAAGAAGTTAGGGCCTTCTGAGAGAGGAAAACCTTTAAAAAATAATTGTGATTTTCAAGGTAATATGAATAGATGAATATTGATGTCATTGTAGAAAGATATCAGAGATTTAAAAGGTGATATACTCTGATCCAGTAATGTTTGATGGACCAAATAAATCTCTACATGAACATTAGTTAGATGAAAAGGGAGATTTATATCTAAAGCTCAGGAAACCATGACTGTATTATAGAATATATGGTCTAGCAGACTATGTAATACTTACAAACCTTGTTTTTGATGCTGTTAATATTTATGCAGTTTATATCACTTTTTTGGCAAACATCTCACTGTTCTGTTTTCATACAAATAAAACCACTGGATCTCTTTCAAGTTAATAGCTGATAAGTTAATTCTTAAAATATGTTTGCTTGTAAACTTTGGGTTTCTGAACCCAAATGCAGGGCATGTAGTATCTCTATGCTAAATTTTAAATTGTTAATTGTTTTATTACCAATGTGTTTCTTATTTTTAAAGAAACAAAGTAAAACATTATATCTTTAAGTGTTTGATCATCCCCGAAGTCACAAAATCAACTGATTCTTAAAATATGCCAAAACTTTTTGCCTCATTTTTTAAAAAAGGTCTTTAATGATAAGGTTACATGTATAGACAAATTTAAAAATAGACGTTGAAACAACAGATAAAAGAAACAGAAACTACCATTGGATATGAAAAGGTAAATTTCCAGCACACATATGTAAAACAATGCCCCATATGTATGGTGGAAGGAATGCCCTGATATGCTAATTGTTCTACAGTTCTCCCAATTCTCATATGCTTAGATAACGTCAATGGATGATGAAAAAGTATCTTTTGGACATTTTGTGACTTAATTCTCTCTGAAGCATCTGGCTTGCACATTTTGTCAATGATCTATCTGAGTGTTTATTGTCTACAAAAATAAGCATATATTGGCATTTCAATTTTTAATATTCCTCGTCTGCCACTGACTATGGTAAAATATCTCCTAAGCTCATGAATCACTATAAAGATACTTCCTAAAGACACTTCCTGGACTGCCATGATGGCATGTGCCTGTAATTCCAGTATTTTGTGAGGCTGAAGTAGGTGGATCCTTTGTGATGAGGAATTTGAGATCAGCCTGGGCAACATAGCAAAACCCTATCTCTACAAAAAATCCAAAAATTAGCCGGGTGTGGTGGCATGCTGATAGTCTCAGCTACTTGGGATGCTGAGGTGCAAGGATTGCTTGAGCCTAGAAGGTTGAGGCTACAGTGAGCCAAGATCAAGCCACTGCACTTCATCCTGGAGTACGAGTGATACCGTGTCTCAAAACATAAAAATATAAGTAAATAAAATGAATAAAGTCACTTCCTAAAGTTATCTTAATGTTGCATCATTCTAAAGTGACCTGGCCACAAATAATGACATGAAAAAATTAAATGTAAAGTATCTATTTCATTTCTAAGAGTAGAAATTATAAAGCTCTGTAGGATAGTTTTATGTACTCTAACTGGTATTTTAGAAAAGCCACAGTGGATTACATGAAACAGTGACTGGCTGAATTCACACTTTCCTTTTTCATGTTAAGTAGTTAATTTTTATATATACTTTTTATATAAAATGAAAACTTACAAATGCATAAGTGTTTTAAAAACAAAGTTGCATATATAAATCAAAATATTAGCTTAACAAAAATACATAAACTCATATAATATTAAAGGTTGCCTAAAAGAGTATTTTGAATTATATTAAATGGAAGAGAAAATTATTCTAGGGTTAAGTGTTAGAGAATTTCACATAATGACAAGATTTTATCTTGCAACATGGTAAAGAGTTGTTGCTCAGAGACAAATAGGAAGAGGGAAAGTTATAATAATCTGGAGCAAGTTCCTGTGAGAATAAGAAAGAGTCTAGAGAAGGAGGAAAGGGAAGTAATACCTAGAGAAGGAGGAAAGGGAAGTGATTTAAGGGATGTGCCAATGATTTCCTTAGAGACAAGGAAGAAGTTCACGTTTCTATTGCTATTTTACAAAGGTTGAGAAAGAAGTGAGGAACTAAGAGTTTGAAGAAAGGAAGAATAAAACAGATTTAAGAGAGTGAGGCGCAGAGTTAGACACATGAAAAGAAAAAAAAGACCTAAGAGTCAAGAAATAGAGATAGAAACCTAAGAACAAAAGTTTGAATCTCTCAATGTAAAACTAATCCCTTAGAGGAAAGAAGACATACTTTTAATGCAGGCAAATCATAGGCTTAATTGATCATACCAATAACTTATAATCAAAGTTAATAAGCCTCTGACTTAAGTTCTCTCACATATATAATGGTATTATAAAAACCTACCTTACAGAATCATTGTGAAGATAAAAATATGTCAAGTAACTGTAAGTGTATATGTAATAAAACTGACGAAATCTAAATCAGTTCTGTAAATTGTAAATTTTGGGGGTTTTGTATCATACTATATGCAAGATATTAACATTAGAGTATACTTCTTTAAAACTTCCAATGCATCTATAATTATTTCAAAATAAAATATTTGTAAAAGTAGGCTGGGTGATAAAATAAGTTGAAAAAAGGTTTTTGTTTTTGTTTCTTTTCAAAAGCATGGGGATTCGATTCATGGAGATTGTAATTCCTGAAGACAAATAGAGCAGTATAACTTTAAACCCAAGCCATCTCATTTTATTTAACAGCTGTACTAACAAACTCTTTCCATACATTAGAAAATGATGCTAGTACAGTTTTATTTATATCTTCCCCCGAATTTCTGACTGTCCTGCTGCATGATTCCAGCTTTGCCTCTTCGGCCGCTTTTAGAGAATCCAAGTGTCATGATACTGAGAGGTATAATTATAGTTAAATAAAAGTGTTGCCTACTGAGAAAATAAGGAGAATTATTCTCCAGAGGCTAGCACTAGGCATGGTGGTGGAAGATGATGGTTGAAATTATAGGAAGAGAGATTTTAGCTATACTTATAAAATTTGAATTGGAAAATGAAAGATAGTGCTGTTTGGCATGGTGAATAGGCATCACTGCACATTTTGACGCTGAAGTTGAAACACTCCCGGTTTTTGCTCACTGATTTATCTCCATCACTTTGCATATGGCCTATCACTTAGTAAGGGTGAAAAATATTTCTTAATAAAAGAATATATGACTAACGTAATGACTGAGTTACAATGAATGAAATAATTTGTGTAAGAGATTCCTACAAGGAAAAGACAATGGCAGCAGGCAGCTTCTACAGTCCCATGTAACTGTGAGGTTTTATGAGTCAACATAGGTGGGAATAACCCATGTATAAAATCTGGACAGAAACTTGGGTTCCAAATCCTGGACACTAATAGCTTCAGCAAGTTAATCCTAGACTGAGTTTAAAATATGGGACATGTTGGAAGAGAAATAGAGTCGTGTGACAAGGATAGAAATGCAACTGTCATAAAGGTAACGAAAATTAGGTAACTTTTCCAAGACTAGCGTTACTTTTTCATTCTTTGTCAGCAGCAAGTTTTCCAAGCCCATGATGGAAAATGAAGCTTAAAGCAATACTGGAACAATGGTAGTGAAGCCAGTAGAGAGTACTTTCCTACAGGAGAATTATTCTTTTGGGTCTGTTTGAATAGTGCTTTCTCTCTCATGCAGAAAATAAATTCTAACAGAGAACTAGAGTTTGAAGTAAGATTGAACAGTGGAAACAATCAGATTCTTGTTCCAGGTCCTTATTTGTCAGAAAGAAGGACTTCACCTGGGGACATGAACAAGAAAGGAACCTCACCTCTGCCTCAAATGAACATTACATAAGCTGTCACTCCCTAATCGCAAGTAGAAATAGACCTGAAAAATAACTGTGGGAGGAATCAACTTGGAACAACCAATGTCACTTAAATAATCAGTGTAACACTGAACTACTTCCTTCCTAAAGAGACCTGGCAACGAATGTGTTTACAGCATCACTAAAAGTCTTGACAAGGAACAGTCACTCCACAACAAAACTGAGACTTCTTTTTTTTACTGTAATAAAAGAAAAATGTGTGTTCTCTACTGAAAAATATATATTGACAATCTATTTTTTCTTTACAAAACCATAGGTAGTCACAGATATTTCAAGAATGGTCTACTATATTTGAAATTATTTTCCATAACTAAGTTAATCTCTAGTTTCCTGTTTATCTCAATATTTAGAATCTCTGGTGATTTTACCTATATTTTCCAGAGTCAAATTTTATTTTTCTCTCACTGTGGTCGTCTACTGACAAGTATAATATAATATTTAATGTTTACTCCTATTTAATATATGTGGAAAGAGAGGATCACTGCTTAAGATCAAGTTGATAATAAATAGCAGGAACTTCCACTTTTAACCAAGGACTATCAGGGATCAGCTTTGCTTTCTTCTCTGAGGCACATACAAAATGGAAAAATACATAAACTGACAATTTTCACAACACTGATTATCAGGCAAAAAAAGACGTTGATCCCATTGAAGTGGGAATCAAACATAGTGAGCCGCGATTACCCCAGATTATTACCTTTAAAGAGTTATGAACACAGTGTATGGAGGCAGGATGCAGGCTGACCTCAGCAGACTGGCTGAGGTGAACAGATAAGTGGGAAGACTAATGCAGCTCTAGTTCACAGTGCAGAGTAAGAGAGAAGAGAGGAGCTTCATAAGAGAGAACTCCAGAGATCTGCAGTCTTCATTTGAGACAAGAATTCTCAAGTGAGCACTCAAGTATTCAGCTGAGTACTGATTAGCACACATGTGTGAGGAAACAATTGGAGATTCAGAAAAACAAACAACCAACAGTACTGACAGAAACAGAACCTCTTTCTCAAATAGGGCTTGGAATATTGCCTTTTCCATTTTCTTTTTAACTTTTATTTTAAGTTCAGGTGTGCATGTGCAAGATGTGCAGGTTCATTACATAGGTAAATGTCATGGGGGTTTGTTGTGCAGATTATTCCATTTAATTTGTACAGACATTTAATTTCTCACAGTCTGGAGGATACAATTCTATGCTCAAGGTGCCAGCAAACTTGGTTATTGCTGAGGGCTTTCTTCCTGGCTGGTAGATGGCCACCTTCTCACTGTGTCCTCACCTAGCCTTGCCTCCTTATTTGCACGAAGAGAGAGAGTTCTCTGGTGACTCTTCTCCTTCTTCTTATATTCTTCTCCTTCTCCTTCTCCTCCTCCTTCTCCTCCTCCTCCTCCTTCTTCCCTCCTCCTCCTTTTTCTTCTTCTTTTCTTTTTCTTCTTCTTCTGTCTTTTCCACTAATTTTACTGGATGATCTCTCCACTCTTAGGTCCTCATTTAACCTTCACTACCTCCCTAAAGGCCCTATCTTCAACTATAGGGCCATTGAGGGTTAGAGCTTTTCTATAGACTGGATATTTTTGAGCCCCATCAAATTCGTATGTTGAAATTTAACCCCCAATGTGATAGTGTTTGGAAATGTACCCTTTGGGAGGTAACTAGGTCATGAAGGTGGAGCCCTAATGAATGAAATTAATTCCCTTATAAAAGGGGTCCCAAAGAGCTCTCTTACCCCATCTACCATGTGTAGACACAGTAAGAAGACTTTCATTTATGAGCCAGGAAGTGGGCCTTCACCAGATGGTAGATCGGCTGCCACCTTAATCTTGGACTTCTCAGCTTTCAGAACTTTAGGAACTAAATTTCTGCTGTTTACAAGCCACTTGGCTTATGATATTTTGTTATATCGCCTGACCAAGCTAAAACAGACTTCAACTTATGAAAGGGGGTGGGGAGGTGACACAATTCAGCCCATAACAGTGGGGAATATTTAACCCTAAACTGTGCAGTGATTTGGACTCATTTAGACTTCTTTTCCTTTTAATAATAGCATCTTTTTACTTATTTAGCTATTTATTTACTTTTATTTTTAAAATTTGAGTTTTTTATTTCAAGAAATTTGCTTTTTTATTTTTTAGTTGAAACGAGGTAATTGTACATATTTATAGTTACATAGACTTCTTAAAAGCAAAGCCTGGAGGAATCAAAATATTTTCAAGTAACATAATTGAGTCCTAAAATAAAATTCAAAAATATTTCTCAAGATACAAAAAATCCAGTACCCAGTAAGATAAAATTAATAATGTTTGGTATCAAATAAAAATTCATCAGACATGCAAAGACACAGGAAAGCATAACTCATGATAAAGAGATAAATCAATCAAAACCTATCCATTAATGAGTGACATCAGTGAAAACAGTAGAGTAGGGAATGCCAAGGTTCCAGCCCTTTACAGAAACACCAAAAAAATGGAGTAAAATCTAAATCAATTTGGAACTCTGGAAAATTGTCAAGTGCTTACAACAACCAACCAAACGCTCAATTAAAACGTAGGTGATTGAAACCTGATAAAGAACTTTATGATTTTTTAATTACCCTTTTTCCCATTCTTCTCCCTTGCTTGGTGGCAATTTTGAAGATGGAAGCCCACATTCTTCAAATGGGTCCCTAAATCTGTAAGATTTAGAATATAATTGTTCTCAAGGAATTATGTCTGTCTGTCTGGATCTGTCTGGAGGCTCCCTCCTGAAGTATTGATGGTAAGAGGCTTGCCTTTGTTTCACCTACCCAGGACATTTCTCAGAGTTGAAAAGCGCCTACATAGAGGGCATGCCTAGAAAACATTAAAAGGCAAATAAACAAGTCACTGCCATCTGGGCAAAAGATAAGGGTTCTGTCAAATAATAGACACACTGAAAGCCTGGGGAAAATAAGCTGGGCAGTGAGATAATTTGGGAGATAAGAATTTTAAAATATTCTACCTATGCCATTGAATCTATGGGCCACACATACCCATCAAGTGATGTATGCTCAGAAAAGACCTGATAAGATCCTAAGCTTTTCCATCTGGCTCATCTTTAGGCTCATGGAAAATAGGAAGCAAAAGATAAGGGAGTGTTGTAAACAGACTAGCTAAGCATAAAAAAAGCTATTCAACTAGAACCAATTAGCACAGTCCAGGAAAGTATTTTATTTATTTGCTTTGCTCCAGGTGTTCAAGGAAATTTATCAGACCACTAGTTTATCACTAAGCTAAAAGAAGAGAGATTTCAGAGATCACAGGCAACACAGAATGTATTTTTAACAAAAGTCATTTGGAAAAGTCAGTGAACAACAACAACAACAACACAACCTAACAACCACAAAGAGCAGCAACAACAAACACCGGAGAGCGAGAGAATCTGATCTCCATAATTACTATGTTATAACATTCAAAATTTAGTTTTCAACAACAACAACAACAACAAAATTATGGGACATGCCAAAAAAAAAAAAAAAAAAAGCTAAACACACACACACACACACACACACACACACACACACACGAAAGTATGGCCCAAACATGGGAAAAAAATAAATTAATGCAAACTGTCCCTAAGGAAGCTCACACATTGGACTCCATAGACGAATACTTTAAATCAACTGTCTTCATATCCTTAAAAAGAAAAACGCAACCATGAACTAAGTAATAAAAGAAATGGGAGTAGTAGAAGTCTGAGATGAAAGAAGAGGGAGAGAAAAGGGAAGCAAGAATTTTTAAAGAAATAATGGCCCCAAACTCACCAAATTTGGTTTTAAAAACACAAATAAACACATCCAAGACACTCAATGGTCTCCAAGTAAGATAAACACAAAGAAATACACACCAAGACACGTTATAATCAAACTGTTAAAAGCAAAAAATGGAGAGGATCTTGATAGCAGAAAAAGAGAAGTGCTTTGTCCTGTTTAAGGCTATCCTTAGATTAACACCTGATTTTCATAGAAAACCCTAAATAATTCACAAAGAATTATTAGAGCTAATATATAAATTCAGCAGAGTAGCACAAGACACAAAATTAATATGCAAACAACAGTTATATTTCTGTATATTAGCAAGGAACAATCTGAAAAGAAACTAAGAAAATAATTTGAATGCCAATGACATCAAAATCAATAAAATAGTTAGAATTAACCAACGATACACAAAACTTGCATACTGGAAACTATAAAATTTAACTACAAGAAATCTAAGAAGATTTGAAAAATGAAAAGACGTTTCATGTTTATGTATTAGAAGACTTAATATTGTTTACATGACAATACTTTCCAAAGTGATTAATAGATTCAATGTAATTACTATCAAAATCGCAGTGGCCTTTTTTGAAAAAAATTGTCAAGCTTGTCCTAAAATTTATATTGCATTCCAAGGGATACAGGTAGCCAAATTCATCATGAAAAATAACAAAATTAGAGGACTTACAATTCCAAATTTCAAAACTTACTACAAAGCTATAGTAATCAAAACAGTTTAGTTACTTTAATAAGGATAGACACTTAGCTTAATGAAATAGAGTTGAAAGTCCAGAAATTAAGTTAGATCTACAGTCATCTGATATTTGGCAAGGGTGCCAAAATCATTTAATGGGGAAAAGAGTCCTTTCAAAAAATATTTCTGGGACAACTATGTATCTACATATAGAAATTTGAAGTGAGACCATCTGTCTCCTCACACGATATATAAAAGTTTATTTAAAACACAGGAAAAATCTAAATGTAAGTTGTAAAACTATAAAAACTCTTGGAAGAAAACATATGGGTAAAATTCATTATTTTAAATTGGGTAATAGATTGTTAGATGTCATACCAAAAGTTCAAGCAACGACAACAAACTTTAAAAAGTGAATAAACTGAACATCAATGAAATTTTAAAAATAATGTTTTTTGCATTAAAGGACACTATTGAGAAAGTGAAAAGACAAATATTGGGAGAAAAGACGCTATATGTGAATATCTATTATTACATTAATATAGACTGTGATAAGTTAAAGATAATAAATCATAAATTGTTCACTTAAACCGATATTTGAGTACCAACCCTGTTCTTCCAGTTTTATTTCCACTGTATTAGGGCTAGTGCTAGTTTTGGAGCCACCCTGTCTCCTGTTATGCCAATTTTTTTTTCCTCTGAATAATAGTAACCTACAATTTCCAGGTTGTCACTTATCTGTCTAGGCACTCAATAGAAATTATACTGTGTTTTCTTTGTCCCTAGCTTAATGGGGGTGGCGGTGGGGGGCTCTGAACAACTGTTTCCTGATGTCCGTGATTCAAGCTATGCAGAAAAATCCGTCCACACAAAAGCCAATTTCAACGTCCAATGTTTAGAAAGAAAAGGAGGAAAAGCAGTAACCCATTCCATCCATTAAAACAGTGGATTCACATGTGATATGCCTCGAGGAGCTTTTTGCCTTTTTTTCAGTGACGATTCTTTAGTGCCAGAGTGGTCTGGGTGATACCAGGGGGAAGTAGAACAGCTAATATTATACTTTACAAGGTTATTGGTACTCCACTTCTAATCTCCCATTTTTACAACACATGCTGGATGTTACTGACACTGGAATGGCAGAATAAGAAATGCAAAATGGTATTATTTCATTATACCCTTTAATTGCACTTTACAGCACTATGCAAAAGATTTCCTTTATAGGCCTGAAGGCACAACAATGCATTTAAACTAAAAAAATACATGCTGGTGTGTCAAATTAGAATGCCATTTTTTACCTGTGCCCGACAATTTATTTGTGCTTTTTTGTTGGTTGGTTTGACCCATCTCCTCTATTAAACTACAGTTTAGCCTCAAAATAAATTAGACACATGTACTAAACATATGCTTAAATGTCTACATAAATGTTATTCTCAAAAGATTAATACCATCTGTTGATTCTGTTTTCTAAGTTAGCCTTGACAGATTTAACAAAGGACAAATGATTAGTTTCTGAGATCCTTCATTTATTTTCTATGTGTTTGACTATGAAAGCTTTTATTTTCTGCTGATAATAAAGTATATCTATAGTAAGTACCTATTTAGAGGTTGAGCTAAGAGTTTTCAGATTAGGAAGTATCTTACAGACTAGTTGTACTATAGTGACCATGAAAACTGGTGAAATGGACAGCATTATAAAATGGTTTTCATTGCTTTTTTATTGATATATATTAATAGGAGTATTACATATTTAGGGGGTATATGTGATATTTTAATACCTGTAGAAAGTGTATAATGATCAAATCAGGATAATTTGAATATCCATCATTTCATTTAATTGCTTTCATTTATTTATTTTTTGGATTTTTTTTTTTAATTTCAACGTTTAGATACAGGGGGTATATGTGTAGGTTTGTTACATGAGAATATTGCATGATACTGAGGTTTGAGGTATGGAGCCTGTCACCCAGATAATGAGCATGATACTCCATAAGTAGTTTTTCAACCCATTCCCCCCCTCCCTTCTCCCCTCTAGTAATCTGTAATGGCTGTTGTTCCCATGTTTATGGGAACAACAATGTTTATTTAGCTTGCACTTATAAGTGAAAGTGTGCAGGATTTGGTTTTCTGTTCCTGCATTGACTTGCTTAAGATGAAGGCCTCCAGTTGCATCCATGTTGCTTCAATGGACATAATTTTATTCTTTTTTATGGCTGTATAGAGTTCCATGGTGTATATGTACCACATGTTCTTTATCCAATCTACCACTGGTAGGCACCTGGGTTGACTCCATATCTTTGCTATTGTGAATAGTGCAGTGATAAACATATAGGTGTCTTTTTGATAGAATGATTTATTTTCCTTTTGGTGTATAACCAGTAACAGGATGGCTGCATCAAATGGTAGCTCTATTTTAAGTTCTTTGAGAAGTCCCCCAACTACTTTCCACAGTGACTGGGTCAATTTACATTCCCATCAACAGTGTCTAAGTGTTTTCTTTTCTTCACGGCCTCACCAACATCTTTTGTTTCTTGACATTTTAATAATTGCCACTCTGAATAGTGTAAGATGGTATCTAATTGTGATTTTGATTGCATTTCTCTAATGATTAGTGATATAGAGCATGTTTCCATATGTTTTTTGGCTGCTTGTATGTCTTCTTTTGAGAAGTCTTTTGCTTATTTTTAATGGGATTCAAGGAGAACTACAAAACACTGCTGAAATAAATAAGGAACAGTAAAAATAGATGAAAAAACATGCCATGCTCTTGGATTGGAAGAATCAGTATCAAAATGGCCATACTACACAAAGCAATTTACAGATTCAACGTTATTCCTATCAAACTACCAATGCCATTCTTCACAGAATTAGAGAAAAGAAAAAGCTATTCTAAAATTGCTATGGAGCTGAAAATGAGCCCGAATAGCCAAAATAATCTTAAGGAAAAAGAACAAAGCTGGAGGAATCACACTGTCTGACTTCAAACTATAATATAAGGCTACAGTAACCAAAATAGCATGGTAGTGGTACAAAAACAGACATGTAGATCAATGGAAAAGAATAGAGGGCCCGGAAACAAAGCTTAAAAAATAAAAAAGAAAAAGAAACAAAGCTTCACACCTGCAACCATCTGATGTTCAACAAGGTCGAGAAAAACAAGCAATGGTGAAAGGGCTCCCTATTCAATAATTGGTGCTGGGCTAACCGGCTACTCATATTCAGAAGATTGAAATTGGACCCTCCCTTTCATTATGCACAAAAATTAATTCAAAATGAGTCAAATAATTAAATATAACACCTCAAACTATGAAAAGCCTAGAACACGATCTAGGAAATATTCTTCTTGACATCGACCTTGGTAAAGAATTTTTGGGTAAGTCCCCAAAAGCAATTGCAAGGAAAACAAAAATAGGCAAATGTGACCTAATTAAACTAAAGAGCTTCTGCACAGTAAGATAAACTATCAACAGAGCAAACAGACAACCTACAGAATAGGAGAAGATATTATCAAACCATGCATCTGACACAGGCCTACTATCTAGAATCTGTAAGGAACTTCAACAAATCATCAAGCAAAAAAAATAATAATAATAATCTCATTAATTGTTTTTAAATTATGCTTATAAGCATGTTAAAACTTTGAAATATTAATCTCTGCCAATAAATTAAATATATAGTTCCAAGCTTAGATGGGGTGGAAATTGGCACCTGAGACACAAGTTGAATGAAAATAAAAATGCTCTGATGTTAACTGAGGTTTTCTCAATTATATTAAGACATTGATATTATTAAAAGGAAAACTTTAGACAAATTAAATTTAACAGAGTGTAATTAAGCAAAGAATGATTCACAAGTAGGGCACTCCCCTGAACCAAAATAGGTTCAGAGAGACTCCAGCACTACGACGTGTTTCGAGAGAATTTATGGACAGAAAAAGGAAAGTTACTTACAGAAAACTGAAGTGAGGTACAAAAATAGCTGGACTGGTTCCTGCATGGCGTTTGCCTTATTTGAACATGGTGTGAAGAGTTGGCCACCTTTGACTGGCTGAAACATGATGACTGGCAAAAGAGTAGGTTACAGTCTGTATTCACGTCCAGTTAGGTTACAGCTCACTATGTGTGGAGAAACCTTTATGCCAAACTTATAAGGAGGCAGCTTTAAGTTAAAATTAATTTAACGGTATTCAAATATAGTAATATATTAAAGGATGGTGAAGTACATATCTCACTGCTAGTGAAAAAATTGGATAGTTGAAATTTCATTGCAGTTCTACATTTTTATGAATGAATTACATTCTTAATTATACTTTGTTGAATATTATTGATTATTCATTACATCCTATTTGTATGTCATTATATGTCAATCTAAGTTCTAATAAGCTCAGAGCTTTAAATGTGAACCAGTATGAAATCTAACTTTAAACTTTAAGCTTTCTTTTTATTCTTTTTAATAAAACATTGGGTGAAACTAGGACATCCATTTTAGAATTCAATAAAAACAATTTTAAAAAGAAAGACTATAACTTACACTGGATTCTCCTTCCAACACATTGAATTCCGAAACATATGCATTCTGAAATGTAAACCTCTTGTGTTTTTAATATACAAATATTTCAAGTTTCAAGTTTCAGGATCTCACTGTCAGCCATTCTTTATTTTATCTATACAGAATTATTTTACAGATTTTGAGCATGGTCTATAGTAAGAAATACTTCATACATAATGATTTTCACACACATACATTTATTTCTTTAAATGGAAAAATATTATAAATGATTCCCTTACTATGGCCAAGAACTTTGATACTGTCTTCTACTCCACTCTATTAATGGGTCTTGCAGTTGAAAAGGTCATTTAAAAAATACTGTTGAAAATAGGCTAGATTAAATAAACTAGAGAATGAAATTTATGAAGATAAATATTTTCTTTGTCTTCTATGGAGGAAATTCTTCATATTCTCATGAATTCATTGATAAAACTGCACCTTCTTAATTCATTGTTTCACCAATTGCTATGAAATATGGCCCAAAATATACTTTCATTGAAACTGACTTAATTTCTCAGTGGTTTGAAAATAAAGCAAGTAGATACTGAGGACTTCCATTACAACTGTGTTTGTGCTATCTAATGTCACTTGGAAAATTGTGTTAAAACAAGTTGGTTGGTGAGTTTTAAATCTCTGACTATTTTCAGCTACTTTCTATGAAATTATGGGACTCTGTTTCTAGGAGTAATTACCTGTGAGTTAGTGGCTGGGTCAAAAGTTTTTGTTTGTTTGCTTGTTTTTTCGAGACAGGGTTTCACTCTCATCACCCAGGCTGGAGTGCAGTAGAGCAATCTTGACTCACTGCAAACTCCACCCCCCGCCAGGCTCACCCACACTCCACCAGGCCCAGCTAATTTTTGTATTTTTTGTAGAGACGGGATTTCACCATTTTGCCCAGGCTGGTCTAGAACTCCTGAACTCAAGTGATTCTCCTGCCTAGGCCTCCTAAAAGGTGTGAGCCACTGCACCCAGTCTGGGTGAAAAGTTATAGGAAAACTGCTATACTTAATATTTCAGAAGAGGTCATAAATTGAATGAAACTGTTAAAAAGAGTTTTTATATTTCCTCTGCACATGCAACTCTTATGGATTACTATATTATCCATCATCTATCTATCTATCTATCTATCTATCTATCTATCTATCTATCTATCTATCTATCTATCTATCATCTATCTATATCGGTTAACCCCCTTTTTGACTTACAACAGAGAATTTCAATCTTTAAAAAGTGTATTTCAAGTACTTCAAATTGTTAGACATTTTAAACAAATTGTAATAGTAAAACCTCTTGCAAAATTTCTATATCATCCAGACTTCTTGCTTCTTGTATGTGTGTGTGTGCGTGTGTGATTATAATGTATACAGTATTTGATTATGATATTTTACTTCTTGTAAGAAGCAATGTGAATTTGAAACACTCTTTTCTTATGGTAATACCAAGCTATTTCAATTACTTTTTAGATTTTTATACCTTTCATTTTATTTCTTACTTTTGTTTTAAGGAGAATAAAAAGTTTTGCTGAGGGATAGGAAGAGAATTGGAGTCAACCTTATAGAGGGTTCATATAAACTTTTATATCAATATCAATTAAAGTTTATTAGAGGGAAATATGGATAGAAATGCTATTTTAGGATTGCTGAGTAATTTATTGATTCATAGTCCCATCCTAGTAAACTCAGCTAAACATTGATTATCACAAATATGCTCTTTATCACCATGGTCTTTCTTATTGTTCATGATCACCACTCATTTACTGATCAGCTTTGGAGTGTTAGAAAGCAAATAGAACATCCTTGTTTTACGAAGTGTTGAAGCACAAAAGGGTATTGATCTGTTGCCACGTTACATTGACGATTCATGTCTAGTCTGTGATTCAAAACCATTCCCCACTTCCTTGCAGAATTATTTTTTGTAGATGTTTCCTCCTAACCAAAACTTTTTATGTGTTTTATTAATGGTTCTCAAGTGTAGTCCTTTTTACTTCTTTTCATGTAACTTCCCTGTCCTCTATGCCTAATACAAAATTAACATTTATGTGCAAAAAAGGCTATATTCACCCACAGAAAAGTTCTCCTCAGAAAGGTTTAGAATTATAAATGACTCAGCAGGCCTTTTCAACTCTTCAAAGCACTATTCTTGGTGTTGTGAAGAATCAGGGCTTCTGTTGCCCTCAAGGTGCTCATAGTCTACAGTCACTAATGGTTCAAGTGCCAGCTCTGCAATTTCCTATCTGAATACAGTTGTGCTCTTCAAACTATTTGTTGTGAGTCAATTATACTTTGACAAGTCAATTTAGTGGGTCATGATCAACTTAAAAAATACCAGGACATAAGCAGATAGAATATGATATAGTAGAAAAAAAAATCTGAGTTCATTGCATGCAGGGAAAGTAAATTTGCTTTGTGAAACATTTGTCTCATATATAAAGTATATGAATATACATATTGGATAGTGAAATAAAATGTATTTTATACTTTTAATTGCAGTCACATCAACCTACATGTCAACCTCAGTGTCCTAATCAATTGAAGTGTCCATCAATGGATAAATGGATAAAGGAAATGTGGTATATATACACAAAGAAATACTATATAGGGCTTAAAAAGAATATAATTCTGTAATTTGCAGCAACATTAGTGGAACTGGAGCTCATTAATTTAAATAAAATAAGCTAGGCACAGAAAGACAGATACTGCATGTTCTCACTCATATGTTGGGGCTAGAAAAGTCGATCTCATGGAGGTAGAGAGTAGAATGATGGTTACCCGAGGCTGAGAAGGGTAGGGGTTCTGGGATGATGAAGAGAGTTTGGTTCATGGACGCAAACATACAGTCAACAAGGAGGAATAAGTTCTAGTGTTTAACAGCACAGTAAAGTAACTATAGTTAGCAACAATATATTGTGTATTTCAAAATAGCTAGAAAATAATATTTGAAATGTTCCCAATACAAAGAAACAATAAATGTTTGAGGTGATAGCTATCCCAAATACCCTGACGTGATCACTATATATTATATGCATATATCAAAATATCACATTTAACCCATAAATATGTATACATATTATACATCTTTTTTTATAAAAGTTAAAAGTGTGAGAAACACTGATATGAACTATTTATTTTCTCTCATGGAGCTTCAGATCTCTTATCTATATAATATAAATAAAAATAACAAAAAACAATATGCATGTGCCTACTTTGGTAAACCCTTTAGTAGAATAAATCATTTAATTTTCACAATAACAAAAAGACACACATTTAACATGATTTATATAACTTGCCAATGCTGAAATTAAAACTTGATAGGACCAAGATTGGAAATAAGATTGACTACATAAAAGGAGGACCTAAATTACAGAACTGATATAAAGGATAAATGGTAAAAAAAGTGTTAAATACTATACAAATGTAAAATATTATTTAGACAAGAAAAGTACAAATTCAATTTTCATCTTAATATAAGGTTATGATTTAACCCAAAGAAAACTGTTGATACTTATATATTTTATTATAAAACAATTTTCTACATGTTATTTTACCTAGTCTGTTTTCATTTTAATTTGTTGAAGTATTTTGCACATATCTCAGTTTTTTATTATAATATCCCAATATTAAGGTAGTCTAGACAGGAGTTCACAGCATTCACCCACTTTTAAAGTAGATGGATGTTTGAAAAGACTTTATTTTGTATACTATAGGCAAATATAACCAATGAACTTCCAAAATCGGTAGCAAATTTCCACATATTAATGACCTTTATATTCTGAGTCTCATAGAACTCATGTGGCATATTTGAAAAATAAGAGATGATTAATTCTCTATATAAAATTATTTCAATAAGTATATTTTAGATGTATTTTAAATAGTCTGTATTTATCTCCCTCAAATTCAAGAATGTGTGTCGAAAGTGAAACAAATCCTGTTCATTCCTGAACTGACTTACGGTAATAAGAAACTAGAAGTGGACTTAGAAGTTGAAATGTAATGATACATTTTACATTTAGGTGAATATGGCTTTAAAAAGAATGGATACCAGTTTGTGTAGAATGAACAAAAACACACAAAGATATTCAAAATGTTACACTCCTCCCAAACAAGATATAATGATACTGATTTAAATAACTTTACAGTCACAAATATCAATACAATATGATTATTTATATAGTAAGTTTTCTTTAAAATAGCTGATCATTTTAACTCTTTGTCATGCAAACTTTTAAGCTTATAAGCATGGATTCTTATCAGTCTTCCTCAAGTCTTTACGCTTGCCATAATCCATATTTTTGCTTTGCAGGAGGTTCCCTATGAAGTTTGTCTACTTTCTAATGCATGGTGTGCAAGAAGGAAACGATCATACAAAATACATTTGTAAATTATAAATTTGTCATTCATTTAAATATCACTATATCCTGTACCAGGTGTAAAAACTTTTGATAAATCTTTTTGAGTTGTCAGGATCATAACAAAATTAATTCAAAACAATTGTGCATGATAGGCAGTAAATAAATCTGCTAGATTATGAGTTTTTAAAAGAATAGCATCACTGTGCTTCATTCTTTTGACTTGACAATTAATGAAAAGACCTTCATTAGGAGACAATTTCACAGAATTTGATGAATAACTTAAAGACAACTTAAAGATGGTAAGACCATAAGATAAATAAGGAGAAAATGAAGACCACTGTCGTTTGCCAAATGCATGACATAGTTAACTAATACTCCCATGGAAGTTTTGACTTTTCACAAAGGAGGTTTATACATTTTTAAGTGTTTCCTCAAAGTGTCTCCACAAAGGATCTGCATCAGATTCATCTTCAACTGTTGTTGAAAAACAGAGTTTTAAACCCCACTTGAGTCCTACTAAGTCAGACTCTGTGAAGGTTAGAATATAAGATCTCTAATTATAACCATGTTCTGTGGTTAATTGTATTCATAGGAATCTAAGAAACATTCATTTCACACCAGAGCAGAATCCAAACCCTGAGTGGATTTATTTAGAACAGAGTTCTGCCACCTAGAGAGAGTTTTGGAAATTTTCAGGAAAATTTTGGTTGTCATAATGATTGGGGTGCACTATGACTGGCACTGAGATGGACAGAGCAGTACAGTCCTGCACTGTTCATAACCATCCCATATCCTCCCAACTTTTGATTATTGTACTTGGCATTCATAAAAGTGAAAACTGTTGTGATGGTTAATATTAGGTGTCTACTTGATTGCATTGAAGGATGCCTAGAGACCTGGTAAAGTAATGTTTCTAGGTGTGTCTGTGAGGGTGCTGCCAGAGGAGATTGACATTTGAGTCAGTGGACTGGGAAAGCAAGACCCACCTTCCGTGTGGGTGGGCACCATCCAATCAGCTTCTAGTGCAGCAAAAACAAAGCAGATGGAAGAAAGTGAGATAACGTGGTCTTCTGACTTTCATTTTTCTCCTGTGCTGAATGCTTTTCACAAAGAAGGTTTACATATTTTCAAGTGTACATATTTTCAGACTCCAGGTTCTTCGGCCTTTGGATTCTTGGACTCAAACCAGTGGTTTCCAGGTGCTCTTGGGCCTTCAGCCACAGACTGAAGGCTGCACTGTTGGCTTCCCTGCTTTTAAGGATTTTGGACTCAGATTGAGCCACTACTGGCTTCTTCCCCAGCTTGCAGACGGCGTATCCTGGGGCTTCGCCTTGTGATCATGTGAGCCCATTCTCCCTACTAAACTCCCTTTTATGTATACATATATCCTATTAGTTCTGTCACTCTGGAGAACCCTGACTAATACAATCATATTTATAATCATCCGATAACAGAGACTGCTTCTGTGTTTGATATAAACAAAACTTTTTTGCAAGATTCTAATACACTAGGTTTTTATTTTAGAATCACTACTGTGTAAATTTAAAGAAGGCTGCACATTGTTTGGTTTAGAATTTTATCAAGTTGTCTGCTATTTTTGAAAACTGCATCAGTTGTGGTAATGCTGCCCACATATTTGATTTGTCAATACAGCACCCCTCTCTCAGGCTGCATTTGTAGCTGTTGCATTTATGGTGATTCCATGTATAGGTGAAAGTCTGTAAATGCTTCATTAGATCTTCTGGTGTAATCAGGCCTGAGCATCAACATGCTGAAATAGGTATCATTAATATTGTAAATTACTTTCCTCTTATTTATCATTAATATTATAGTTAAAGCTTTTTAACTTCTCTTTTTTTGGAATTAAGGATTGTAAAGGAAATATTACAAAATGTTTTCATGAAAAAGATTATATTAGGTGTGACACAGATAAGAAACGTGGAGAAAGAATTATCTTAGACCATTCTAGGCCAGAACTTTTTTTATAAGATGAATTTCAAAACTTCCTGCTAGAAAGGAATTTTGATTCCTGATACATTGCTTGAGTATCTTTCTGTTGCCTCTAAATGAGATTAAGAATTTGTGAGGCCCAAGATTACCCAACTTACTGCCTGAATAGTCTAAAGATTGATTTTTCTTGTATTTAACCAAATGCTTAAATCGCCTCAATCAAGGGTGATATGGTGTGGCTGTGTCCCCACCCAAATCTCATGTCAAACTGTATTTTCCATAACCCCCATGGGTCATGGGAGGGACCCAGTGGGAGGTAATTGAATCATGGAGACAGTTACCTCCATACTGTTCTCATGATAGTTAGTGAGTTCTCATGAGATCTGATGGTTTTGGAAGGTGCTTCCTCCACCTTTGCTCTGCACTTCTCCTTGCTGCTGCCACATGAAGAAGGACATGTTTACTTCCTGTTCCACCATGATTGTAAGTTTCCCGAGGCCTCCCAGTCCTGTGGAGCTGTGAGTCAATTAAACCTCTTTCCTTTGTAAATTATCCAGTCTCAGGTATGTCTTTATTAGCAGGGTGAGAACAGACTAATACAAGGGGTGATTTTGTCCCCCAAGGGAAATTTGACCATAGCTGGAAATAGTTTTGGTTGTCACAACTGTGGGATGCTACTGGCATTTCATGGGTAGATGCTAGGGAATCTTAGTATATTAGGTTGGTGCACAGGTAATTGCAGTTTTTGCCATTACTTTTAATGTCATTACGTTTAATGGCAAAAACCGCCATTACTTGTGCACTGACCTAATACTATAATGCACCAGATGCCCACCCCGCCCCCCACAAAACAAAGAATTATCTAGTACAAAATTATCCAGTACAAAATGTCAACATGCCAAGGCTAAAAGTTTCTACTTTAGACAGTCTGTTTTTCGGTAATATGTTCATCCAAAAAGGGAATTTTTGAAATGGTTCGCTCTGAGACCTCTTCCCTTAGTGCTGGCTTGAAAAAAATTTGACACAAGCTTATACATAATGTAGTTGAAAAGCTGTTTTTTCCCCCTTTTATACGATTTAAAGTAACTAGCCCTGAGGAAGCTAAATAAAAAGACAAGATAAAATATGTTATAGAGTTGTAAAGTTTCTAGTTATTTCTATGGACTTAATTTATCTTTTAATGTACAGTGAGAGATAAGAAATCACAAAATGTTTATAAATTATGCTAAAGCTATAAGGAAGTTAATAAATAGGAAATTATACTAAGACATATTAAAAAAAGAAAATAAGGCTTAGGACGAGATAGAAATAAAGACATAAATATTTAGAAAATGTTGAGCAGGAGAAATTGTTTACATTTCTAACCAAGTGCCTATGAGAGGATTTGAAAATAATGCCAATATTCTAAGTTTTTCATTGGCAATAACAATGCTAAAAGACTTTGAAAGAAAGATTTGGTACCCTCTTCTGATTACATTTAAATTTAAGAATTCTACAGTTCATATGGAACTAAAATAGAACTTGAATAGCCAAAGCAGTCCTAAGCGTAAGAACAAGCTGGAGGCATCACATTACCTTAACTTATTTTTTTTATTTTTATTTTTTTGAGACGGAGTCTCACTTTGTCACCCAGGCTGGAGTGCAGTGGTGCAATATCGGTGCACTGCAAGCTCCCCCTCCTGGGTTCATGCCAACCATTCTCCTGCCTCAGCCTCCTGAGTAGCTGGGACTACAGGCACCCACCACCACACCTGGCATTTTTAGTAGAGATGGGGTTTCACCATGTTAGCCAGGATGGTCTCGATCTCCTGACCTCGTGACCCACCTGCCTCTGCCTCCCAAAGTGCTGGGATTATAGGCGTGAACCACCACACCCAGCTACCTTACCTCAAATTATACTACAAAGCTACAGTGACCAAAACAACATGGTACTGGGATGAAAATAGACAGAAGAAGGAACCCAGAAATAAAGCTACATATTTATAGCCAAATAATCTTTGACAAAGCCAACAAAAGCCCCCCAACATGGGGGAAGGACATCCTTTTCAATAAATGATGCTGGATAAATTGGCTATCTATATGCAGAAGAATGAAGCTGGATACCAATCTCTTACCACATACAAAAAATTATTCAAGATGGATTTAAGACTTAAATGTAAGCCCTGAAACTATACAAATACTAGAAGAAAATCTAGGGAAAATTCTTGTGGACATTGGTTTAGGCAAATAATTCGTGACTAAGACCTCAAAAGCACAAGCAATAACAAAAAATAGACAAATAGGACTTAAATGAAAAAGCTCCCTAACAACAAAATAAATAATCAATAGAGTGAACAGACAACCTACAGAATGGGAGAAAATATTTGCAAACTATATATCCCACAGGGGACTGATAATCCCTAATTTACAGGGAACTCAACTCAATAACAACAACAACAACAACAAACAAATAACCTCATTATAAAGCAAGCAAATGACATAAATAGACATTTTTCAAAAGAAGATATGCAAATAGCCATCAAACATATGAAAAAGTGATAAACATTACTACTCATCAGATAAATGAAAACTAAAACCACAATGAGAAATCATCTTACCTCAGTCAGAATGGCTGTTATTAAAAATGTCCAAATTTAACAGATGAGGGTGAAACTGCAGAGAAAAAGAAATGCTTAGACACTGTTGGTGGAAATATAAATTAGTATAACCTCTATGGAAAACCTCTATGGAGAGTTCTCAAATAACTAAAAATTTAGCTACCATTTCACCTAACAGTCCCACTACTGGATATAATGCCAAAGGAAAAGAAATTATTATATTGAAAAAAATTGTATTCATATGTTTATTACAGCACTATTTACAATAAAAAAGACATGGAATCAACCCAAATGTCCATCAACAGATGAATAGATAAAGAGAATGTGTTGTACATATGTGCATGTGCACGCGCACACACACACACACACACACACACATGCAAGAATACTACTCAGCCATAAAAAATAATGAAATCATATATTTTGCAGCAACTGGATGGAACTGGAGGTTATTATCCCAAGTGAAACAATTCAGAAATAGTAAGTCAAATCCTGCAGGTGCTCACTTAAAGTGGAAGGTAAATAATGTTTACACGTGGACATAGAGGATGGAATAATAGATATTGCAGACTTGCAAGGGAGGCAGAGGGAGGAGGTGAGGGATGAGAAATTGCTGAATGGATATAATGCACATTGTTCAGGTGATGGGTACACTAAAAGCCCAGACTTCACTACTATGTAATATACCCATCTAACTCTACGTACCCGCAAAAATTAAAAATTAAAAAATTAAAAACTAAAAAATTGCACGTGTACCCCTTAAATTTATACAAATAATAGGTTATTAGTTATCCAAAATAAGAGAAAGCCCAAAAATAAGCCCAAGTATTTATAGCCAGTTGATTTTCCACAAAGGCACTAGTAACACACAAGGGGAAAGAACAGTCTCTTCAATAAAGAGTGTTGGGAATACTGAAGTCCACATGAAGAAGAATGAAATTGGACCCTTATCTATACAAAGCCCAACTCAAAATGGGCACAAGACTTAAATGTAAGACGCGAAATTCTAAAGCTTGTAGAAGAAAACATAGGGCAATACTGCACAACATTGTTCTGGCAATGATTTATTGGCTAGGACTTGAAAAACACAGTTAACAATAAACAAATAGTTTGATGGCCTCAAACTAATAAGCTTCTGTCCAGAAAAGTAAACATAATGAAGAGACCACCCACAAGTTAGGAGAAAATATTTGCAAACCATATGTCTGATAAGGGGCTAATATCCAAATATATAAGGAACTCAACCAATGTAATATATCAAAAAAACAAATAACAAAACTTAACATTGGATAACTATCTGAACAGATATTTATCAAAAGAAGAGATAAGAATGGTTACAGATACATGAAAAAGTGCTCAACATCTCTAATTGTCGAGGAAATGAAAATTAAAACCACGATATGGCCTCATACTTGTTAAAATGGCTATTATCAAAAGATTGATGATAGCACATGTTGGTGAGGATGTGGATAAAAGGAAATTCTTGTGCTCTTTTAGAGGAAATGTCAAGTAACCAAAATCATTTTGGAAAATAGTATGGAGGTTTCTCAAAAAACTAAAAATAGAATTACCATATGTGCCAGCAATCCCACTTCTGTGTATGTATCCAATGTAATTGAAGTCCAAATGTCAGAAAGATATCTGTATTCCCATGTTCACTGGAGTATTATTCAGAGAAGTCAAGTTATGGAAGCAACCTAAATGTCCATCAGTGGATGAATGGAGGAATAAAAAATATGGTAAATATAAACAATGGAATACCGTACAGCCTTTAAAAATAAAGTAATTCTGTCATCTGCAACAATATGGATGGAACTGGAAGACATTATGCTAAGTGAAATATGACAGGCACAAAAAGACAAATACTGCATGATCTCACTTCTTTTTTTTTTTTTTTTTTTTTAATTATACTTTAAGTTCTAGGGTACATGTGCATAACGTGCAGGTTTGTTACATATGTATACTTATGCCATGTTGGTGTGCTGCACCCATCAACTCGTCAGCACCCATCAATTCATCATTTATATCATGTATAACTCCCCAATGCAATCCCTCCCTCCTCCCCCCTCCCCCCTCCCCATGATAGGCCCCTGTGCGTGATGTTCCCCTTTCCGAGTCCAAGTGATCTCATTGTTCAGTTCCCACCTATGAGTGAGAACATGCGGTGTTTGGTTTTCTGTTCTTGTGATAGTTTGCTGAGAATGATGGTTTCCAGCTGCATCCATGTCCCTACAAAGGACACAAACTCATCCTTTTTTATGGCTGCATAGTATTCCATGGTGTATATGTGCCACATTTTCTTAATCCAGTCTGTCACAGATGGACATTTGGGTTGATTCCAAGTCTTTGCTATTGTGAATAGTGCCGCAATAAACATACGTGTACATGTGTCTTTGTAGTAGAATAATTTATAATCCTTTGGGTATATACCCAGTAGTGGGATGGCTGGGTCATATGGTACATCTAGTTCTAGATCCTTGAGGAATCGCCATACTGTTTTCCATAATGGTTGAACTAGTTTACAATCCCACCAACAGTGTAAAAGTGTTCCTATTTCTCCACATCCTCTCCAACACCTGTTGTTTCCTGACTCCTTAATGATTGCCATTCTAACTGGTGTGAGATGGTATCTCATTGTGGTTTTGATTTGCATTTCTCTGATGGCGAGTGATGATGAGCATTTTTTCATGTGTCTGTTGGCTGTATGAATATCTTCTTTTGAGAAATGTCTGCTCATATCCTTTCCCCACTTTTTGATGGGGTTGTTTGTTTTTTTCTCATATATTTGTTTGAGTTCTTTGTAGATTCTGGATATTAGCCCTTTGTCAGATGAGTAGGTTGCAAACATTTTCTCCCATTCTGTAGGTTGCCTGTTCACTCTGATGGTAGTTTCTTTTGCTGTGCAAAAGCTCTTTAGTTTAATTAGATCCCATTTGTCAATTTTTGTTTTTGCTGCCGTTGCTTTTGGTGTTTTAGACATGAAGTCCTTGCCCATGCCTATGTCCTGAATGATACTACCTAGATTTTCTTCTAGGGTTTTTATGGTATTAGGTCTAACATTTAAGTCTCTAATCCATCTTGAATTAATCTTCGTATAAGGGGTAAGGAAAGGATCCAGTTTCAGCTTTCTACTTATGGCTAGCCAATTTTCCCAGCACCATTTATTAAATAGGGAATCCTTTCCCCATTTCTTGTTTCTCTCAGGTTTGTCAAAGATCAGATGGCTGTAGATGTGCGGTATTATTTCTGAGGACTCTGTTCTGTTCCATTGGTCTATATCTCTGTTTTGGTACCAGTACCATGCTGTTTTGGTTACTGTAGCCTTGTAGTGTAGTTTGAAGTCAGGTAGCGTGACGCCTCCAGCTTTGTCCTTTTGACTTAGGATTGTCTTGGCAATGCGGGCTCTTTTCTGGTTCCATATGAACTTTAAAGCAGTTTTTTCCAATTCTGTGAAGAAACTCATTGGTAGCTTGATGGGGATGGCATTGAATCTATAAATAACCTTGGGGAGTATGGCCATTTTCACGATATTGATTCTTCCTATCCATGAGCATGGTATGTTCTTCCATTTGTTTGTGTCCTCTTTGATTTCACTGAGCAGTGGTTTGTAGTTCTCCTTGAAGAGGTCCTTTACATCCCTTGTAAGCTGGATTCCTAGGTATTTGATTCTCTTTGAAGCAATTGTGAATGGAAGTTCATTCCTGATTTGGCTCTCTGCTTGTCTGTTACTGGTGTATAAGAATGCTTGTGATTTTTGCACATTAATTTTGTATCCTGAGACTTTGCTGAAGTTGCTTATCAGCTTAAGGAGATTTTGGGCTGAGACGATGGGGTTTTCTAAATATACAATCATGTCATCTGCAAACAGGGACAATTTGACTTCTTCTTTTCCTAACTGGATACCCTTGATTTCTTTCTCTTGCCTGATTGCCCTAGCCAGAACTTCCAACACTATGTTGAATAGGAGTGGTGAGAGAGGGCATCCCTGTCTTGTGCCAGTTTTCAAAGGGAATTTTTCCAGTTTTTGCCCATTCAGTATGATATTAGCTGTGGGTTTGTCATAAATAGCTCTTATTATTTTGAGGTACGTTCCATCAATACCGAATTTATTGAGCGTTTTTAGCATGAAGGGCTGTTGAATTTTGTCAAAAGCCTTTTCTGCATCTATTGAGACAATCATGTGGTTCTTGTCTTTGGTTCTGTTTATATGCTGGATTACGTTTATTGATTTGCGAATGTTGAACCAGCCTTGCATCCCAGGGATGAAGCCCACTTGATCATGGTGGATAAGCTTTTTGATGTGCTGCTGAATCCGGTTTGCCAGTATTTTATTGAGAATTTTTGCATCAATGTTCATCAGGGATATTGGTCTAAAATTCTCTTTTTTTGTTGTGTCTCTGCCAGGCTTTGGTATCAGGATGATGTTGGCCTCATAAAATGAGTTCGGGAGGATTCCCTCTTTTTCTATTGATTGGAATAGTTTCAGAAGGAATGGTACCAGCTCCTCCTTGTACCTCTGGTAGAATTCAGCTGTGAATCCATCTGGTCCTGGACTTTGTTTGGTGGGTAGGCTATTAATTGTTGCCTCAATTTCAGAGCCTGCTATTGGTCTATTCAGGGATTCAACTTCTTCCTGGTTTAGCCGTGGGAGAGTGTAAGTGTCCAGGAAATTATCCATTTCTTCTAGATTTTCTAGTTGATTTGCATAGAGGCGTTTATAGTATTCTCTGATGGTAGTTTGTATTTCTGTGGGGTCAGTGGTGATATCCCCTTTATCATTTTTTATTGCATCTATTTGATTCCTCTCTCTTTTCTTCTTTATTAGCCTTGCTAGCGGTCTGTCAATTTTGTTGATCTTTTCAAAAAACCAACTCCTGGATTCATTGATTTTTTGGAGGGTTTTTTGTGTCTCTATCTCCTTCAGTTCGGCTCTGATCTTAGTTATTTCTTGCCTTCTGCTAGCTTTTGAATGTGTTTGCTCTTGCCTCTCTAGTTCTTTTAATTGTGATGTTAGAGTGTCAATTTTAGATCTTTCCTGCTTTCTCTTGTGGGCATTTAGTGCTATAAATTTCCCTCTACACACTGCTTTAAATGTGTCCCAGAGATTCTGGTATGTTGTATCTTTGTTCTCATTGGTTTCAAAGAACATCTTTATTTCTGCTTTCATTTCGTTATGTACCCAGTAGTCATTCAGGAGCAGGTTGTTCAGTTTCCATGTAGTTGAGTGGTTTTGATTGAGTTTCTTAGTCCTGAGTTCTAGTTTGATTGCACTGTGGTCTGAGAGACAGTTTGTTATAATTTCTGTTCTTTTACATTTGCTGAGGAGTGCTTTACTTCCAATTATGTGGTCAATTTTGGAATAAGTGCGATGTGGTGCTGAGAAGAATGTATATTCTGTTGATTTGGGGTGGAGAGTTCTATAGATGTCTATTAGGTCCGCTTGGTGCAGAGATGAGTTCAATTCCTGGATATCCTTGTTAACTTTCTGTCTCGTTGATCTGTCTAATGTTGACAGTGGAGTGTTGAAGTCTCCCATTATTATTGTATGGGAGTCTAAGTCTCTTTGTAAGTCTCTAAGGACTTGCTTTATGAATCTGGGTGCTCCTGTATTGGGTGCATATATATTTAGGAGAGTTAGCTCTTCCTGTTGAATTGATCCCTTTACCATTATGTAATGGCCTTCTTTGTCTCTTTTGATCTTTGATGGTTTAAAGTCTGTTTTATCAGAGACAAGGATTGCAACCCCTGCTTTTTTTTGTTCTCCATTTGCTTGGTAGATCTTCCTCCATCCCTTTATTTTGAGCCTATGTATGTCTCTGCATGTGAGATGGGTCTCCTGAATACAGCAGACTGATGGGTCTTGACTCTTTATCCAGTTTGCCAGTCTGTGTCTTTTAATTGGAGCATTTAGTCCATTAACATTTAAGGTTAATATTGTTATGTGTGAACTTGATCCTGCCATTATGATATTAACTGGTTATTTTGCTCGTTAGTTGATGCAGTTTCTTCCTAGCCTCGATGGTCTTTACATTTTGGCATGTTTTTGCAATGGCTGGTACCGGTTGTTCCTTTCCATGTTTAGGGCTTCCTTCAGGGTCTCTTGTAAGGCAGGCCTGGTGGTGACAAAATCTCTAAGCATTTGCTTATCTATAAAGGATTTTATTTCTCCTTCACTTATGAAACTTAGTTTGGCTGGATATGAAATTCTGGGTTTAAAATTCTTTTCTTTAAGAACGTTGAATATTGGCCCCCACTCTCTTCTGGCTTGTAGAGTTTCTGCCGAGAGATCTGCTGTGAGTCTGATGGGCTTCCCTTTGTGGGTAACCCGACCTTTCTCTCTGGCTGCCCTTAAGATTTTTTCCTTCATTTCAACTTTGGTGAATCTGGCAATTATGTGTCTTGGAGTTGCTCTTCTGGAGGAGTATCTTTGTGGCATTCTCTGTATTTCCTGAACTTGAATGTTGGCCTGCCCTACTAGGTTGGGGAAGTTCTCCTGGATGATATCCTGAAGAGTGTTTTCCAACTTGGTTCCATTTTCCCCCTCACTTTCAGGCACCCCAATCAGACGTAGATTTGGTCTTTTTACATAATCCCATACTTCTTGCAGGCTTTGCTCATTTCTTTTTCTTCTTTTTTCTTTTGGTTTATCTTCTCGCTTCATTTCATTCATTTGATCTTCAATCGCTGATACTCTTTCTTCCAGTTGATCGAGTCGGTTACTGAAGCTTGTGCATTTGTCACGTATTTCTCGTGTCATGGTTTTCATCTCTGTCATTTCGTTTATGATCTTCTCTGCATTAATTAGTCTAGCTGTCAATTCTTCCACTCTTTTTTCAAGATTTTTAGTTTCTTTGCGCTGGGTACGTAATTCCTCCTTTAGCTCTGATAAGTTTGATGGACTGAAGCCTTCTTCTCTCCTCTCGTCCAAGTCATTCTCTGACCAGCTTTGATCCGTTGCTGGCGATGGGCTGCGCTCCTTTGCAGGGGGAGATGCGCTCTTATTTTTTGAATTTCCAGCTTTTCTGCCCTGCTTCTTCCCCATGTTTGTGGTTTTATCTGTCTCTGGTCTTTGATGGTGGTGACGTACTGATGGGGTTTTGGTATAGGTGTCCTTCCTGTTTGATAGTTTTCCTTCTGACAGTCAGAAGGACTGTCTGTTGGTCTGTTGGAGATTGCTTGAGGTCCACTCCAGACCCTGTTTGCCTGGGTATCAGCAGCAGAGGTTGCCGAAGATAGAATATTGCTGAACAGCGAGTGTACCTGTCTGATTCTTCCTTTGGAAGTTTCCTCTCAGGGGTGTACTCCACCCTGTGAGGTGTGGGGTGTCAGACTGCCCCTAGTGGGGGATTTCTCCCAGCTAGGCTACTCAGGGGTCAGGGACACACCTGAGCAGGCAGTCTGTCCGTTCTCAGATCTCAACCTCCGCGTTGGGAGATCCACGGCTCTCCCCAAAGCTGTCAGAGTCGTTTGCGTCTGCACCGGCTCCCACTACTTCCCCTGTTGGTCTTCAGCTGTGCGCTGTCCCCAGAGGTGGAGACTACAGAGACAGGCAGGCTTCCTGGAGCTGCTGTGAGCTCCACCCAGTTCGAGCTTCCCAGCGGCTTTGTTTACCTACTTAAGCCTCAGCAATGGCGGGCGCCCCTCCCCCAGCCTCGCTGCTGCCTTGCGGATAGATCGCGGCAGACTGCTGTGTTAGCAGTGAGGGAGGCTCCGTGGGCGTGGGACCCTCCCGGCCAGGCGTGTGATATATTCTCCTGGTGTGCCTGTATGCTTACAGCGTAGTATTGGGGTGGGAGTTACCCGATTTTCCAGGTGTTGTGTGTCTCAGTTCCCCTGGCTAGGAAAACGGATCCCCTTCCCCCTTGCGCTTCCAGGTGAGGCGATGCCTCGCCCTGCTTCAGCTCTCGCTGGTCAGGCTGCAGCAGCTGACCAGCACCGATTGTCCGGCACTCCCTAGTGAGATGACCCCAGTACCTCAGTTGAAAATGCAGAAATCACCGGTCTTCTGTTTCGCTCGCGCTGGGAGTTGGAGACTGGAGCTGTTCCTATTCGGCCATCTTGCTCCGCCCCCCATGATCTCACTTCTATATGGAATGTAAAATTGTCCATCTTATAGAAACAGATAATAGAAAGGTGGTTACCAGAGGCTTGGGTTAGGAAGAGGGATGGGGAAAGGGAAGGTGTTGATGAAAGTATACAACATTTCAGTTAGACTTGAGGCATTAATTTTAGTGACCTTTTGCACTGCATTGTGATCACAGTTAATGATAGTAAACTGTATACTTCAAAACTGCCAAAAAGAATACATTTTTAACCTTCCTACCAGAAAAAAAAAAAAAAAAATGATGAATTTTGTAGGGTGATGGATATGTTAAGTAGCTTGATTCTTTCTGTAATGTATATACATAGGTCAAAACATCACATTTTAACCCATTAACATACAGAATTATTATCATCAAGTATAAAGTAAAAAACTACATAAAATAATGTATTTTCCCAAATTTTAAATATCCAGGCTAAAGTGTCCTTCTTAGTGCTAAGCAAAACCAAATTTATTTCTACCAACTGGGATTTATGGGGGAGGCCAGCCTCACACAAGCCTTCCAAAGAGCGGAGAGGAACGAAGGAAAAAGACAGCAGCCTTTTTCTGGGGCTATGAAAATATTCATATGCTGTTCAGCTATAAAAAAATAAAGTTAGTCAAGTTTAAAAATAAATACGGGAACAGCAATGTAGAAATTGGAAAATTGCTTAGACATTCTTATGAGATGAAAATTACCTTCCTAGAATTTTAAGATTAGTTTACTCAGACATATAAACATTCCCTGCTAATTGCAAATGCACATATTATAATAGCGAGTTCCCAAGTTGCACACTAAATTTATTTGAAATCTTTAATGATTTCATATGTGTATGTTGACATCTACTGGACCATAATTCTAGTTTTGTTCCTTTTTTTCTATTGTGAGAGACACGTAATGTAGTTCAAATAATAAAGCCTCTCATTTCACAGGGAGCACACATACAAACACACATACATGAATCTGTTATCATGTCCTAAATTCCTCATTGGTCATTGTGAAGCATGTGTGTTCTTATATCAGATTTAAAGTAACACAAGAGATATGTACAAATCTGGAATAATCTCTTGGGTTTCAAATTCAGAATTGTTGTATGAAATCATGTAACATATTTCCACTTCTATATCCCATATCAAAGTTACAGAGAGATTCATAATACCTCAATCCAGGCAATTTTGGCATTTACCTTCAGAAAAGTTGAGAGGATATTTAGCAAGCTAAAGTGGTTAAAATATGATAATTGAATGCAATGCATGATCTTGAATTCAGTCCTGAATTGGAAAAAAAAAGCTAAAAATTATAATGTTGAGGCAATTTGTAAAATTTGAACGTGGACTCTACATTTTATAATAATATTGTATCAATTTCAAATTTCCTGACATTAATCATTATGGTGTTGTAATGCAATATAATCTCTTAGATATTAGGAGATTCATAATGAAGACTTCAGGAATAAAGAATCTGCATATTTGCAATTTACTCTTAAATGGTTAGCAATAATAGTAATAACTTAATTACTATTATTATTTTTGCTGTTGTTGTTTTGTGCTATAGTAATAATAGTATATGCAGTAGATACTGCAATGCCTTCTGGGCCAAGGCTGTCTTCCATCATCTGCTAAGAATATCAGCTGCCAACTCTCACAGCTACGTAACTCACTGGAAAATGGACTCAACTTTAGGGAAATGGCTTGTTCAAAATTAGATCCCTGCTCAGGAAACACCCCTTGGCCAATGAGTGGGTAATGTAGTGATAAAAAATGTTCTGGTCTTCCTCCTCCAATTTATGACAATGCTGAAGTATCATCTAGCTTTAGAGCTCCTTATAAAATTGACTGAGGCTTCAGTTGCCATGGGATTACGGGTCACTTTATCTTTCTACCTAGTCCTTCCTTCCACAATTGCCTCACAGGAAAATCTTCCTAAGAGCATCTCCTTCAAGTATGCCTTAATAAATCTGCTCATAATTAACCTTGTAAGAGTCTGTTTCCTAGGAACTATCTCAAAGACAATTTGTACCAGGTGTGGTCCTTGGAAGCAAATGTTAAACAGGAACTTGAGGAATATGTTACTTGCTGGCCAGCAGGAGAAAAGATCCAGACACTGATAATAAGTAGAATATGGTTACTTCCTGACATATGCTGGAGTGGTACATTTGTTAAAATATTCACCAATGATGGACATAAATGTGATACTGGTATGAAAGAACACTCTGGCAGATGAAATATCTCTGATGTTTAAGAGGTGTAAAGAAAAAATTCCATAAATATAGAATAGAATGGCTGCTGCTATGCAGCAACTATTCCTGTAAGAGAGATAATATCAGTCTGAGAGAGATTAATCAGCACTTCAAGGCAAAACATGAAAGTCAGAGGATATCCTTGGAAGTATTTAATGAGACCTTAATCTGCTGCCCCCCAAAAGCAGACAAAGCAGAGGAACAGGCTCTCAACTGAATTCTGTGAGGCATGGAGCTTCTGAGAGTGTAGAATCCCCAGCCTCAACAAGTGTCTTATGTCAAAGTCAGGGCCCTCGTAGAAATTATATGGGTTCCAGATGAACTTGAATATAGTTCCACTCCCCTATGTTAGGAATTACTGCACACCTTGTCAACCTTTAATTTAAGGGCATGAAAAAGGAAATCTGCCTCTCTTATCAACCTCCCTTGTCACCTCTCTTCCCAGAAAGCATACAAGAACAAGGGTGAAATTCCAATGTAACTTGTCTGGAGATGTGCTAAGCTTAATAGGAGCAGAGAAGAACTATATGTGGAAGGAGGTGGCTGGTATGTAGTGGAAGGAGTGAGAAGAATGTGTATGGAATGGGATGCTGAGGGTTCTAGATTAAAGGAGCAGAAAATAGAGTCGGTTAATGGACAATGTATAGCTATGTAAGTTCTTTTTCATGATACAGGATTTTAACACCCTAGCAAGGACTCCAAGTGAAAGCATTAACTTGCTTTGGAGATGGCTCTTGGAATCTTGGAAAAAGTGAAGGACCACATTAAACAAAGTAGAGATACCTGTAATGCTGTGACAGACGATGAGGCAGATGATTAAAAAGCTCAGAGAAGTGTACATGCTAGATGAATATCTTTAATGTTGGAAAACTTATAAGATGACCATGATTTAAAAGAAAACCTGAAGTATATTCAATTGACTGAAGTGATAAAGAATGTACTGGTAAAATAAACAAGGATATCACTGAGAAATTCAGTATTTGCCATATTCTTTGGGCAGGGCTAATGGTAGAAGATTCTGTTACAGAGCTCAGTTCTCTGATAGCAATGATGAAGATAGGAATACAAAACATCAGAGGCCAGTTTGAAGTCCTCACCTGTTACAAGTGGGCACAATTACTGCAATAAACGTCAACATCAGAGTGGCTTCCAAGAGAGCTAAGGAGATGTTTAATAAAATTTGATAGTCCTAGTCTGAAGATATATAGATAGCCTATGAGATTATTGGTAAATATATGCAATCAAAAGAAATCCAAAATGGGGCCAGGCGTGGTGGCTTACATCTGTAATCCCAGGACTTTGGGAGGCTGAGGCAGGCGGATCACCAGGTCAGGAGATCGAGACCATCCTGGCTAACACAGTGAAACCCCGCCTCTGCTAAAAAATACAAAAAATTAGCCGGGCGTGGTGGCGGGAGCCTGTAGTCCCAGCCACTCGGGAGGCTGAGGCAGGAGAATGGCCTGAACCCGGAAGGCGGAGCTTGCAGTGAGCCGAGATCGCGCCACTGCACTCCAGCCTGGGCAACAGAGTGAGACTCCATCTCAAAAAAAAAGAGAGAAATCCAAAGTGGATTGTTAGGAGTCTGAGGGCAGTTGTCCATCCAAAAATTCAGTCCTTTGTGACTTTTCTGGAGCTGAACCAATTCTCAAAATTGATACTCACTGCTGAGGGAGATACCGTGTCCATATGTGAAGTAGTCTGTCCTGAAGCACCCTAATAAGTGTATCCATTAGTGATTTCCCCAGTCTTTCCCTAATGCTGTTATCATGTAGTGAGATAATTATACACTGGGGAAAGGGGATGCCAAAATCTTTCAAGGATGATTGGATATAGGATAGTAGACAGGGACCCAAAGTGCCAAGATTGGACTAATCTGTATTAGTTATCTATTGCTGCCAACAAAATCACCAAAAACTCAATGACTTAAAACAGTAATGTTAATTTATCTTATGGTTTCTGTGGGTTAGGTATTCACAAATAGCTTAGGTAGGTGGTTTGGCTCAGGGTTTCCTATGAGGTTGCAGTTAAGAGGTTAGCTGGGGGTCATTGTTATTTCAAGACATTACTGGATCTGGAGAATTCACTTCTTAGTGGTGACTGTATTAGTCCATTCTGTCTGTTACAACAAAAATTCCGTAGACTAGATGGCTTAAATACCCAATTTTTTTTTTCTCCCAGTCCTAGAAGCCAGGAAGTCTAAGATGAAGTCACCAGCAGATCCAGTCTGTTGAGGGCTGGCTTTCTGGCATGTAGAGAGCCACCTTTTTGCTGCGTCCTTACATAGCAGAGAGACAGAGACAGAGAGAGACAGAGACAGAGAGAGAGAGCGTGAAGAAGCTCTCTTGTGTGCCTCTTCTTTTAAGGGCACTCATCTCATCATGGGGTCTTAACCCTCATGACCTAATTGCTTCCCAAAGGCCCCACCTCCAAATATTATACTATTGGGAGTTATGGTTTCAACATAAGAATTTTAGGAAGGGCATACCCAAACATGGAGTCCATAGAGTGACTAACTCACATGACTAGTAAGTCAGTGCTAAATGTTGGTGGGAGGCCTCAAACATTCCCCTAGTGGACCTATTCCAGGACTGCTTGAATGACCTTAAAACATACTGGCTGACTTTACTCAGAGAGGGCGATCCAAGTTGCCAAGGTGGAAGTGGCAATGTCTTTTGTGATTCAACCTCAGAAGTCACACATCGTCACTTCCACCATATTTTATCTGTTAGAAGCAATTCACTAAATTGAGCCCCTATTCAAAAGAGGGGAATTAGGCTGTACTTTTTGAAGGGAAGAATGTCAAATAATATGTGGACATATTTAAAAACTGCCACAGCCCTTTTAGTATGGGGCATGGTGAGAGCTAGGTAATAAATGGAGTCCATAGACTCAATTGGTGGTGATTTTGCTGGTCTCAAAATATATAACTGAAATGAACTTACTTTGTAGTAGGGACACCCCTCATATTAGTTCCATGATTTGTGAAGTAACATCTGTTTTATTGAGAGGGTGCCAAGTAGGTACCTTTGATATAATCAACCTATCAGCCAATACAACCAATCAAAAATAATACCTCATCCCAGAAAAAAATGGCAAAATTAGTGGCACATTCAAATACAATTTAATTAACACGGCACATACAACAAGGAATAATTCATGAATTTAAGCAAGTAGGAAATTAAGTTGCAGCTCTTGGACCAGATGTGGCATTTTTGCTAGAGAAAATTAGCATGTATTCTAATGTGTGTTATGGGGTTCCTGCTTTCAAAAATACATTTTTACCATTCCTATCACAAAGGCAAATCAGAAATAGTTCATATTTAGTTGGGGCTGGAATGAATATATATTAACAATCTTGCCCCAGAGGTTAGGTTAACCAGACTTCCCTAAGTAACGATACTTAAACTGAAGTGACTTGGAACATTTGAACATTGTGCAAATCATTGCATTAATCTAGTATGTTGGGTATTATTTGCCCCCAGGTTCCACAGATTCATCTCGAATACATCATTCTACTACCTTTTGTTATGATAGTAGTTTCTGGTTGGTGATATCCATGATAGGAACATTGGGTTCCATGGTTATGTGATGAGGGTGTACCTAATTTGCTGTACCATGGATTCCTTGGTTAAAGGTTAAGTTATTTGATATACCATACCTGGAAATAATATACCTTATAAATCCTCATGGTAGTGATAGCTTAAGTCCTGCAGGCAGATTAAGTAAAACCATAGTTGTTGTGAAGGTCCTGGTTCCCAGAGGGTGTTTCCAACATAAGACATAATAAGAGTTTCATTGAGCTTTTTGCTATGGCTCCTGTTTGAAGGTTTTTGGCTCCTTCTGCTGAAAGAGCAGTGGGCAAGGAAGATAGCCACCATACTGGCAAGGGTAATTACCCTGAAATTAGGAGGAGACAGATTGCTGCTACAACAATACTCGTAGGAAATAATAAGTTGAGTGCTTAGGTGATTCACTGGAGATCTCTTGTGTTTCCATGCCTAATTTTAACTATGAAAGTGCAGTAAAGATGGTCTGAGAATGGCATAATAATGAATGATTCAAACCCTGTCCCCAATCCCCACCACCAGTAGATAGGGGTCTAGGTGATCAAATCAGGCAAGCCTTCTCATCCAGCGGAATTTCTTGTGAGGGTGAGGAAAATGTAGAACAAATAGTGGAAGGGGAAGACATATATTAGTTATGGCTTCAGGACCAACAATAACAGTGAAGGATGTGGGTTAGCCCACTAATCATCCTCTTATACATTTATCCAGGAATAGTGACTATATGGACAGCTCTACCTGAAGGAGTCCATTTGAGTTGAAAAACAAATGGATCTGTGCAGTACCAGTGTCAAAGGGTAGATTCTAGTAGATGCCATTTGGTGCCCTACCAGAGCCAATTTCCTAGATTAGTACACCTCAGCTGCTGTGACTATTGGCTCCCAATTAATGTCTTACACCTGCAAGCTTTGCTTGAGAATTGTTCTGGGCTGGTGGGAGCTCATCTTTCCTTTGAAAAGGTTATGCCTCTCCATTACCCTCTCCCCTTTGTAAATGGCCAACGATGAACTGATGTAAAGATACATAAAGCTGGCCTCCTTGCTTCAAGGCAGGCCACCCATTTGATATGATTTATGTCCCAGAATATCTCATCACTCCACTTCAGCAGATCTGGCTGAGCCCAGATTTCTAGGCAATACTGTATCCTTGATGGGTTGTTTCTTTTTCATTATCCTGCTTGTTTAACTTCTCTTACAAGTCTTTCCTCAAGAGCACACCTTCAGTAAAACACATACATCTGAGACCCTACCTCAGCCTATGTTTCTGAGAAATGCAAACTAAGAGCCTGATAGGCATTTAATATTTTTGCTTCTTGGTTTGTTTATTTTGGCAAAACACATGAATGAATTAGTAAATGAATTTGACATACCACCGAAAGAATGTAAAAAGAAACACAGCGAATGCAAATATGACATAAAAACTGCTTTCTTTTTAGCTGTAGAAAAATGCAAGTTGAAACAAGTCCATTAGGTAATATCCTCAACAAAAGTATAAATAATATTTTAATCTGATTGAAAAAGTCAGGGCAAGAATTGGAATGGCAAAATTGTGAGTCTAGGAAATTCAGTTCTGTTTAATTAGTACAGAAAAAGGGGTGCATGTTTTATTCAATGTGCATTGGGGGCACTATTATTACTTTATAAATATTAATCATTAGACAGGATAACCAAAGATATTTTAAATGATTTATAATAAAACTATAAATTTGATGACTCTTTGGTCACATTATTAAGTTTAAAGCATCATATGTAAGTGATTACATTTCCTTGTTAATTTGGATCATTTTTCTTTGCTTTTAACTATTTTTAAAGAAACATGAAATTTTAGAGCTTCAAGGGACCTTAAAGTCATATAAACCTACCCCATAATTTTACAGATGAGAAAAAAACCTAGAAAGATAATTTACTATTAAATTCACATAAATGTCTTGTAATTCATCATCCTTATGTTCGCATGATATTTGAACAATTTATCCCATGTGATTTATATATAAAATATTTTTTTAACAACCAGACATTCAAACTATACATATCCTGTCCATGGTAATTCACTCTTGAATATACTCTTAGAGCTTTCAAAGACTCTCTTTCAATAATAAGCATATTGGCTTTTTCAGATCATTGATTATATAACAATGTACTGTCAGCTAGTTGTTTCTCTCACTGAAGATCAGGCCAAAGGTAGTAAAAGAAATGGCCCTTCTTCAAAGAAAGATGATGTCTTGGTTGGGGTGTTATTTTATTTTAGAATGGTAAGAGCAATTGCTCATTGAATCTTTCATCAAATTATCCACAAGTCATACAATCAAGAATAAACAACTTTTAGAAACTTTAACTTGTAAATATGAGTATGTATTTCCCTTCAGCCCTGTTGTATCTCTAGGTCTGAGTGCCAGAAATATGCTAATTAGCCAATTGTCTACCAAACACAAGCTCTGAATTATCACATAATAAATAATTTGTAGGCCTTTATTCCTGTGCTAAGCTGTTGATCTGTAGAGAGAATTAAACATATCCTTGTGTTTACTCAGAAGACGATACATTGTTTTGTCTACTTTTTAAAATTCATTTTTATTTCTTACATGTATCGGGCACTCAGAAAGTTATGCAAAATAGTGTGTTGTAAATTAAGGACATAACATATTTCACAGAACACCTGGCAAAATAGATATGAGCATATTCAAGGCAGTAATGAGGATAAAAAAACACTTCAAAAGTAAAAACATAAAATAATTTAAAAAGAAGATAAAAGAAAAGAATATTTCCGTCTTGCAGACCTCTTTTGAGTAGTAAAATTAGCTTCTTTGTAGGTAACAACTAACAACTCAAACAATGGTTAAGTTTGATTTGATTATGAGACAGCCAGGTGGGAAGTGCTCTCTGGCAGAACCTCCAACTATCCTGCATGCTGGAAAGAATGTGCACTCAGGTGGAGCCACAGAAGCTTGCAGCGGGAAGGAACCAGGGCCTCCTCTTCCTGGGTGGAATCTGGGATTCAGTGTGCAAGGTGGGAAGTACACTAGCAGGACTCTGGCTTTGCAGAAGTTCCCTGTTTCCCTTTTCCCCCCTTTTTGCCAAATATATTCAATTTTTCTCACCCTTCAAAGTGTCTGTGAGCCTAATCTCTCATGGCTGTGTGACAAGAACCCCGCTCTTAGCTGAACAAAGGAAAAAGTCCTGCAACAGCTTTGGTGCCCAGAAGATAAAGCTTGAGAAGGGGTGAGTGAAATGGGGAATCAAAACCTCTCACTGTCACTTCTAAGCCTTTTCATCCTCAGACTTCTGAGGGTAGGGGAAACCATGTCCTCACCCCTGTCGCTCCCAGGGGTTGGTGGCCTTTCCATGGCCTTTTCGTACCTTTTTTGAGACAGACAGGTGAGTGGCAGCTCCTCGTTCCCCCTCTCCTATGGCAGGGGCTGGTGAACATCATGCGTCCATGGCATCTTCCCCTTCCCTGGACAAGGGGTTCAACTCTTTAGGACAGCAATTAGGTTTTTCTCCCTGGTGGAGGGATCATTTGCATAAGAATAAGAGGTTCTTCCCCCCAGGCATCCATTTTTCTTCTTCACCCTATCAGCAGTTAACTTTTAAATGGGTTTGTTTTCCTTTTGAAAGATGTTTTACTAAGCTAGGAATGATAAGGATCACTGTTGATATTCTCTGTAAAGTTTTGGTTGTGGTAAAGGATCTTGTGGGGACTGGGTTTTCTCCAGCCTGTCTGTGTAGTTGTATATGTGTTGAGTGTGTAATGTCTATAAAAAGAGCTTTAATTAATTTGGCCTAAAGGAAGACAAGCACTTGGATCACATATTTTTTAAAGGGAATATAAAAGCTGTAGTATCTTTCAGTTCACATGACTTTAATCTTTCAGAAATAAAAACAGCCTTAAAGATTACTGGTAAAATGCAGATGCCATCAAAATGTAAACAGGTCAACTAAATTGTGCAGGTCAGATACAAGGTTTGCTAAGCGTTTTAAGGTTGTAAACTGCTTTTTGGGTTTTGAGAACTATTTGACTTGCTGGTTTCACAGTTGGTACAAGTGGGGACATACGGAATTAACCACACCCTTAATTATGCAGAAAGGAGTCAAACCTTGGTCGCACTTAGCATACAATTAACACCACTTACCAGGTTTTACATTAACGTTAAAAATTGGTAGGAGTTACCATTATAACATGTAATTGAAACTACTGGAAACAGATTTACATGTGAGGTGTGTAAGAACAGTAAAATGTGTGTTTTTAGTAAAAGATTATAAAAAGGCCTGAAGATACAAATTCTTGCCTATTATTAAAGGACTTTTAAATTAGATAAGATAAAGCTAAAAATTCAAACAACTGGTGGAAGGATTGTAAGAATTAATCTTGCAAAAGAAATTCTGTGTGTGAACATTGACTAAATTAAAGAGGGTATTATATGTTTTTTCTGTAAATTGAACATTGAAATAAAAGCACAACAAAGTTTTCTTAAGGCACTAATCTGCTCATGTTTAGGTACATGGGGTTGCCAAAATGATGTTCAATCTTCTTGGGGTTATATTTTTGTGAATAATGGTAATATATGTTCCAAAATTTTATGGGATTTCTAAAATTCAAATGTCTGAGTATATCTATCAATCATAATTAAGGTTTTTAGTTTAAGTTATTGTAAACCACGGAGGTAATCAAACTTCTTTGTCAATTGTGTTTGTGACTGTAACTACCCTGGACATTTTGCTATACACAGACAATTGTCTTGTTTAAATCCTTTCAAAAGGAAGGTTTATAATCAGTTATAGAACTTTGACAGGTGCTGTCAACTACAGGCTTCTGATAACTTTGGAGATTGTGACATTGGAATAAAGAAAAATGTACAGGACTCATGAAGAGCTGAAGTGTTCACAAATATCAAGCAAAACAAGAGTTAACTAAGAGGACTGAATTCAGGAAACTAAAGCAAATCTTTTTGACTTTTGCTTGGAACATTGCTGATCCTTGTCTTTTTTTCAGAGTCAAGAAAACTTATTTTGAACTATTTATGACCTTTAATAATTGAGTAAGGTATACTCCTGTGAACAAAATTTGGTGCATGTTTGTTTCTCTCTGCCTGATTCCTTTAGAATTTGAAAACTATCTGAGTATTCATAACTTATGGCAATATAGTTGTTTGCATCAGTGCAATAAGAATTCATTTTTCTTTTGCAACAGGATGCAATTGGAGAAACTGGTTACTTTGCCAAGGCTTTGACTGGAAGGGTATGCTTCCCTTTAAGGGGTCAGTCTTGACTTGCACAGCTGACAAAAGCCCCTTGGGGAGACTGGCCTCATACCCTCACCTATGCAGTCCCTGTATAGGGTTCCTGACTTGTGGTTAGTAAAGAATGTCACTTTCTCACAGATCCAGGAGCTCCAACTTTATCTTGGGACCTTAAGAGGAGAGGGTCACCCAACTCACAGGTATCTGAGTATATACCCATGACTGGGCTCAGCCTTAAAAGGTCTTATCTGAGAATCCTTGTGGAACAGAGTTCCTTCAAAGCCAATCCAAAAGACCTATGTAGAAATAATTATTCTTGCTGCAATTTGTGCAAATAATCAGGTCAAGTATAAGACTAAAGTCTATTATGCAAACCACTCAGTCTTATGATGATTTGTTTTCTTTTGACGAAAATGAGGGCTGGGGAGAGTGAAATGATGTTTCAAAAGTTTTCATAATTTTTCATTAAATTCTAGACTCATTAGTTGTTTTTAAGTTTTTGCCTACATTTTTAGACTAGCCCTGCTTGTTCCTGTGAAGCAACCAGCAATCTCTGGCTGCAGCTCAGAAAGAACAAGGGAGATGGGTAATGTAAAAATCTGGATCAATATTCTGGTTTTGAGCAATTATCCTATAAATGTTGCCAGGTGATGGCAATAAATAGGGTGCCCATCACTCGGAGGTTTCCTTTTTGGGAAAATAAGACCAAGGGAGCTAACCAAAGCCAAGTACCATGCACTCAAATCCTAGCAAGCATAACTATAGCCACCAGTTATCTGGGTGTGTCACATGACACCCTTTTCTCTCCCTTCTTGGAGGATGACTCAGTTCCACAACTTCGCCTTAGCATTTGTCTTATGATAAGGAGTCCAGGCAACCCCTGCTGAGACACGTTTTTGTCCCAAACTCAATTCTAAGCTTCAGGTCAAAGCCCTAGGAAGGAAACCTCGATCTAAGGGATCCAGAGGCAAACAATAATGAAAAAAGGCACAGTGCAAATGAATATGGCTAATTCCTGCCTATTAAGCCAAGCCTCCTCTTTCATGGATAAAGGTTATGCTAGTATCCATGGCATAAATGAGGTCTGGGGAACACCAAGGCTACTGACAGTAGGTGGGATAGAGACATAGGTGAGAGCGGATAATTTCTATTTTCCAGGCCCTCCCTGCTTCATAGGTGCAAACCACTTTGGCATCCATGGTGGCACCTGCCAAGGTCGCCAGGACTCAGAGTTATAAGGATGAAAGAGGGAAACAGGATGGTCTTCCTTCTCTCCCCTACGTCCTCTGGGTATCTGCTAGGAAGAGAAGGGAACCAGGGATGCCTGCTCCCCTCTTTCTAGATGGGTAGCCACTCATCTTCAGTCTGTTCCCCTTTCAAATGCATCCTGAACCCCTGGGACTCCTTTGAAAAAATGCCTTATTTTTCCTTTCTCCTCCTCTGTCCGCTCTTCACTGATAGGTAATTATGGCTTCATACTACGGGACACTCACCTGAGATGCATCCTCCAAACTGAGAAAAGTTTGTTTCCCAAACTTTAAATTGGTTGGCTTAGGATTGGGCTCAGGGGAAAGGAACTCAGAAGCCCAACATGTCAGCAAAAGGGTAAAGTTTATTACCAGTCGGACTTTTGGCCTACCTCTCTCTCTGCAAAGTCATAAAAGGCCTTGGGATTTTTGAGCTTTCCTTACCCCTCCCCTTATTTCATTTTGATAAATGTTTTCTAATAACCCTATTTGTCTCTTCTTGCCTTCATGCCCTCAAACTTCAAACAGTCATGCAACTGGAGCCTTGGAGTATGGCCCTTTCTGCTAGGGACCCTTAGATAGGCCTCTGAGGGAGATCTGACTGCCATTTTCCTCCAAAACAGCACCCCCTGTCAGCAGGAAGCAGTTAAGATCAGTCTTCACCCTTATTCCTATCCTTATTCTAACAGGAGTTAGAGGTACTTCTTTAGAGGGGGGAATGAGACAGTCAAGTGGGAATGGCTCCCTGGCAGAACCTCTGACTGACTTGCACACTGGGAGGAATGTACACTCAGGTGGAACCACAGAAGTTTGCAATGGGGAGGAGCCTGGCCCCTCCTCTTCCTGGGTGGAACCTGGGATTCAATCTGCGAGGCAGGAAGCACACTAGCAGGACTGGCTTTGTGGAACATTCCTGTTTTTCCTTTTTGCCCCCTTTGCCCAAATAATTCCATTTTTTTCACCCTTCAAAGTCTCTGCGAGCCTAATCTCTCATGGCCATGTGACAAGGACCTGGCTCTTAGCTGAAAAGGAAAACGTCCTACGAATTAGAAATACATTTAATGGAGATATTGGTTAACATATTGAATTTAGAGACCAAGTCTGTGAAAGACTGGTAACAAAGATACATTTTAACTCATGATAGTTTTATTCACACACTACAGTAAGGCAGCACGTAGTTCTAGTTCAAAAACCTCAAGGACAACATTTAGAGTTGAGTAACTTGTGTGTTGCACAGCTCCATGTGTTACCAATCACTTGATTATTCATAGAATGATATCTCCCAGATACTTTTTTAGGACCCAACTTGCATAATTATAGTTGGTGATCTTGTAAGTCACAACAGTTTGACACTGTTCAGGTAGGGTGACTAAAATTATGAATTGAATGGAGAGATTTTTCGAATGAGAAAAGGCAAAAAGCAACTCTAGCACACTAAAATCTGAGAATGATTTGATTTAGAAAATCATCAGAGTTGTGGCTAGAATAACAAAATGGGTATTAGCCACCAAATTTCAGAACATTTAAAATAGATGTCAGACCATGAAGATAAATGTTCACTTAGGACGAATACAGAGTTGATAGGATCAAGCAAAAGTGATATACATGTCCAGTGGAATTATTATGAAAGATTTAATAATTTTTCTAGCTTATACTTTATTACTGTGGAAGAAAATTATTACTCTTACACTTTTGTCTTTGGAGTGTATGCTAGAGTCAAGCCTCTTGCTAATATGGAAATTATTGTATTTATTGAATATTTCAAATTATAATTGAGAAGTAATGCCAATAAGGGTTATCTAGTTTAAAATTCCCAATAATGTTGTAAATTATAGGTTAGGGAAAGAGCATTTTCAATTTGGGGAATGAAAAATATGCTTGAGCTAGACTTAGACCTTGTTAAATGAGTATGATTTAAAATGTCAGAGAAGATAAGGGTGTAGGACATTTTACAGAAAAAAACGCAAAAGCAAACACAAAACAATAATTGTCTATATAAAGAATTGCACTAGTTTCAATAAAGGAAAATGTGTATTTTAATTAATCTTATATATATTTATGTATATGTTTAAATAAACTGTATGTGTATTTCAGATGATAATATTTGGGGGGAAATGACAAAAGTACGTGTTGATTTAAAAACTACCATATTTCTTATATGTTTTTAGAGATTGAAGTTCAACTATTCCTTTTTTTTTTTTTTTTTTTTTTTTTTGAGATGGGATCTCACTCTGTTGCCCAAGCTCAGTACAGTGGCATGATCATAGCTCATTGCAGCCTCAACCTCCCAGGCTCAAGCAATTCTCCTGGCTTAGCCTCCTGAGTAGCTGGGACAACAGACATGCACCACCATGCAGCACCACCAGCTAATTGTTGATGTTTTTGTAGAGACAAGGTCTCACTATGTTGCCCAGGCTGGTTTCAAACTGCTGGACTCAAGCAATCCTTCTGCATCAGCCTCCCAACGTGTTGGGATTACAGGTATAAGGCACTGTGCCCAGTCCTCAACTATTCCATAATTTTGTTAAAGACATAAAAATAAATCTTTTAATAAATACTTTCTTTATGCAATGTAAATGTAAATCAGCAATGCTGTTTTGTATGTCATGATATTGAGTTGTCAGGCAAATTTTATTAATTATGTTGAAGACTCTACTTTACTACCATCCTGCAAGCTCAGTGAAACAAAATCTGGAGACGGAAACAGGAATTAAAAGAAGAGGAGAAATAAACTACCGTAATTCCCTGAGCCAATAGAGAGACAACACAGTTAACTTCTCTCTCAAATGTTTGAAAGCTCCTGAAGGGAACGGAGGAGAAATCTAGGAGTCCAAGGACTGTCACGGATTCTCTAAAAGAAGAGTCATAAAGATGTGAATAATCACACAATGTATCTTCTAACAAGGGAAAGGGTGCGATGGGAGAAAGTGTCCCTCAGGAAGAACAGCAGTGTCTTTAATTTCACTGCATGGAAATAAGGAATCTAAGTTTACTTCAACTTGTGAAGAAGAATGGGTTATATTCAATAGTAGATCAGGTGAATCAGTCCTTCTGTCTGATCAACTACGCCTTTCTATTCATTACACAAATCCTAAAAGTGATGTATATTGTAGTACAGGAATATGTGCACCTGAAAAATTCAGTTCTAGGGTAGAAAAACATCTAGTTAAAAGCTGCCAAAGATGTGCACCTACTTAGAGAAGAAGACTTGAAGACTCCTTTGTTGGGGACAAATATTTTATTTATACAAATGTAAGGCAAATATTCTATTCTGAAATAGTGAGGATCCAATAGAGTGTGCTATTCTGCAAAATAATTTGTAATAGCTCTCAAATTTGGTGTGCATGAGAATCACATGGAAAATTTGTCAAAAATACTGGCACCTAGCATTCTGATTCATTAGACAGGAATTGACATCAGACATCTGAATTTAAAAACAGAAAAGCCTGCTCTGATGATTCAAATTCATGTCAACATTTAAGAGAAAAAATTCCCAATATATTTATTCTTCATTATTTGCAAAGGGAAGTTCTCTAAAGCCTTGCAATTGTGTTTCCATTTTGAAATATAGATGATATTTTTCCTTTGTTCTTCTCTAAGGTTTGAACTGAAGACTTCTCTTTCATATGGCAGAAACCAATGCTTTCTATGGTGCAATGTCAAACCTAAAGTTAATGTTAAAGAGATGTACTTAGGAAATGTGTGGAATCCCTTGCTCAATGTGTTTGAGAAGGAATCATACTTAATATACAGTTTTAACTTATCCTCATTGTTTGTGGTAGTGGTGGTGGTGTTGATATCCCCAAGCATTCAATAAGGTTTTAGATACTGTTACATTTTATAGTTCTGCTCTGAGAAATAAAAATATGGACTTGTGTCCATGGGTGGAGAAAAATTATAGGATAGGTATCATAACAGACCAGGCAAAGCCAGTATGAAGGAAAGAAGTAATATGAAAAATAGAGAAAGAGGAGTCCAAAAAATGAGCTAAAGTGACGATCCAAAATCAGGGTGTTTTGGTGGAACACGCAATACTTTTGAGATACCTAGAAAAATACTGCAAAGAGAATTTGGGAAAAGCCTGTAATTCCAAAGTCAATTGGCATGAGGATTCAACTACAATTTGGGCATTCTATGGTGCTATGAATCTTGAAGCCTGTAAAAATCAGGAAAATCTGCATAACATTTCTAATGCCTCCATTTCATATTAATCAGTGAAGGCCAGATATAAATTGAGTAAAGAAGTAAAGAAAATGTCAAAACTTCCATTTAGGGTGTCATCAATCCCATAATGAATAAACTTGAATTTTTGGGAAATGCATGTGGCTTTTGGAATCACTGTATACATATGACCTCACGTTTCCTCAGCCTGACCACCAGTGACATAACTCCAGCTCCTTTAGTATTTGGGAGGTGACAATCCAAATCAATGTTAAGTGTAAAAGTATAGCAATAACTGGCTTAAGTTCAACCACTCAACTAGTTCTTTTTCCAAAGCAGAAGGATACTCTCTCTTCCTCTATCGATTGACATAGGCCTTCTTCATATACCACTGAAAGGAAATACAAGAAAATAATATGACATTCGAATGCAAAACTAACATCAGCAAGGCAAACCAGAGTGATTTCACAAATTTATATTTTTTAGAAAAATCAGTTTTCTAATTTTATCAGTTTATAAGACACTGGCATTATTAAAATGATATTCTTAGTCACCATTGAACATAATGCTTCCCATGTAGGAGAACATAGTTCCAATCCCCAAATAATTATCAAATAACTACTTCAAGAAATATTCAATATGATTCCACATATGTACACATATAATAATTATATCAGAGTAAAGTATTTGTGGTTGCCTGAAATTATTATAATGAGATATATTTCAGGATTTCCCCAAATCAAATGTGCTTGTTTAATTGCGACAGAACTGAGGATTATATTATTGGAAACTTTTCTCCTATTGAGCACTCTCCACCCTTCATTATCTTTGACCTTTTCTAGTATCATCGTTGTACCCTGATCTCAGATGTATACCTCCAGCTTAGACTTTGGACGTTTCTCATGAACACCAGTCTTATATATCCAACTGACTCGTCAACATCTACGTTTGGATATCTAATGGGCATTTTAAAATCAACAAGTACAAAATAGAGGGCTTGATCTTCCCCCTTCTAAACCAATTCTTTCACAGTCCTTCCATATCCGTGAATAGCAACTTCACATTAAGTTATTTAGCCCTAAAATCTTGGAGTCATCCTTGACTCCTACTTACGACTGTTTATAGCCTTTCAGTAAATCCTGTTGCCGTTCCTGGACTGAGCCACCATCATCATTCTGGACCATGTCAATTGCCTCCAAATAGTATGTATATATGTGTTTATGTGCAAATCATATAACCAGTATCTATGATGATATATATTTTCTCTATTTTTAAAACAGTTTGTACCGCAACCAGTTGTCTACAGCCAGTTACATTGTTATTCAAATTGCATGGAACATGCTAAGAAGATGATCTGTTCTATTTCATCTAACGTTCAAGTTTTTTTTAATTTTATTTTTATTTTTTAATTTTTATTATTATACTTTAAGTTCTAGGGTACATGTGCACAACGTGCAGGTTTGTTACATATGTATACTTGTGCTGTGTTGGTGTGCTGCACCCATCAACTCATCAGCACCCATCAAGTTGTCATTTATATCAGGTATAACTCCCAATGCAATCCCTCCCCCCTCCCCATGATAGGCCCCGATGTGTGATGTTCCCCTTCCCGAGTCCAAGTGATGTCATTGTTCAGTTCCCACCTATGAGTGAGAACATGCGGTGTTTGGTTTTCTGTTCTTGTGATAGTTTGCTAAGAATGATGGTTTCCAGCTGCATCCATGTCCCTACAAAGGACGCAAACTCATCCTTTTTTATGGCTGCATAATATTCCATGGTGTATATGTGCCACATTTTCTTAATCCAGTCTGTCACAGATGGACATTTGGGTTGATTCCAAGTCTTTGCTATTGTGAATAGCGCTGCAATAAACATGCGTGTGCATGTGTCTTTATAGCAGCATGATTTATACTCCTTTGGGTATATACCCAGTAGTGGGATGGCTGGGTCATATGGTACATCTAGTTCTAGATCCTTGAGGAATCGCCATACTGTTTTCCATAATGGTTGAACTAGTTTACAATCCCACCAACAGTGTAAAAGTGTTCCTATTTCTCCACATCCTCTCCAGCACCTGTTGTTTCCTGACTTTTTAATGATTGCCATTCTAACTGGTGTGAGATGGTATCTCATTGTGGTTTTGATTTGCATCTCTCTGATGGCCAGTGATGATGAGCATTTTTTCATGTGTCTGTTGGCTCTATGAATGTCTTCTTTTGAGAAATGTCTGTTCATATCCTTTGCCCACTTTTTGATGGGGTTGTTTGTTTTTTTCTTGTAAATTTGTTTGAGTTCTTTGTAGATTCTGGATATTAGCCCTTTGTCAGATGAGTAGATTGCAAAAATGTTCTCCCACTCTGTAGGCTGCCTGTTCACTCTGATGGTAGTTTCTTTTGCTGTGCAGAAGCTCTTTAGTTTAATTAGATCCCATTTGTCAATTTTGGCTTTTGCTGCCATTGCTTTTGGTGTTTTAGACATGAAGTCCTTGCCCATGCCTATGTCCTGAATGGTACTACCTAGGTTTTCTTCTAGGGTTTTTTTGGTATTAGGTCTAACATTTAAGTCTCTAATCCATCTTGAATTAATTTTCGTATAAGGAGTAAGGAAAGGATCCAGTTTCAGCTTTCTACTTATGGCTAGCCAATTTTTCCAGCACCATTTATTAAATAGGGAATCCTTTCCCCATTTCTTGTTTCTCTCAGGTTTGTCAAAGATCAGATGGCTGTAGATGTGTGGTATTATTTCTGAGGACTCTGTTCTGTTCCATTGGTCTATAGCTCTGTTTTGGTACCAGTACCATGCTGTTTTGGTTACTGTAGCCTTGTAGTATAGTTTGAAGTCAGGTAGCGTGATGCCTCCAGCTTTGTCCTTTTGACTTAGGATTGTCTTGGCAATGCGGGCTCTTCCTTGGTTCCATATGAACTTTAAAGCCGTTTTTTCCAATTCTGTGAAGAAACTCATTGGTAGCTTGAGGGGGATGGCATTGAATCTATAAATAACCTTGGGCAGTGTGGCCATTTTCACAATATTGATTCTTCCTATCCATGAGCATGGTATGTTTTTCCATTTGTTTGTGTCCTCTTTTATTTCACTGAGCAGTGGTTTGTAGTTCTCCTTGAAGAGGTCCTTCACATCCCTTGTAAGTTGGATTCCTAGGTATTTTATTCTCTTTGAAGCAATTGTGAATGGAAGTTCATTCCTGATTTGGCTCTCTGCTTGTCTGTTACTGGTGTATAAGAATGCTTGTGATTTTTGCACATTAATTTTGTATCCTGAGACTTTGCTGAAGTTGCTTATCAGCTTAAGGAGATTTTGGGCTGAGACGATGGGGTTTTCTAAATATACAATCATGTCATCTGCAAACAGGGACAATTTGACTTCTTCTTTTCCTAACTGGATACCCTTGATTTCTTTCTCTTGCCTGATTGCCCTGGCCAGAACTTCCAACACTATGTTGAATAGGAGTGGTGAGAGAGGGCATCCCTGTCTTGTGCCAGTTTTCAACTGGAATTTTTCCAGATTTTGCCCATTCAGTATGATATTGGCTGTGGGTTTGTCATAAATAGCTCTTATTATTTTGAGGTACGTTCCATCAATACCGAATTTATTGAGCTTTTTTAGAATGAAGGGCTGTTGAATTTTGTCAAAAGCCTTTTCTGCATCTATTGAGATAATCATGTGGTTCTTGTCTTTGGTTCTGTTTATATGCTGGATTACGTTTATTGATTTGCGAATGTTGAACCAGCCTTGCATCCCAGGGATGAAGCCCACTTGATCATGGTGGATAAGGTTTTTGATGTGCTGTTGAATCCGGTTTGCCAGTATTTTATTGAGAATTTTTGCACCGATGTTCATCAGGGATATTGGTCTAAAATTCTCTTTTTTTGTTGTGTCTCTGCCAGGCTTTGGTATCAGGATGATGTTGGCCTCATAAAATGAGTTCGGGAGGATTCCCTCTTTTTCTATTGATTGGAATAGTTTCAGAAGGAATGGTACCAGCTCCTCCTTGTACCTCTGGTGGAATTCAGCTGTGAATCCATGTGGTCCTGGACTTTTTTGTTTGGTAGGCTATTAATAATTGCCTGAATTTCAGAGCCTGCTATTGGTCTATTCAGGGATTCAACTTCTTCCTGGTTTAGTCTTGGAAGAGTGTAAGTGTCCAGGAAATTATCCATTTCTTCTAGATTTTCTAGTTGATTTGCGTAGAGGTGTTTATAGTATTCTCTGACGGTAGTTTGTATTTCTGTGGGGTCGGTGGTGATATCCCCTTTATCATTTTTTATTGCGTCTATTTGATTCTTCTCTCTTTTCTTCTTTATTAGTCGTGCTAGCGGTCTGTCAATTTTGTTGATTTTTTCAAAAAACCAACTCCTGGATTCATTGATTTTTTGGAGGGTTTTTTGTGTCTCTATCTCCTTCAGTTCTGCTCTAATCTTAGTTATTTCTTGCCTTCTGCTAGCTTTTGAATGTGTTTGCTCTTGCTTCTCCAGTTCTTTTAATTGTGATGTTAGATTGTCAATTTTAGATCTTTCCAGCTTTCTCTTGTGGGCATTTAGTGCTATAAATTTCCCTCTACACACTGCTTAAAATGTGTCCCAGAGACTCTGGTATGTTGTATCTTTGTTCTCAATGGTTTCAAAGAACATCTTTATATCTGCCTTCATTTCGTTATGTACCCAGTAGTCACTCAGGAGCAGGTTGTTCAGTTTCCATGTAGTTGAGCGGTTTTGATTGAGTTTCTTAGTCCTGAGTTCTAGTTTGATTGCACTGTGGTCTGAGAGACAGTTTGTTATAATTTCTGTTCTTTTACATTTGCTGAGGAGTGCTTTACTTCCAATTATGTGGTCAATTTTGGAATAAGCGCGATGTGGTGCTGAGAAGAATGTATATTCTGTTGATTTGGGGTGGAGAGTTCTATAGATGTCTATTAGGTCCGCTTGGTGCAGAGATGAGTTCAATTCCTGGATATCCTTGTTAACTTTCTGTCTCGTTGATCTGTCTAATGTTGACAGTGGAGTGTTGAAGTCTCCCATTATTATTGTATGGGAGTCTAAGTGTCTTTGTAAGTCTCTAAGGACTTGCTTTATGAATTTGGGTGCTCCTGTATTGGGTGCATATATATTTAGGATAGTTAGCTCTTCCTGTTGAATTGATCCCTTTACCATTATGTAATGGCCTTCTTTGTCTCTTTTGATCTTTGATGGTTTAAAGTCTGTTTTATCAGAGACTAGGATTGCAACCCCTGGTTTTTTTTGTTCTCCATTTGCTTGGTAGATCTTCCTCCATCCCTTTATTTTGAGCCTATGTATGTCTCTGCATGTGAGATGGGTCTCCTGAATACAGCAGACTGATGGGTCTTGACTCTTTATCCAGTTTGCCAGTCTGTGTGTTTTAATTGTAGCATTTAGTGCATTTACATTTAAGGTTAATATTGTTATGTGTGAACTTGATCCTGCCATTATGATATTATCTGGTTATTTTGCTTGTTAGTTGATGCAGTTTCTTCCTAGCCTCGATGGTCTTTACATTTTGGCATGTTTTTGCAATGGATGGTACTGGTTGTTCCTTTCCATGTTTAGTGCTTCCTTCAGGGTCTCTTGTAAGGCAGGCCTGGTGGTGACAAAATCTCTAAGCATTTGCTTATCTATAAAGGATTTTATTTCTCCTTCACTTATGAAACTTAGTTTGGCTGGATATGAAATTCTGGGTTGAAAATTCTTTTCTTTAAGAATGTTGAATATTGGCCCCCAGTCTCTTCTGGCTTGTTGAGTTTCTGCCGAGAGGTCTGCTGTTAGTCTGATGGGCTTCCCTTTGTGGGTAACCAGACCTTTCTCTCTGGCTGCCCTTAAGATTTTTTCCTTCATTTCAACTTTGGTGAATCTGGTAATTATGTGTCTTGGAGTTGCTCTTCTCGAGGAGTATCTTTGTGGCATTCTGTGTATTTCCTGAATTTGAATGTTGGCCTGCCCTACTAGGTTGGGGAAGTTCTCCTGGATGATATCCTGAAGAGTGTTTTCCAACTTGGTTCCATTTTCCCCCTCACTTTCAGGCACCCCAATCAGACGTAGATTTGGTCTTTTTACATAATCCCATACTTCTTGCAGGCTTTGTTCATTTCTTTTTCTTCTTTTTTCTTTTGGTTTATCTTCTCACTTCATTTCATTCATTTGATCCTCAATCACTGATACTCGTTCTTCCAGTTGATCCAGTCAGTTACTGAAGCTTGTGCATTTGTCACGTATTTCTCGTGTCATGGTTTTCATCTCTGTCATTTCGTTTATGACCTTCTCTGCATTAATTAGTCTAGCTGTCAATTCTTCCACTCTTGTTTCAAGATTTTTAGTTTCTTTGCGCTGGGTACGTAATTCCTCCTTTAGCTCTGATAAGTTTGATGGACTGAAGCCTTCTTCTCTCATCTCGTCAAAGTCATTCTCTGACCAGCTTTGATCCGTTGCTGGCGATGAGCTGCGCTCCTTTGTAGGGGGAGATGCTCTCTTATTTCTTGAATTTCCAGCTTTTCTGCCCTGCTTCTTCCCCATCTTTGTGGTTTTATCTGCCTCTGGTCTTTGATGATGGTGACGTATTGATGGGGTTTTGGTATAGGTATTCTTCCTGTTTGATTGTTTTCCTTCTAATAGTCAGGACCCTCGGCTGTAGGTCTGTTGGAGATTGCTTGAGGTCCACTCCAGACCCTGTTTACCTAGGTATCAGCAGCAGAGGTTGCAGAAGATAGAATATTGCTGAACAGCGAGTGTACCTGTCTGATTCTTCCTTTGGAAGCTTCCTCTCAGGGGTGTACTCCACCCTGTGAGGTGTGGGGTGTCAGACTGCCCCTAGTGGGGGATGTCTCCCAGTTAGGCTACTCAGGGGTCAGGGACCCACTTGAGCAGGCAGTCTGTCCGTTCTCAGATCTCAACCTCCGTGTTGGGAGATCCACTGCTCTCTTCAAAGCTATCAGACAGAGTCGTTCGCGTCTGCACAGGCCTCTGCTGCTTCCCCTTTTGTTGTTTAGCTGTGCCCTGTCCCCAGAGGTGGAGTCTACAGAGACAGGCAGGTTTCCTTGAGCTGCTGTGAGCTCCACCCAGTTCGAGCTTCCCAGCAGCTTTGTTTCCCTACTTAAGCCTCAGCAATGGCGGGCGGCCCTCCCCCAGCCTCGCTGCTGCCGTTTCGGTTAGATCGCAGACTGCTGTGCTAGCAATGAGGGAGGCTCCGTGGCCGTGGGACCCTCCCAGCCAGGTGTGGGTATAATCTCCTGGTGTGCCAGTTTGCTTCAAGCGCAGTATTGGGGTGGGAATTATCCGATTTTCCAGGTGTTGTGTGTCTCAGTTCCCCTGGTTAGGAAAAGGGATTCCCTTCCCCCTTGCACTTCCCAGGTGAGGCAATGCCTCTCCCTGCTTCAGCTCTCGCTGGTCGGGCTGCAGCAGCTCACCAGCACCAATTATCCGGCACTCCCCAGTGAGATGACCCCAGTACCTCAGTTGAAAATGCAGAAATCACCAGTCTTCTGTGTCGCTCGCGGTGGGAGTTGTAGACTGGAGCTGTTCCTATTCGGCCATCTTGCTCTGCCCTCTAACGTTCAAGTTTTATGTAACCAGATAGAAGGATTCTAGATTCTATATTATATGATATTTATATTGTATAATGCCACATAAAAATTGAGGAAAAGTAATTTAAGTAGTTACTTTTACTTCTTCCACCATTCACTCTCATTATGGAGTTATCCTGTTGAAACCTTAAAAGCAAGTGAAATCTCTGCTTAAAGTCCTACTCGTAGCTTTAATCTCACTCAGATTAAAAGACTGAAGCCTTGGCCGGGCACGGTGGCTCAAGCCTGTAATCCCAGCACTTTGGGAGGCCGAGACGGGCGGATCACGAGGTCAGCAGATCGAGACCATCCTGGCTAACACGGTGAAACCCCGTCTCTACTAAAAACTACTACAAAAAACTAGCCGGGCGAGGTGGCGGCGCCTGTAGTCCCAGCTACCTGGGAGGCTGAGGCAGGAGAATGGCATGAACCCAGGAGGCGGAGCTTGCAGTGAGCTGAGATCCGGCCACAGCACTCCAACCTGGGTGACAGAGCAAGACTCCGTCTCAAAAAAAAAAAAAAAAAAAAAAAGACTGAAGCCTTGCAAGGATTTTACAAGGCTCTCACAGTTTAAAACCTATATGTCTTTTATCTCATTTTCTATCACTCTCTCCCCTACGTACCTTTCTTTCCAGCCACACTGGTTTCCTTGCTGAATTCTATCAAACCAGGATGTTCTAACCCCTGGGCTTCTATACTTTTTGTTTTCTCTGTTATGAACTCTCTCTGCTTAGTTATAAAATGGTTTGTTTCCTCATTTCCTTTGCATTTTGCTGAAATATCACCTCGGGAAGTTTTATCTGATCACCCTATTCTAAATTTAGTACCTCTTCTGTTTCTTCTTGTTTTCTTGTTCACTGTAGTACATTCAATATTTTACTTATATGTTTTTTTTCTTTTTTTTTTTCTTTTTTTTTATTTTTTATTATACTTTAAGTTCTAGGGTACATGTGCATAACGTGCAGGTTTGTTACATATGTATACTTAGGCCATGTTGGTGTGCTGCACCCATCGACTCGTCAGCACCCATCAAGTCATCATTTATATCATGTATAACTCCCCAATGCAATCCCTCCCTCCTCCCCCCTCCCCCCTCCCCATGATAGACCCCAGTGCGTGATGTTCCCCTTCCCGAGTCCAAGTGATCTCATTGTTCAGTTCCCACCTATGAGTGAGAACATGCGGTGTTTGGTTTTCTCTTCTTGTGATAGTTTGCTGAGAATGATGGTTTCCAGCTGCATCCATGTCCCTACAAAGGACACAAACTCATCCTTTTTTATGGCTGCATAGTATTCCATGGTGTATATGTGCCACATTTTCTTAATCCAGTCTGTCACAGATGGACATTTGGGTTGATTCCAAGTCTTTGCTATTGTGAATAGTGCCGCAATAAACATACGTGTACATGTGTCTTTGTAGTAGACTAATTTATAATCCTTTGGGTATATACCCAGTAGTGGGATGGCTGGGTCATATGGTACATCTAGTTCTAGATCCTTGAGGAATTGCCATACTGTTTTCCATAATGGTTGAACTAGTTTACAATCCCACCAACAGTGTAAAAGTGTTCCTATTTCTCCACATCCTCTCCAACACCTGTTGTTTCCTGACTTCTTAATGATTGCCATTCTAACTGGTGTGAGATGGTATCTCATTGTGGTTTTGATTTGCATTTCTCTGATGGCGAGTGATGATGAGCATTTTTTCATGTGTCTGTTGGCTGTATAAATATCTTCTTTTGAGAAATGTCTGTTCATATCCTTTCCCCACTTTTTGATGGGGTTGTTTGTTTTTTTCTCGTATATTTGTTTGAGTTCTTTGTAGATTCTGGATATTAGCCCTTTGTCAGATGAGTAGGTTGCAAAAATTTTCTCCCATTCTGTAGGTTGCCTGTTCACTCTGATGGTAGTTTCTTTTGCTGTGCAGAAGCTCTTTAGTTTAATTAGATCCCATTTGTCAATTTTTGCTTTTGCCGCCGTTGCTTTTGGTGTTTTAGACATGAAGTCCTTGCCCATGCCTATGTCCTGAATGGTACTACCTAGATTTTCTTCTAGGGTTTTTATGGTATTAGGTCTAACATTTAAGTCTCTAATCCATCTTGAATTAATCTTCGTATAAGGGGTAAGGAAAGGATCCAGTTTCAGCTTTCTACTTATGGCTAGCCAATTTTCCCAGCACCATTTATTAAATAGGGAATCCTTTCCCCATTTCTTGTTTCTCTCAGGTTTGTCAAAGATCAGATGGCTGTAGATGTGCGGTATTATTTCTGAGGACTCTGTTCTGTTCCATTGGTCTATAGCTCTGTTTTGGTACCAGTACCATGCTGTTTTGGTGACTGTAGCCTTGTAGTATAGTTTGAAGTCAGGTAGCGTGACGCCTCCAGCTTTGTCCTTTTGACTTAGGATTGTCTTGGCAATGCGGGCTCTTTTTTGGTTCCATATGAATTTTAAAGCAGTTTTTTCCAATTCTGTGAAGAAACTCATTGGTAGCTTGATGGGGATGGCATTGAATCTATAAATAACCTTGGGGAGTATGGCCATTTTCAAGATATTGATTCTTCCTATCCATGAGCATGGTATGTTCTTCCATTTGTTTGTGTCCTCTTTTATTTCACTGAGCAGTGGTTTGTAGTTCTCCTTGAAGAGGTCCTTTACATTCCTTGTAAGCTGGATTCCTAGGTATTTTATTCTCTTTGAAGCAATTGTGAATGGAAGTTCATTCCTGATTTGGCTCTCTGCTTGTCTGTTACTGGTGTATAAGAATGCTTGTGATTTTTGCACATTAATTTTGTATCCTGAGACTTTGCTGAAGTTGCTTATCAGCTTAAGGAGATTTTGGGCTGAGACGATGGGGTTTTCTAAATATACAATCATGTCATCTGCAAACAGGGACAATTTGACTTCTTCTTTTCCTAACTGGATACCCTTGATTTCTTTCTCTTGCCTGATTGCCCTAGCCAGAACTTCCAACACTATGTTGAATAGGAGTGGTGAGAGAGGGCATCCCTGTCTTGTGCCAGTTTTCAAAGGGAATTTTTCCAGTTTTTGCCCATTCAGTATGATATTAGCTGTGGGTTTGTCATAAATAGCTCTTATTATTTTGAGGTACGTTCCATCAATACCGAATTTATTGAGCGTTTTTAGCATGAAGGGCTGTTGAATTTTGTCAAAAGCCTTTTCTGCATCTATTGAGACAATCATGTGGTTCTTGTCTTTGGTTCTGTTTATATGCTGGATTACGTTTATTGATTTGCGAATGTTGAACCAGCCTTGCATCCCAGGGATGAAGCCCACTTGATCATGGTGGATAAGCTTTTTGATGTGCTGCTGAATCCGGTTTGCCAGTATTTTATTGAGAATTTTTGCACCGATGTTCATCAGGGATATTGGTCTAAAATTCTCTTTTTTTGTTGTGTCTCTGCCAGACTTTGGTATCAGGATGATGTTGGCCTCATAAAATGAGTTCGGGAGGATTCCCTCTTTTTCTATTGATTGGAATAGTTTCAGAAGGAATGGTACCAGCTCCTCCTTTACCTCTGGTAGAATTCGGCTGTGAATCCATGTGGTCCTGGACTTTTTTGGTGGGTAGGCTATTAATTGTTGCCGCAATTTCAGAGCCTGCTATTGGTCTATTCAGGGATTCAACTTCTTCCTGGTTTAGCCTTGGGAGAGTGTAAGTGTCCAGGAAATTATCCATTTCTTCTAGATTTTCTAGTTGATTTGCGTAGAGGCGTTTATAGTATTCTCTGATGGTAGTTTGTATTTCTGTGGGGTCAGTGGTGATATCCCCTTTATCATTTTTTATTGCATCTATTTGATTCCTCTCTCTTTTCTTCTTTATTAGCCTTGCTAGCGGTCTGTCAATTTTGTTGATCTTTTCAAAAAACCAACTCCTGGATTCATTGATTTTTTGGAGGGTTTTTTGTGTCTCTATCTCCTTCAGTTCGGCTCTGATCTTAGTTATTTCTTGCCTTCTGCTAGCTTTTGAATGTGTTTGCTCTTGCCTCTCTAGTTCTTTTAATTGTGATGTTAGAGTGTCAATTTTAGATCTTTCCTGCTTTCTCTTGTGGGCATTTAGTGCTATAAATTTCCCTCTACACACTGCTTTAAATGTGTCCCAGAGATTCTGGTATGTTGTATCTTTGTTCTCATTGGTTTCAAAGAACATCTTTATTTCCGCTTTCATTTCGTTATGTACCCAGTAGTCATTCAGGAGCAGGTTGTTCAGTTTCCATGTAGTTGAGTAGTTTTGATTGAGTTTCTTAGTCCTGAGTTCTAGTTTGATTGCACTGTGGTCTGAGAGACAGTTTGTTATAATTTCTGTTCTTTTACATTTGCTGAGGAGTGCTTTACTTCCAATTATGTGGTCAATTTTGGAATAAGTGCGATGTGGTGCTGAGAAGAATGTATATTCTGTTGATTTGGGGTGGAGAGTTCTATAGATGTCTATTAGGTCCGCTTGGTGCAGAGATGAGTTCAATTCCTGGATATCCTTGTTAACTTTCTGTCTCGTTGATCTGTCTAATGTTGACAGTGGAGTGTTGAAGTCTCCCATTATTGTTGTATGGGAGTCTAAGTCTCTTTGTAAGTCTCTAAGGACTTGCTTTATGAATTTGGGTGCTCCTGTATTGGGTGCATATATATTTAGGATAGTTAGCTCTTCCTGTTGGATTGATCCCTTTACCATTATGTAATGGCCTTCTTTGTCTCTTTTGATCTTTGATGGTTTAAAGTCTGTTTTATCAGAGACAAGGATTGCAACCCCTGCTTTTTTTTGTTCTCCATTTGCTTGGTAGATCTTCCTCCATCCCTTTATTTTGAGCCTATGTATGTCTCTGCATGTGAGATGGGTCTCCTGCATACAGCAGACTGATGGGTCTTGACTCTTTATCCAGTGTGCCAGTCTGTGTCTTTTAATGGGAGCATTTAGTGCATTTACATTTAAGGTTAATATTGTTATGTGTGAACTTGATCCTGCCATTATGATATTAACTGGTTATTTTGCTCGTTAGTTGATGCAGTTTCTTCCTAGCCTCGATGGTCTTTAATTTTGGCATGTTTTTGTGATGGCTGGTACCGGTTGTTCCTTTCCATGTTTAGGGCTTCCTTCAGGGTCTCTTGTAAGGCAGGCCTGGTGGTGACAAAATCTCTAAGCATTTGCTTATCTGTAAAGGATTTTCTTTCTCCTTCACTTATGAAACTTAGTTTGGCTGGATATGAAATTCTGGGTTGAAAATTCTTTTCTTTAAGAACGTTGAATATTGGCCCCCACTCTCTTCTGGCTTGTAGAGTATCTGCCGAGAGATCTGCTGTTAGTCTGATGGGCTTCCCTTTGTGGGTAACCAGACCTTTCTCTCTGGCTGCCCTTAAGATTTTTTCCTTCATTTCAACTTTGGTGAATCTGGCAATTATGTGTCTTGGAGTTGCTCTTCTGGAGGAGTATCTTTGTGGCGTTCTCTGTATTTCCTGAATTTGAATGTTGGCCTGCCCTACTAGGTTGGGGAAGTTCTCCTGGATGATATCCTGAAGAGTGTTTTCCAACTTGGTTCCATTTTCCCCCTCACTTTCAGGCACCCCAATCAGATGTAGATTTGGTCTTTTTACGTAATCCCATACTTCTTGCAGGCTTTGCTCATTTCTTTTTCTTCTTTTTTCTTTTGGTTTCTCTTCTCGCTTCATTTCATTCATTTGATCTTCAATCGCTGATACTCTTTCTTCCAGTTGATCGAGTCGGTTACTGAAGCTTGTGCATTTGTCACGTATTTCTCGTGTCATGGTTTTCATCTCTGTCATTTTGTTTATGACCTTCTCTGCATTAATTAGTCTAGCTGTCAATTCTTCCATTCTTTTTTCAAGATTTTTAGTTTCTTTGCGCTGGGTACGTAATTCCTCCTTTAGCTCTGATAAGTTTGATGGACTGAAGCCTTCTTCTCTCCTCTCGTCCAAGTCATTCTCTGACCAGCTTTGATCCGTTGCTGGCGATGGGCTGCGCTCCTTTGCAGGGGGAGATGCGCTCTTATTTTTTGAATTTCCAGCTTTTCTGCCCTGCTTCTTCCCCATCTTTGTGGTTTTATCTGTCTCTGGTCTTTGATGGTGGTGACGTACTGATGGGGTTTTGGTATAGGTGTCCTTCCTGTTTGATAGTTTTCCTTCTGACAGTCAGAAGGACTGTCTGTTGGTCTGTTGGAGATTGCTTGAGGTCCACTCCAGAGACTGTTTGCCTGGGTATCAGCAGCAGAGGTTGCCGAAGATAGAATTTTGCTGAACAGCAAGTGTACCTGTCTGATTCTTCCTTTGGAAGTTTCCTCTCAGGGGTGTACTCCACCCTGTGAGGTGTGGGGTGTCAGACTGCCCCTAGTGGGGGATTTCTCCCAGCTAGGCTACTCAGGGGTCAGGGACACACCTGAGCAGGCAGTCTGTCCGTTCTCAGATCTCAACCTCCGCGTTGGGAGATCCACGGCTCTCCCCAAAGCTGTCAGACAGAGTCGTTTGCGTCTGCACCGGCTCCCGCTACTTCCCCTGTTGGTCTTCAGCTGTGCGCTGTCCCCAGAGGTGGAGACTACAGAGACAGGCAGGCTTCCTTGAGCTGCTGTGAGCTCCACCCAGTTCGAGCTTCCCAGCGGCTTTGTTTACCTACTTAAGCCTCAGCAATGGCGGGCGCCCCTCCCCCAGCCTCGCTGCTGCCTTGTGGATAGATCGCGGCAGACTGCTGTGTTAGCAGTGAGGGAGGCTCCGTGGGCGTGGGACCCTCCCGGCCAGGCGTGGGATATATTCTCCTGGTTTGCCTGTATGCTTACAGCGCAGTATTGGGGTGGGAGTTACCCGATTTTCCAGGTGTTGTGTGTCTCAGTTCCCCTGGCTAGGAAAACGGATCCCCTTCCCCCTTGCGCTTCCAGGTGAGGCGATGCCTCGCCCTGCTTCAGCTCTCGCTGGTCAGGCTGCAGCAGCTGATCAGCACCGATTGTCCGGCACTCCCTAGTGAGATGACCCCAGTACCTCAGTTGAAAATGCAGAAATCACCGGTCTTCTGTGTCGCTCGTGCTGGGAGTTGGAGACTGGAGCTGTTCCTATTCGGCCATCTTGCTCCGCCCCCCACTTATATGTTTTATTTCCTGTCTTGTCTTCATAGAAATGCAAGCTCCTCATGAATTTGTGCTTGATTCTTTCATTGCTGTAACCCTCTATTTTAATTGCCCCTGCACATATTTGTGGCTTAAAAAATAAATATTTGTTGCTGAAGTCAATTAATGAATTCAGTGTCGAGCGATATTTTTCTGTATACCACTGCCTTGATTGCTGTGAAAATCTAATAATGCATCCAACAGAATTAGTTGAAAATATACAATTATCACATTATGTTTTGTTCCTTTCTTTTTTGTTTCCTATTGGGTAAATCTAGTTTCTGTTTGTAATGATGTTTTATTAATTTGAAACAATATTCCTTCACCAATTTTTAATGGATGTAAACTTTATGAAGATGCATTAGCAATTTTCTTTCCCATTCTGAAGTTTCTTTCTCATTTTACACAAAATTGTACAATTTGACACTGTTAAGAATTTTATAGAGCTGTCTAGGGTGGTTTGAAGTGATTTTCCCTCATCACTCCTTCACTAGTATTCCACCATTTAATTCACATGACAAATTGAACAAAAGAGCAGATAGAGTTACAACCTGTACATCTTTAATTAGTGTCTTCATTATCCACAGCACTCATTTATAATCCTCTGGAGTCCTTGCTGTGATGCATAGAAGATGGTGGGCTAAATCTGATGAGTTAATATACTCAGATACTGTTATTTTCCTCTAAACTTATTTTTTTTACCCCCCAAATAAGACAGTATTTTGTACATTTTACTTCTTGATATAAAGACAGGAGGATATGTGTAAGCAGAATATAATTGCTTACCTTTAATAAAACAATTCCAATATGTTTTCAGGTTTCAGTACAGAAACATTACGATTGTTAATCCATAATGTAATTACGGCATCAGACCATTGATTCTGGGAGGTTTCATTTGTTCATGCTTAAAATTACAGTTGCACAGGAAACCCGAGTACTGTTCAATCATTTGCAGTTATTTTTTCTATATTTCTGTGTTTACATATTCATTTTAATCTTTTATTTATTCAGATATCTATACACATTAACATTTAGACTATTCAGCTGACTTTTAAAAAACAATGAGGCAGATGTCATCTAATTGTTTTACTGATATTTCCGTGAGGGTTTCAATATTGCTCTTTTGTCTGAATTTTTGTTACAAATATGAAGATGTTTCCCATGAGTAGATATTGTTTTGTAAAAGAAATCAGTAAACTAATTTACGGACTCGTATATAACAAAATCCAATAATTTTGTGGACTGTAATGTTTTCTCCATTTCTACTACATTTTTGTGTGCTTTATACATTTCTATTATAGAATTTACCTAAATTATGTATTTATTTGCATGTCTTTCTCTTTTATGTGTAGACTTGTGCCTAGGACTCTGCTTGATCTTAAAACTCATGAAGATTTTTTAATAAATGGATTATCATGGATGAACATATAATGAATCGACTTTGTGCTAAATAGTTTTCTTTCTAAATCTTATGTTAGGTTTTACAATTTATAGAGTATTTTTCTTTTTGAGGGATATACACTTATTTGCTCCTCTTTTTTTCCAGATTCAAAAACTCTTACCTTCAAATATGTTCATAATTTCTTTAATTCTATTTTATAGTCATCAAGGAAAATGGGGGTGTTCATTTTATGTACTAGTTTGTTTCCTAATAGTAAATGTTAGTAATTGCTCTTATTTATAAATCTAGAGCATTTCTCTTGTTGTTGGTTAAATGTAGTAGATCCTCACCAAACTTTCTAACATAATAATACCTTTCTCTTGTGCCAAGCATATATGTATTCATTTTCCCTTTCCTATATGTAGAGGCTTCGTTCTCTTTTACATTATTGTGGTAAGGATGCTTAACGTGAAATCTATCTTCCTTTAAAACTTTTAAGTGTACAATAGAGTATTGTTAGCTACAGATACAGTAGTGTTTTTTTTTTTTTTTTTTTAACCTGAAACATAGTTGAGAGTTATTACACATCTCACCACAATCTATTTTATTGTATTGGTCCATAGTGGAAGTTTTGATTCATGCAATAAAATACATTTTAAAATTGCAATAAAAGATCCAGGGAGTTAATCTTCTAGCTGGTGAAAAGTATTACAAATTGTGTGTTTGTTAATATGTTATTGCTTAAGAGTTATTACCACTTTTCCTTGAATTGAAGGGCCTAAAAGATAGACAGACAAGTTTTGCCAAATGCTTTATTTTGAGATGTAATGTTTTAACCTCATGACTGAGGAGAGAGCTGAAATTTCTCACATAAGGTGCAGCACAAATTTGATTTACGTGCAACATAATCTCTTATAACTCTGACTGGAAAGCAAATACACAGTTATGAATTTGTTAGTGCCTAGAGAAACAATATCTTTAAAGTCAACAGAAGTGGATAAAAAGAAACTATTATGTGCTTTGTTGATATTCCAGTAACTGACCACATTGTTAAGTATATTCGGCCCGGCGCGGTGGCTCAAGCCTGTAATCCCAGCACTTTGGGAGGCCGAGATGGGCGGATCACGAGGTCAGGAGATCGAGACCATCCTGGCTAACACGGTGAAACCCCGTCTCTACTAAAAAATACAAAAAACTAGCCGGGCGAGGTGGTGGATGCCTGTAGTCCCAGCTACTCGGGAGGCTGAGGCAGGAGAATGGCGTAAAACCCGGGAGGCAGAGCTTGCAGTGAGCTGAGATCTGGCCACTGCACTCCAGACCGGGCAACAGAGAGAGACTCTGCCTCAAAAAAAAAAAAAAAAAAAAAAAAAAAAGTATATTCAATAGGCCAAATGTGTTTAAAATTTGATTTTGGAAAAGAACAGGAATAGGCGATTTAACTATATAGAGTCTAATAGTGCTTAAAAAGATGTCCTTCATTGCTTTCTGTTAAATAAAATCTTGGTGATTTATTGATGTCATTACACCATGTTACACACTCAGCACTCCTCCTCCAGTGTTCCCCAGAAAGACAAAATAAATGGCAAGGAAAAGAATCTGATATTCTTTTTTGGCTTATCTTGGAGCCTAAACCCAAAGACAAAGAACACTGGGTCAGGAGGAGTTAAATCTTAAGATCCTACTGCCTATAGATATGTACCTACTTTTTGCTTCTTCTGCTAATTCAATTTCCTTCACAATAAAGCTCACAATTGATCAGAGGTGGGGATTATGCATTCCAGGGTGCCAATGATGGCAGGGTAGATGATGATTCTATTTTCTACCCTAGACTTCTTTGAATCTATGAATACTGACTTCTAGATGAGATTTCTGCTTTGTATCAGATGGGAAATCCAGTTGTTTCTTGTTCAAAACCCGGTAATTCCCTCAACATTCCCCACGCTCTGCTTATTCTGCTGTTCTAGTATGCCTCCACTTTGCTTTGTGGGATTTCTCACGTTGATAAATATAGAGACATCAGTGTTGGGTTTGCTAAAGGTATCCCACAGATCATTTGTCTTCCTACAGTCAACTGGCTCAGTAGAGTAACTGCATCCAATCTCCAAACACATAGTGAGTTAATTAATTATGATATTGCCTATTAACACTTTAATAAACCTTATCTTCTCTGTGACCAACCTTAGAGTTATTACTTCCCTAGCATTTTTCTCATAGCATGGACTACTATCATCTAAAATTGCCCCAACACTTTCAAACTTTCGATTAATGCCTGAAACATCTTGTACTGAATTTCCTTGTCTTACCTTCAAGTATGTTCATAATTTCTTTAATTCTATTTTATAGTCATCAAGGAAAATGGGGGTGTTCATTTTATGTTCTACTTTGTGTCCTATTACTACATTTCCATAATTGCACTTATTTATAAATCTAGAGCATTTCTCTGTTCTTGGTTAAATATACTAGATCCTCACCAAACATCTCTAACATAATAATACTTTTCTCTTGTGCCAAGCATATATGTATTCATTTTCCCTTCCTATATGTAGAGGCTTCGTTCTCTTTTTCATTATTGTGGTAAGGATGCTTAACATGAAATCTATCCTCCTTTAAAACTTTTAAGTTTACAATAGAGTATTGTTAACTATGGGCACAATGTCATACGGTAGATCTCTAGAACTTACTCATCTTGTATAAATGAAACTGTATACTCATTGAGGAACAACTTCCCATTTCCCAATTCCCCGGGCTCCTGGCAACCACCATTCTACTCTCTGTTTCTATGAATTTGACTATTTTAGATGCCTCATGTAAGTAGAATTATGCAGTCTTGTCTTTCCGTAACTGCTTCATTTTACTCAGTATAATGTTCTCCAGGTCCATTCATATTGTCACATATGGCAGGATTTAATTCCTTTTTTAAGGCTGAATATTATTCCATTGTATGTATATGTCACATTTGCTTTAATTATCTATTGATGGGCATTTAGGTTGTTTCCATATCTTGGCTATTGGGCAAATTACTTGAATAGATATTTCTTCAAAGAAGACATACAATTGGCCAACAAGTATATGACAAGACACTCAACATCATTAGTCATCAGGAAAATGAAAATCAAAATCACAATGAACTATCACCTCAGACCTCTTAGGCTGGCTATCATATATATGAAAAAAAAGGTAGCTGTTGGCAAAGATGTAGAAAAATAGAACCCTTGTACACTGTTGGTGGGAATGTAAAATGGTTTAGCCACTATGGAAAATAGTATGGCGAGTCCCAGGAATTTTTTAAAAATAGAAGTACCATATGATCCAGTGAAACTACTTCTGTGTATGTATCCAAAGAATTGCGATTAGAATCCCAGATATCTGCATTCCCATGATTATTGAGACCCGCTTCTAAGACCACAAACCTTCCACAAATAATCTACTTACCTTCCTTTAGCTCAAGCTCTTTAGTAGTTTCCAATTTCTACTTCTGAAGGGAAGTAGTCCTCGGAGCAGCATTATTTCTATTTATTTATTTATTTATTTATTTATTTATTTGAGACAGAGTTTCACTCTTTTTGTCCAGGCTGCAGTGCAATGATGCGATTTTGGCTCACCACAACCTCCACGTCCTGGGTTCAAGTGATTCTCCTGCCTCAGCTTCCCGAGTAGCTGGGATTACAGGCATGCGCCACCACGTCTGGCTAATTTTGTATTTTTGGTAGAGACGGGGTTTCTCCATGTTGGTCAGGCTGGTCTTGAACTCCCGACCTCAGGTGATTCGCTTGCCTTGGCCTCCAAAGTGCTGGGATTACAGGCGTGAGTCACCACACCCAGCCCTCTTTATTTAATATATTTTATAATCTCTCTAGAGAAAAAAATGACAAACTGTTTTCATGGTAACTTTACCTGATAAGCAAACCAACAAATTCCTGTAATATGTTCCCTTAATAATGTTTTTCTGGAGAAATTTATGTTAATTTCAGTTTTAAAATTTTGTCTCCATTTTAATTTTTTATTTTACATTTCCAATCTTCTTTCCCATTCATAGGAAATAGTTATAATGTGTTACATACACTTTTGTTTGTTTTCCTGAAAAATGTGCTTTATATTTTATGTGCAAGTATTTTTAATATACAAAACTGTTATTGTAGAATATATCTCATTCTATTTTTTACTGGTTATCATGTATTGCATTATTGTTCAAAGCATTTGCTGCCCCTTACTGTATGAGGATTATACTTCCTTTCTCCATTAATATCAGACTTGACTAGGGGACCTTGTTTGACCAGTGAAATGTGATAAGTGGCATGTGTCTTTCTTTTTTTTTCATATCTCTGTCTCAACTAGACGTAAGACGTTTCATTGCCAGTTTGAAAGTTAAATGTTGTATTTCTCATTGCTGCTGTCTTAAGACGAATCTCATGTGTAATTAGCCCTATGGATAGTTTAAACTCACAAAATTCACATTGTCCTACAAAAATCACAAATATTTTCCTAAACTTCCTGTTTCTTCATTCTCCTTCATGTCTACTCCTATAATTTGGATATTTTCCATGATTATAGTTCCCCATTGTTGAAGATAAATGCTTTCTTCAATGTTAGATTTAAAAAAAAAAAAAAAAAACCTTACCAATGTATTGTATAACTCTTATATTTAGCATCTTTTGCTGCAACTTTGAGATTTATTTATCCTCCTATCTAAGCAACTCCTCTAAATACAACTGTATTTCATTATTTCAAAAAATGGTGTTTTCAACACATTTGAGGTCTTTTTAAAAAAACTTTCTGAAGCATCTCTTGTAATACCTGACCTTTGCTTTTGAATGACAGTTTAGTTGGATATAAAATTCTGGTTACAAAATATTTTCCTTCAATTAAAAAAATATTGTTCTATTGTCTGCTAGAATCTCACATTGTGTTGAGAAGGTTCATTCTTCTTTTGTATTTTTCTGTCTGAAAGTTTTGAAGTTTTAATAATTTTTAACTTTATATCTTTTCAGTTTAACAATCCATGACATGAGTTATTTCATCTTTCTTCATTTCTAAGAGTCTTATTTTGACCATTACTTAAAAATTATCCTTCTGTCTGTTATTATTTTCTGCTATATTGAAGACTATAAGTATCTGAATATTGATAATGCTATTCAAATTCACTCTTTTTCTCTTTTAGTCTAGCTTCTATTTTTGCATGATTTCTTGGTGCTTTTGGAAAAATTCTTCATTCAGATCTTCCACTGTACTATATTTTTCATCTTTTTTTTAAACTACACATGATCCAATCTATTTGGTTACTGATTTTAATGATTATAATTTTCTTACCTGATTTTTATAATTTCTAAAAATATTTTTATTTGCATATTATTAATATGTAAATCTAGCATTATCTGCTTATTTTTAATTACTTAACTGTTAGTTGAAATAATTCTGCTATTGATGCTGTATGCTGTTAATTTTGGATTTTCCTTCAAAATAAATATAAATGATGTTGGATGTTTTGCTTTTGAGTTAATGTTCCCCTTAAGATATCAGATAAATGCTTCATAAACAGATAAAGAAATATTCCCTAGGGAGATGCCAAAAACCAGAAATTAATTTTTGTTCATTCAATTTGGTCTAATTAGAGGAGAGTATAAAATTTCCAGGTAGAAAGGCTAATGAAAGGCAAATAAGCGAAAGACACAAAATAATACATATATATTCTTCCATTTAAATGAAAGTAAGAAATGGGCACGCCAAATTTATGATGGGAGAGGTCATTGCAGCTTTTGAAGTTAACATCTTCTTCCAACTATTTTAGAAGGTAAACTTTGTCAAAATTCAAGCAACCACATATAAAAAGATCTGTTCCTGGATTTTCTATTGTATTGCATTGTTTTGTTTTTCTATCTTTATATAAATAACACACTGTTTTAATCACTATAGCTTTGTAATACATCTTGATATTTGACAGTGTTAGTGTGCCAGCTTTACTTTTATTTTTTAAAATTGTCTTAGCTAGTTTTGCCCTTTGCATTGGGATATATACATATCAAGGTATATGTAAAACATACTTCTTAATTTACACATATATGCACACATTCACTTAACAAGTTGCTATAATTTTGACTGGTATTGAATTCACGTATGAACATTTAGGGATAATTACATTTTACCATAATATGTCTTCTAATTCTTGAACCTGGCCTATTCCTTCACTTACTTAGGTCTTCCTCAATTATTTGAAATCATGTTTTATGTTTTTCATCTTATAGAAATTGCACACACTATTTTTAGTTTATAAATATATATTGGTATGGTTTATGCTACACTCGAGATCCTTTTTAAGCATTCTTTTTTCATTTGTCTGTTGCTGCTATGTAGAAATATAATTAAATACTATATATTGACATTGTATCAGTGAACTTTCTAAGTTCACTTATTAATTTCAAATATTTGCACACTATTTTGAATTTTATGCATTCACAATTATACCATCTTCAGGTAATGAGTATTTTGTTTCTTCCTTTCTAATTGCTAAAAATTTCATTCTAAATATACTAAATCAGACCGCCAGAACTATGCTGAATAGAAGTAAATATAAAATATATCTTCTTGTTTTTGTTCTTCAAGGAAAACAATTCAGCTTAATTTAATTACATATGATATATGCTTTAGTTTTCCCAGGTAACTTTTTTCAAAATAAAAAAATTGTTTTGTCAAAAAAAATTGTTTTGTTCTTCATTTGCCAATAGATTTTGTCATGAATGGATATCATTAATTAATGATGAATTTCATTAAATGCTTTTTTCTGAACCCATTATGCTAATCATGTGATATTCCCTCTATTTCTCTTTTAATGTGAATTGTATTGATTGATTTTTAACTTGTTGATATTTATTGAGAGCTTAGCATATATATTCATGAGAAAAATGTATCTTTTGATTTATTTTCTTTCAATGCCTTTGTGAGGGTTTGATTTGGGTTATGCAGACTTCATAAAATGATTTGATATGTACTTCTGCCACCTTTTGATTATCTGGATGAATATGAATAATGTTTGATATTAGTTCTTACATAAATGTTTGAGAGAATTAACCAGCAAAGCCATTTGACTTAGAGTTTTCTTTGTACAAAAGTCTTTATTTACAGTTTTAAATTATGTAATAGATATGAATGAAACTGTTGTGATTTTGTATTTTTTATTGTGCCAGTTTTAATAAGTTATGTTTCTGGGACTATTTCCTTATACAAGTTTTTCTTTTTATTGACATAAAGTTGTCCATAAATGTTCTTATTTCATCTTTAAAATCTGTAGAATCTTTATTTATACCCCCTTTTCATTCCCGATATTATTTTTGTTCCTTCTATTTTTTGTTTTGTTAAAAAAAAAAGCTCTCTTTGCAGTCCATATTTTTACTTTTTCTGATTGTTCTCTTTAACTTTGACTTTCAGCAGTTCTATTATAATATGCCTAGATGTGGCTTTCTTTGTATTTGCCCTACTTGGAGTGTAGAATTTCTTGAACTTGTGTTTTGATATCATTAATCAGTTTTGGAAAAAATCTCAGCCATTATCTGTTGCAATATTGCCCTGCACTTTTGTCTCCTCTCTCCTTCATGGATCTCATTTGCATTATGCTAGTCATTTTCACTGTGCCCCATATGTTTCTCGTGCTCTTTTTTTGTACTTGTCATTGTGTTTGCTCTCTGTGTTTCAGTCTGAATACTGGCAAGATATTATCAATAACTGTGACATCTCTTGGTTTGTTTCTATTGTCTGTCATATTTTTCTTTTGGTCTTTTGTTATACTTGTAAAGTTTCTGTTAAATCCAAGACATTGTTTTGAGTCTGTTAAGTTTCTAAGTAATGGTATTTTTTTCTAGAGTTGGTTTACTCCATATGCCTTGGTAAAGTAAGGGTCGGTTGATCTTAAATTAAATAGGGACTCAGCCAACTAAGCCTTATAGGTTCATTCCACTTTTGGTTCTTATCTGCTCTTCAAAATTAGTCCTCCCACTTCCAAATGAAAGATCAGGACATTTACTAAGATCCTTTCTTCCTTGGTGTGCTTTGGACATCAGTTGTGTCACCTCAGAATAAAGAGATTGTTGAAACCTCTACTACTTGTCTTTTAGAAGCTTTCAGATTAGTTTTTCTGCTTTTTACCCTGAAACAGTTTAATAATTTAGCAAATGCCTTCAAGTGAAACTTGACTTCCCACTCTGCCCCTTTCATCTCATGTCGGTCTTTCAAGTCCTGTCTGTCTTGGCAGCCACATACTTCAATTTTTGTCTCTTCTGCTTTGTGAGTTTGCTAAAAAGCTCTGTTGGCTTTTCTGCCTCTAAGCCGCAGCATTTTACTGGATTTGCAGCATCTTGCTCCATGCCAAGAACAGGCAAATGTTCGTAGGAAAATTTAACTCATAGAGTATTTGCCCACTTGTTTGCAATTCACTTCTTTTGAGAAATTTGACTACTCAAATTCTGTGGGGTTCAATTTTAATCTGATAGAATGCCTTTAAAGGCATATGTTTGGATAGATTTTTTCCCTTAATCTGGCTCTTTAAATTTTGTAGCAGTAACATTGGTTTTTCACAAGCTACTTTATCATAGCCAGGAGCTTAATTCCCATCAAGCCACTTCTGATTAATTTTTTTGGCTACCATTCCACCAGGAAACAGACATGGTCATTGCATTCACCTTTACAGCCTTCAGAGGAATCAACATTGGAAATAGGCACACTCCCTGGTTTTTAGGAAAGTGGTGAGATAAAAAACATCCCTGGAACCCCTTTACCTGTGCTCATAAATTTCTTATCTCAGCAGGTCTTTTTCGTTGCCCATGTTATACCTCAGACAGCAGCACTAGTGGCCCCACTGATGTGAGCCATTTCTCAGCCAAAGAAACATGTTAAAATTGTCCCAAGGCAATGAGAGTCAGCAACAGGAGCAGAATTTTTAAAGTTCTTTAATTCCAAATTTTTCTGGTACAGTCAACGTCAGTTTCTCATCAGCTTAGCTCCTTGATTAAAGATGAAGCTGAGTATCCTTGAGGAAAGACCCTGCTACGCTGCCCAAAATTTAAACCTATAATATGTCTCTTAGCCTTCTCCAAAGGGACCTATGGCATTTTACCAGAGAGATTATACACAGAGGAAATAGAAATAATAAGATGTCTGATGATTACTGAACACTGAACTGACCCTAATTACAAGACTCAAAATGTCACTGTGTTCCGCCAATCAGAGTAAGACCTACAGAAGTTAGGTAAAGGAATTTTAGCTCAGATCCTTCTCACACTGAGTCTAGTTGGTCCCCAAACACATCCTGTAGTTATTTCCATACTTCTAGAATACAGAATTGGAGTAGTTATACTCAGCAACTGGTAGAATACAAATATAAATTTCCTGAACTGTCGTGTTGAGGGATATTATGGTAGGAATGCCCAAGTGGAAACTACTAGAACTTCTTCTACTGAGGAAAACAGTAAGTCAGAAGGAATAACACATTCCTGGAGAGCTGGCAGAGATTAGTGCCACCACTCAGGACTAGAAGGATGCAAGGGAGATAATTCCCACAACAACCCCATTAAATGCACCTATTTGGCCTATGTAGAAAACAGATGAATCTTGGAAAATGACAGTGGATTATCATACATGTAACTAGGTGGTGACTTCAATTTCAGCTGCTGTTCCAGATATGGTTTGGTTGCTTGAGCAAATTAACACACACCTGATATCTGGTATACAGCTAATAACCTGAAAAATCCTTTTTTTATCCAAACTTGCTACTAAAGCCCACCAGAGCAGTTTCCTTTCATTTGGCAAGCCAACAATACATCACTCTCCTAACTCAGGGATATATCAGCTCACTGGATCTATGTTAAAGTTTAGTCCACCTTGCTTACCTTTCCCTTCCACAAGACATCATCAGACTGGTTCACTAAATGGATAACATTATGTTAATTGGACTGAGTGAGCAAGAACTATCAGCTACTATGGACTTTTTGATAGGGAATTTGTTTGTCAAATGGTGGGAAATACATCCAACAAAAATTCATGGGTCTTACACTTCAATTACCAGGTACTTAGTGGTGGTGAGAATTTTGGTATATCCTAGATTTCTAAGTGGTTGTGTCTGGTTCTACCACCAGAAAATGAGATCCAACACCTGGTGGGCTTCTTTGGATTTTGGAAGCAACACATTTTTCATTTGGTTGTGCTACCCCATCCCATTTATTGCATGACGAAAAAAGTTGCAGTTTTGAGTGGAGCCCAGAAAAAGAGAAGGTTTGGAAACAGATTCCAAACTGCTGTGGAAGCTGCTCTGCCGCTTGGGCCATATGATTCAGCAGATCTAATGGTGCTTGAAGTTTCAGTGGCAGGTAGAGATGCTGTTTAAAGCCTTTGGGAGGCCCTATAGGTAAATCATACTGCAGACATCTATGAGTTGAAGCAAATCCTTGCCATCCTTTGTGGGTAGTTACTTTTCTTCTGATAAACAGTTTTTGGCCTTAATAGAGGCTGAACACCTAGCCATGGACCACCAAGTTCCCATGTGACCTCAGTTGCCCATCATGAACTGAGTGTTGTCTGACCTACCAAGCTTATAGTTGGGTGTATACAGCAGTACTCCATAAACAAATGAAAGTGGTATATATGAGATTGGGCCTGAGCAGGTCCTGAAGGCACAAGTAACTTACATGAAGAAATTGCACATATGCCAATGATCTTCCTTTTGCTACACTGCCTTCTCTCTCTCAATCTCCATCTATGGCCTAATGATAAATTCTCTACAATCAGGAGACAAAGGAAGAGAATAATTGAGCCTGGTATACAGATGGCTCTGCATAATATGTAGGCATCACCTGAAAGTGGACAGCTGCAGCACTACAGCCCCTCTCTAAGACATTCCTGAAGGACAGGGAAGAAAAAAAAAAAAAAGTGAGGGGAAATTTTGCTTGGAAAATTTTATTTTTCTTGGAAGTAGAAATGGCCAGATGTGTGACTGAGTACTGATTCATGGGCTGTAGCCAAGAGTTTTATTGGATGGTGAGGGACTCGGTAGGAGCATGACTGAAAAATTGGGTACTAAGAAATTTGGAGAAGAGGAATGTAGCCAGACCTCTCTGAATAGGTGAAAAATGTTTTTAAAAAGTCCATTTCATGTGAATGTTCACCAAAGGATAACCTAAGCATAGATGGCTTTTAATAATTAAGTGGACAAGATTGCTTATTCTGTGTATCCCAGTCAGCCTCTTTATCCTGCTTCCTGTGTCATTGTCCCATGGTCTCATGAACAAAGTGGCCATGTTTGGCAGGAATGGAGGCTATGAACTTAGAAATAAGGATTTCCACTAACCAAGGCCAAACTGGCTACAGCCACTGCTGAGTGGGCAATAAACCAACTGTAGTTACCAGCAATGGGTCTATGATATGTTACCATTTTCTGTGGTTGGTCACTAGCTACCTTGTGGCAGGCTAATTACAATGGATCACTTCCATCGTGGAAGGAAAGGCACTTTCTTCTTACTAGAAGAGATGTTGCTATACTCTGAATGTTTGTGTCTCTCCAAAAATTATAGGCTGAAGCCTATCCCCCAAGGTAAAGATTTAGGAGGGGGGCCTTTTAGGGGTTGATTAGGTCATGAGAGAAGAGCCTTCATTAATGGATTAGTGTCCTTATAAAAGAGGATTAAGGTATCTTGTTCATCCTTTCAGTTATGTGAGGACACAACCAGAAGGCATCACCAATGAAGAATGGGCCTTCATCAGACATCCAATCTGCAGGCCTCTTGATCTTGGACTTCGTAACCTACAGAATTGTGAGTGTTAAAATTCTGTTTTTAATAAATTACCCATCCTAGAGTATTTTTCTTATAGCAGGCCAAACTGAGACGGATACTTACACTCGATATAGATTTGCTTTCTTTCTACACAATGCTTATACCCAAACTGCTATCTGAGGAATACAGATAATACCTTATCTATCATTATGGTGTTCCTCAAAGCATTGCTTTTGATGAAAATCTCCCTTTAGAGCAAATGAGGTGCACCAATGGGGAACATACTCATAGAATTCACTAGTATTAATGTGTTTTCCATAATCTTGAAACAAGTGGCTTGATAGAATGGTGGAATGGCCTTTTGAAAACTCAGCTACAGGATCAGGTAGACAGAATTCCTTGCAGCACTGGGGCAACCTTCACCAGGAGTCTGTATATGCCCTGAATCAATGTTAAATATATGTTGGTGTTTCATTCATGGCTAGATTTCACAGGCCCCAAAATCAAGAGGGGGAAATGGGAGTGGCACCACTCATTATTAGTATCCCTAGTGATGCACTAGCAACACATGTTACTTCCTGTCCCTGAAACCTTAAGTTCCCCTGGTCTATAGGTCTTAATTTCAAAGGGAGAAATGTTTCCACTAAGAGACATAAGAATGATTCTGCTGAACTGGAAGCTAAGACTGTCACCCTACTACATTACACTTCTCATGCCTCTGAGTCAACAGGCAATGAAGTTACCTTGCTGGCTGGGTTGATTTGTCCTGATCAGTGAGAGGATATTGGACTGCTATTACACAATTGAGGTAAAGAAATGTAAGTCTGGAAGACAGGACATACAGAATCTCTTAGGCTATCTCCTAGTACTAACCATACCATCTGATTTTACTCAATGGAAAGCAGTAACAACCCAAATCAGGAAGGAATACTAATGACCCAGACCCTTCATGAATAAAGATTTAGGGAATCCCAGTAGGCAAAGAGCCATTAACAGTTTAGGGGCTTGCTGAGCAGAATGCAAATATGGAATGGACAGTAGAAGAAAGTAGTTATAACTATTAGCTATGATCATGGGATCAGTTACAGAAATGAAGATTGTAATTATTATGAATTTTTATGTCTTATTATATGTTTGTGTGTATATATAACATATACCAATTATTTTATTGTCTTCTTTCTTTTACCCACTTATCATCTAACATAAGATATTTTAATAATAGTTATTGCCATCATATTTTTTCTTACCTATTTTAAACAGCTTTAATTTATGTATCATAAAATTAATGCATTTCAATGATTTTACCTATATTCACAGAATTGTACTGCCATTATAACAGTCTAATATTAGATTTGCCCAACAACTGTCAATCCTTATTCTTCCCTTGCTCCCCTAATCTACTTCCTATCTCTACAGTTTTAACTATTCAAGATATTTCATATAAACAGTTTTATACAGTATGTGTTCTTTTGAATCTACGTTATTTCACAAAGCATAATGTTTTGAGGTTCACTTATGTACTATACATCAATATTTCACTTTACTGTCAAACAGTATTTGTTATATAGATCTACTACATTTTGTGTAACCATCATTCATCAACTCATGGACATTTGAGTTACTTCCACTTCTTGGCTACAGTGAATATTGCTGTGCTAAACACTGACATAAAAATCTTTGTGTGAACATATGTTTTAATTTCTGTGATAAATATCTAGGAGTGAAATTACTGGGTCACATGGTAACTCTATGTTTACATTTTTGAGGAACTGTCAAACTATTTTCCAATGTCATTGCACCATTTTACACCATCCTCAGCAACATATGAAGGTTACATTTTCATGACACTCCTGCCAACACTTGTTATAATGTCTTTTTTATTATAGCCATTACAGTGGGTGGTAAGTGGTATTTCATGTGGTCTTGATTTGCTTTTCCTTAGTTACTAATAGTATCAAGCATCTTTTCATGTGCTTAATGGCCATTTGGATATACTCTTTTGTGAAATACTTATTCAAGTTCTTCACCCATTAAAAAATATGAATCTTTTTATTATTCATATTTTTTTGTTGTTAGAGTTCTTTGTATATTCAGTGTATGTCCCTATTGAATATATAATTTACAAATATTTCTCCCTTTCTGTGAGATGTCTTTTCACTTCCTTTCTTTTGTTTTGGTGATTATGTAGAACAACGGAAATTTTTTTCATTTATTTTTTCAGAGAGAAGGATTTTGCTTCATTTATTTACTTAATTGTTTTTCTTTCCAACATTTATTTTATGTTCAGTGGGTACATGTGAAGGTCTGTTACATGGGAAAATTGTATCTTGTTATTTTCTCAGTTGTACTTTTTTGAAATGTAAACATTTAATTTTGAGTAAGTCCTTCCCCCCACCCCCCACTCTGCTTTTGGTGTCATTTCTAAGAAATAATTGCCTAGCTCAAGACCAGAAAGAAATGTATACCATGTTTTATCCTAAAGTTTACAGTTTTAGCTCTTACATGTAGGTCTGCAGTCTACTTTGTATTGATTTTTGCATAGGTTGTGAGGTTCACAGTCAAATTAACTTTTTTTTTTCATTTACATGTCCAACTGTCCCAATATCATTTTTTTTCCTGTTCACATTTATTTCATTCCTTAAACTTAGGAGGTTATATAAATATACATGTATTTTATGCATATATACAATATGTTATAATAAAACCAGGTTAATTAGCATACTCCTCACCCCAAACATTTATAATTTCTTTTTGTTGAGAACATCCAAATTCCACTCTTCTAGCTATTTGAAAATATACAGCAAGTGGCTGAGCATGGTGGCTCACGCCTGTAATCCCAGAACTTTGGGAGGCTAAGGCAGGAGGATCATTTGAGTTCAGGAGTTCAAGACAAGCCTGGCCAACATGGTGAAACCCCGTCTCTACTAAAAATATGAAAATTAGCCATGCATGGTGGCAGGTGCCTGTGATCCCAGCTACTCGGGAGGCTGAGGCAGGAGAATCACTTAAACCCGGGAGGTGGAGGTTGCAGTGAGCTGAGATTGCATCACTGCACTCCAGACTGGGTGATGGAGCGAGACTCTCAAAGAAAAAAAAAAAAAGACAGAGAGAGAGAAAAGAAAATATACAGTAAGTTGTTGTTAATTATAGTCACCCTATTGTATTATATTGGTTATAGGGTATCAAGTAGAAAAATGAACATTCCCCAGGGACTTTGTGTTCACTTACAGGGAAATGATTAGCATGATTTTGTTTGTACACATGATAGTTGTATCATGTTAGGTGCAAATATGGTATTGTTATTGTCCTTATGTGGAGAATAAGTATGGTTTATGAAGATGTGTATGGTTGCCAAGTTGACGAGAAATAGACTAATGTTAGTTCTATGTGTCACCTTGGTTAGGCTGTAGTACCCAGTTATTCAAACATGCATGTAGGTATTGATGTAAAGATGTGTTGCAGTTGTAGTCAAAATCTATGGTCAATTCATTTTAATAAAAATAAATTATTCTGGGTAATTTGGATGGACCTCATTCAATTAGATGCAAATCTTTAAAAGCAAAACTGGTTTTCTGAAGGAAGATGAAATTCTGCCTGAAAAATTCAACAACTCCTGCCTGAGTTTCAAGCCTGTCAGTCCGCCCAATAGATTTGAAACCTACCAGACTCCACAATCATTTGCTTAAATTCCTTGAAACAAATCCAGCTAACTAGCTAGCTGCCTACCAACCTAGCTGCCTACCTACCTACAGACACATGCATGTGCTGGTTCTGTTTCTCTGGAGAACTCTAATGCATCACTCCTGAATTGCTGTTCTATTGGTACATTAAGCACCTATTAATCAAGTGTGTTGTGTACAAATGTTTTTTAGCACTTGGCTATTTACCTAACCACAGGCAGAATGAAAATACTCATAAAGTTTGAACTTAATGGAGGATTGCATTTCCCCTTAAAGAAATCATCTCAGGCTCACGCCTGTAATCCCAGCACTTTGGGAGGCCAAGGCGGGCAGATCACAAGGTTAGGAGATCGAGACCATCCTGGTTAACATGGTGAAACCCCATCTCTACTAAAAATACCAAAAAATTAGCCGGGCATGGCGGCGTGCGCTTGTAGTCCCAGCTACTCGGGAGGCTGAGGCAGGAGAATGGCATGAACCAGGGAGGCGGAGCTTGAAGTGAGCCAAGATGGCGCCACTGCACTCCAGCCTGGGCTACAGGGCAAGACTCCATCTCAAAAAAAGAATAAAAATAAAAAAATAAAAAAGGAAGTCATCCCTCGTTTATGTCATTCTTGTCTTTAAAGGCTAAAGGAATGGAACATTTTTAGATAGAGGATCCTTGTGACTTGAAAATTATGAATGAAACTCTTATTTAGTTAAAGCCCTCAAGTGTGCTCAATTCATTGCTTTTAAAGGAAGCGTAATACAGATATGGATGTAACAAATTATTTTAGCTGATATTACAAAAGATAGTATATATTTTAAAATAAAATGTTCAAGAAATTATTATCAGCAGAGTGCCAAAATTGAAGAAAAACATTACCATTGGATTTACTGTTTATTGAGTCATGTTGTATTTTTGCTTTTCACATAATTATTTTATAAATTCCTAACATTAATCACACTTCTGTTCTTCTGTTACACTTAGTGTATTAGTTCGTTTTCATACTGCTGATAAAGACATACCTGAGACTGTGAAGAAAAAGATGTTTAATTGGGCTTACAGCTCCACATGGCTGAGGAGACCTCAGAATCATGGCGGGAGTTGAAAGGCACTTCTTACATGGCAGTGGCAAGAGAAAATGAGAAAGAAGTAAAAGTGGAAACCCCTGATAAACCCATCAGATCTCGTGAGACTTACTCACTATCATGAGAATAGCCCCCATGATTCAATTACCTCCCCCTGGGTCCCTCCCACAGCAGGTAGGATTTCTGGGAGATACAATTCAAGTTGGCCCCTCCAAATCTCATGCCCTCACATTTCAAAACCAATCACGCCTTCCCCACAGTCCCCCAAAGTCTTAACTCATTGCAGCATTAACCGAAAACTCCACAGTCCAAAAGTCTCATCTGAGACAAGGCACGTGCCTTCCACCTATGAACCTGTAAAATCAAAAGCAAGCTAGTTATCTCCTAGACACAATGCGGGTACAGGTATTTGGTACATACAGCTGTTCCAAATGGGAGAAATTGGCCAAAACAAAGGGGTTAAAGGGCCCATGCAAGTCGGAAATTCAGCAGGGCAATCAAATTTTAAAGCTCCAAAATGATCTCCTTTGACTCCAGGTCTCACATCCAGGTCATTCTGATGCAAGAGGTGGGTTCCCATGGGCTTGGCATTTCCACCCCTGTGGCTTTGCAGGCTACAGCCTTCCTCCCAACTTCTTTCACTGGCTGGTGCTGAGTGTCTGCGGCTTTTCCAGGCACACATGCAAGCTGTTGGTGGATCTACCATTCTGGTGTCTGGAGGATGGTGGCCCTCTTCTCACGGCTTTACTAGGCAATGCCCCAGTAGGAATTCTTGGTCGGGGCTCTGACCCCACATTTCTCTTCCGTACTGCCCTAGCAGAGGTTCTCCATGAGGGCCCTGCCCCTGCAGCAAACTTTGGCCTGGGCATCCAGGCATTTCCATACATCTTCTGAAATCTAGGTGGAGGTTCCCAAACCTCAATTATTGGCTTCTGTGCACCTGAAGCCTCAACACCACATGGAAGCTGCCAAGGCTTGGGGCTTTCACTCTCTAAAGCTCTATGTTGGCCCCTTTCAGCCATGGCTGGAGCAGCTGGGACACAGGGCTCCAAGTCCTTAGGTTGCACACAGCGTGGGGACCCTGGGTCCGGCCCATGAAACTACTTTTTCCTCCTGGGCCTCTGGGTCTGTGATGGGAGGGGCTGCTGCGAAGGTCTCTGATATGACCTGGAGAAATTTTCCCCATGGTCTTGGGGATTAACATTAGGCCCCTTGCTACTTATGCAAATTTCTGCAGCTGGCTTGAATTTCTCCTCAAAAAATGGGTTTTTCTTTTCTACTGCATCGTCAGGCTGCAAATTTTCTGAACTTTTATGCTCTCTTTCCCTTTTAAAACAGAATACTTTTAACAGCACCCAAGTCACCTCTTGAATGCTTTTCTGCTTAGAAATTTCTTTCACCAGATACCCTAAGTCATCTCTCTCAAGTTCGAACTTCCACAAATCTCTAGGGCAGGGACAAAATGTGGCCAATCTCTTTGCTAAAACATAGTAAGAGTCACTTTTGCTCCAGTTCCAAACAAGTTCCTCATCTCCATCTGAGGCCACCTCAGCCTGGACCTTTAGGTTCATATCACTATCAGCATTTTTGTCAAAGCCATTCAACAAATCTTTAGGAGGGTTTAAACTTTCCCACATTTTCCTGTCTTCTTCTGAGCCTTCCAAACTGTTCCAGCCTCTGCCTGTTACCCAGTTCCAAATTCACTTCCACATTTTTGGGTATCTTTTCAGCAATGACCCACTCTAGTGATAACAATTTACTGTATTAGTCCATTTTCATGCTGCTAATAAAGACATACCTGAGACTGGGATGAAAAAGAAGTTTAATTGGACTTACAGTTCCGCATGGCTGGGGAGATCTCAGAATCATGGCAGGAGGTGAAAGGCACTTCTTACATGGCAGTGGCTAGAGAAAATGAGAAAGAATCAAAATTGGAACCCCCTGATAATCCCATCAGGTCTCATGAGACTTATTCACTATCATGAGAATAGCACAGGAAAGACCACCCCCTATGATTTAATTACCACTCCCTGGGTCCCTCCCACAACACATGGGAATTCTGGGAGATACAATTCAAGTTGAGATTTGGGTGGGGACACAGCCAAACCACATCACTTAATTAAAATTTAAGTATTAAATAGTATAAAATAGCCTGGGTACAGTGGTTCACATCTGTAATCTCAGCACTTTGAGAGGCCAAGAAGGGCAGATTGCTTGCAGCCAGGAGTTAAAGCTCAGCCTGGACAACATGGTGAAACCCTGTCTCTACAAAAAAAAAAAAAAAAAAAATTAGCCACATATGGTGATGTGCAAGCCTGTAGTCTCAGCTACTCTGAGAGGCTAAGGTGAGAGTAACACCTGGACCTTCGAGACTACAGTGAGCCAAGATCATGCCACTGCAGTCCAGCCTGGGTGACAGAGTAAGGCCCTGTCTTAAAACAAAAAAAAATGTAGTTTAAAATAGTTATACAGATAGAAAAAATATTCCTGATTCCCACTATATCTTCCCAAACAATCCAAGAGTCGAAACCATCAATTGCTTCTTTATAAAAATCTTTCAATGCTTAATTTGAAGGCAACAATAGTGAAGACAATTTTGGAAAATTTAAAAAAAGTGAAAAAAAGAAAATCTATCATGTTCCCACTATCTAAACACAACCATTTTCATTTTTGCACATGATGTGCTCAATCTTTTTCTATGTACATAGGTATTTGGTATAATTTTAATAATAATATATATACCATATGTATAATATATTTGTATGTATCTATATACACAATTCTTATTTTAAAGGATGCATAGAAACAGTGGATTAGGTGGGAGATCAGAGTATAGGTCACACTCAGGAATGGGGAGGCAGTTACTCCGTGCAAAATAATTTTCCTAGAACTTTTAACCAAAATATATTATGCAGATGTGACAATGGTAAATCACATGCCTGTTAATGACTATTTCTAATTTTACACAATGTAGATTGTACTGTTTGAGAAGTAGGACTTCTAACAGAAACCCAAATGTGATGTCTTAAACGTGGAAAAGAAGCCTAGTATGGTCAGTCCAGGGTTACCCTTGTTTTCCAAAATGACATCAGGGACTTAGGCTTTTTCTGTCTTTCTACCTTTGTCCTTTTTTACATAGAAGTGAAACTCATGATCACAAGATGGCTGCAGGAACCCCAGTCACCATGCTTAATACCAAACAGCCATAAACTGTTTCTTGAACAATTTCCAAATTTCCATGTTTATAACTGGTGAGTGTGTTTATGTATTTTGTATCCAAGTGTAATTAAGTAATTACAGCTCTAGCAGCACATATATGTGAAAAGTTTAAATATATATATATCTATATACATACACATGCAAACACACACACATACATAATTTAACTAAAAATTAAGCAATTATAACTGTAGCAGCACATATATATGAAAATATGCAATTGAAAAAAAGATCTCTAGGAACTTGACTAGAAAGTGTGAAAGGTCACATTAGCCTAGGAATTCAAATGCACCATTCTGTATAAGCCTTTGATGATACAGTCCTTTATATTCCAGTGTAATGGAAATAATGTCTGCCCCTGATGCCCCAGAAAAGGTACTAAGCCCCTTAAGACTTGGAAGTAAAATGAAGATACCCAATAATTTATATTTTTGAATATAAATATTTTATATTTTGAATGTTACTGGAATTGTCTTCCATGAGAAGCATTTGTATTGAAGTTATTTTTCAATACAAATGCTTCTCATGGAACATAATTCCAGTAACATTTGTTGTCTTTACAACATATGTTGTAATTAATCAGGGGCTATGTGGGATGACCGTAAGGTAGTGAAGACCGTAAGGTAGCTAATAATCTGATGCAGTAATCCAGACATGGGCAAATACAGGTCAGAAAGACAACAATGACAAAGGAAAAAGAAAGGAGGAGACATAATTAAGAGGAACTTCAAGAACAGATTCTTTCAATATTTAGCAATGTCTATATATGGAACAAATTAAATAAACCAACAATGACTCCAAGATTTCCAACTTGTATTGCCTGGGCAAAATGACATATAGCTGAGCAAGAATATGCCAGTATTTATATTTGCAGTTTTCTTTAAAATAAATCGTTAAATGTAAAGAATTAAGTCAATAATTTGATATACTATTTATAGGCTATATATGTGATACACTTTGTATTAAAATGATGTTTAAATCTTGAAAGGTAATGAGTTCCTACTGGTATATACCATAAAACACTACTTTCAGTTTTCTAGAGATGGTAAGATACAGCTCATCAATTATTTTATTCTTTCTTATAAGAATAAGAAAACCAAGTTTGGAAGTCTAAAAAGGCCAAGCATGTAGATTTTAAGATATTCAGATTTTTAAGAAGTGTTAAGGCTTCTGTTCTTAGTTTCTTTACTGAAAATAATATAATGGTCAATGATTTCAAACCTCTGATTGATTTTTTTTTTCTGTTTAGACAATAATTTTTTTATGCAGTGTGTAAATCTCTTTAAAGCCCATAGGGGAAGCGAGGCTGTTTTGACACTTGCATTATATTCCATACAATCAGTGATTTGTGAGTGAATTAAGGATATTCTACAAAATAACTACTAACCTATTATGTAGATTATTACATACCTTGCAACAGACACTGGATATTTGGGAAATGGGAGAAGGGGGCTGTTTTATTACAATTTCAGTCTCTGTGAAGTATAAGGTTAAAAATATTAGGGTCCTTTTGGCAATTAATAATTAACCAGCTTTTGGTAAAAAATAATTTCAAAGTCATAAGAAATTTACTAAAATATATTTGCTTTTTATCTGAACATTTGTCATAGATTTGGATTTTGTAAAACGTGAAATTATCTTTCTTCACGTAATAACTTTTAAACTGTAACTTCTAAAGAGTGTTTTATATAATTAGAAACATTTACAAATAAGTTATTAGAAATAAAAAATATTAATACTCATTCAAAAGAAGCAAAGACTATTCAATAAAATGAGAATAGCAATCACCCTGAAAGGACACAAGCAATCACACACAAACTGGTAATGTTACATAGTTAAAATATGCACTCTTAGAAAACCCAGATGGAATTCCATTTTAACATAGTAGATTTTTATGTTACATAATTTTGTTTCAAAGTTTATATATTTGCTCTTTGACCTGTATGCTATTTAGATGAATAGATAATTATTATTTTCAGGGGATCATGACATTTTTTGACGCTTTGCTTTTGTTTTGACATTTGATATTTTGTGGTCTGAAAATATGGCTTATAAAAATGTCTCTTTAGGTAGAATGCTTTAATGTTTTGTTGAGAGTTCTGTACAAATGGATACTTCATTAGAGGTTAAAAACTTTCATTCTTACAATGAATCGCTCTTCTCTCTCTCTTCTTCCTTTTTCTCTTTCTCTCTCAGAAAAAAAAAAATTATATAATATTATTTAAATCCCAAGGAATCATATTAGTCTTTTGATTTAAAATACTAAAATATTTTGCTATGATGATTCTAGTATTTTGGTATTGTCTAGAAGTTTTGCTATATGTATTTTCTTGCTTTTTTGGTGCATAAAAATATGAGTTTTTAAATTATCCATTGACTATTAATTTTATTATTATAGAAATGTCCATTAGTGTTTTATCAATGCTTTCACAAATTGCCAAAAACTCAGGGGCTAAAAATGATGCACATTTATTATACTATAGTTCTGTAGTTCAAAAATCTTACACACGTGTCACTGGACTTCAATCAAATGTTTTCCTTCCCAGATACCCTAAGGGAAAATAAGTTTCTCTGACTTTTGCAACTTCCAGAAGCTACTCACAAATTCCTTTACTCATGGCCCTTGCCTCCATCTTCAAAATGAGTATCATTGCATGTCTCTTATCCTTTTGCCATCATATCTTTTGACTACAGCCAGGAGGGGTTCTCTGCTTTTAAAGATTCATAATTAGGTTGAAACTTATTGGATAATCCAAGATAATCTCTCCTTCTCCAGTCCTTAACTTCAGTCCCATTTGCAAAGTCTCCTTTACAGTGTGATATGACGTATTCACAGATTACAGGGATTAGGGAATGCATATCCTAGAGTTCTGATCAATGATTTTGGTTCTCACCTTGAATGTTACATTTTGTGAAATGAATACTGTCTTATATTATGTGAATATTGCCTCTTGTGATTGACATTTGATTGACATTTTTTCTTATATGTAAAGTAAATCATATTTCACCGTTTCATTTTTCAACATCTGTGTTATGTTTCTAAAGTGATTTTTTTTTGGACTAGATATTTGCCAGAGGTTTTTTCATCTCAAACTCTGTATTTGATAGGAGGAATTAGTCTATTCTACTTTATTGTGATAACTGATATAGTTAATTTTATTTTCTTCATTTTACTTTAGGTATTCCATCTTTTTTTGTTTGTTTGTTTAGTAATACAAGAGAAAGACAGTCACCTTCTAACTGTTCGGACTAGGGTCCTTTAATTCATTAGGATTAACATTTTGTGGGGCTACCTATATTTTTATGATAAAATGATATATTCAAGGATTGCATGTAGCAAGTATCACTGCCTGTGGGTCCTTGTACATTGAAACTCTGAGCCTCTGGAATAGCTGTGAATCTGTACTCCTGACCCCAGGTGCAACAACAATTTCCTACAAACATTAACAATAAGCAAATTTTGGTTGTTGAGACTCTTGAGCCAAGGAGTTGAGAACAGAAACAGATTAAGTAGTACATGTATTTATGCCATCATATCCCAAAATCCCATTTCTACCTTTACTCTTTATCCAAGTATATTCAGGCTCTGTCTCAACTTCCTGTGCTAAATTCAATGGATATTTTTCTGTGATTATGTTAATGAATGTTTTTGGCCTCATTTGGAATTGTTAACTGATTTCACCTTCTTGACAATCCTTCTTTACTTGCTTTTCACAAGGTTATATTTCCTCTGTAACTTTTTCTGTCACTTCTGTATTCTGTTGTAGTTCCTTTCCATGGCTATTATTTACATATAAATATTTGTTAGACTTATTACTAGATCTATTTCTTACTCCACATATATTATTTGGTTAACCTTATCTTCTCCCATGTTTTCAAAACCAGAATTATCTGGACTTGGTGATTGTGTAGATACAAAGGTTAAAGAAGGATAGAAAGTTAAGATGACACCTGAGATTCTTGATTGGGCATTTTAGTTAATTCCTATTAGAATGACAGCATACAAAACAGGTTTGTAAGAAAATAATTATTCAGCTTTGATCATAGTGAGTTTGAGGTGCCTGTTATTCAAATTTAGAAATAGTAATCAATTGAGTATACAGTCCTAATTAGCAGGAGATATCCTATGGATGTAGGTATTTGGCATTCATCTCACTTGTGAAGTAATTGAAGTCATGAGACTAGGTTAGAATGTTATAGAGGAGTCTGTGGAGTAGGAGCATGAAAAGAGAACAAAAGCCAGAGTTCTAAAAGCCATCAATGTTTAAGAGTTAGATAGAAGAGAGTATCACAAAGTGACTGACTATCAGCAATTAGATAAATGTGAGAAAGCTCAGGAGGAGAATGTGATATAAAAAAACAAAGGAAATATATGATTGATGGACAGAGTTGATTGCTCAACTAAGTCATTCCCTCCTTCTACATAATTTATAGAATCTAAAGCATATTCCATCAGCATTATGCCCAGGGAGGGGAGAAAATGCCTTTAGCCCACAGAGTATGAATTATGATTGGCCTAAATAAAACATGCTAATCTCAACTTCTTTGCTGGTGACTATTTTATATATTGGCTTATGACAAAGTGCTGGCCAATGAGAAGTCAGGGAAAATCTTGGATATTCTGAGAAAAGACCAATTTTCTATGCCAACTACTAGTGGCACTTCTCTTTTTTAGCCAAACATTTTATACTTAATAAACACTTTGATTACAGAAAATTAGGTGGTACAAGCTACAGTTCTTAAAATGTAGATTATTGATGAGTAAGAGAGGAAAACGGGGGGGAAGCACTGACTCAATTATCTCAGGCTGGGGAATTTGTTACACTTTTTATATAAAGCATAACACATGGTCAATTTTTCTTTTGTTATATTCTGTGATGTAGACTACATTTCAAATGATGAAATAAAATTAGAAGTGGGAGGGGAATTCCGGGGTATTGTCATGAGTTGTCCCTTTCTTAGAGCTCACAGAAGAAAGAATAGCACTTGAGTAAAATATGAATAGTCTAAAACAGGAGTGTAAAATGAGTAAGAGAGATGCTGTCTGTCTACTTAGTAATAAATTAAATAAGCAGGTGGCCATTAACTTGAGCTGTCTTCATAATTTGAGTTTCTACATAACAAACTAAAACCTAACTTAAAAGTGTATTATTTTTGTGTACCAAATAGCCAAGTTTTAGCCAATAATAAACAGGAAAGCTTCAGCCAATCACAGGCAGCCATTGCCATCCAGGAGCACAGGAAATTCTGGAAATCAAAGGAAGAAAAGTGGACCTCCTTCTGGACACTGGGGCTGGTCTCTCAGTTCTCCTCTCCAATCCAGGCTCCCTCTCCTCTCTTAGTATGACCATGAGGGGCATCTCAGGAAGGCCTTTAACCTGATATTTTTCCCAACCCTTTAGTTGTAGTTGGGGAGACCTCTTGTTCACCCATGCCTTTCTAATTATGCCTGAAAGCCCAGCTCCTCTGTTGGGCAGGGACATTCTGGCCCATATAAGGACCACCACCCTGATGACTCCAGGACAAACTCTTTGTCTCCCCTTAATGGAGACTGGTATTAACAGAAGTTTGTTCAATTCAAGGAAAAATTGACTGAGCAACAACTGCTATACCAGTTCAGATCCACTTTAAGGATCCCACCTCCTTTCCTAACCAGAAACAATATCCCCTGAAACCAGAAGTTAGGAAAGGACTAGAAGCTATAATTGATAAATTAAGGTTGCAGGACCTCCTCAATCCGTGCCACAGCCCTTGTAATACCCCAATACTGGGAGTACGAAAACCCAACTGCGAGTGGAGACTAGTTCAGGACCTCTGCCTCATTAATGAGGCTGTGGTTCCAATTCACCCGGTGGTTCCCAATCCATATACCCTACTAACTCAGATACCTGAGGGAACTAAATGGTTCACAGTCCTGGACCTAAAGGATGCCTTCTTCTGCATACCACTATACCCCTACTCCCAATATTTGTTTGCATTTGAGGTTCCCTCTAACCAAACCACCCAGTTAACCGGGATGTTGTTACCTCAGGGATTCCAAGACAGCCCCCACTTGTTTGGGCAGGAATTTTCAAGAGACTTCTTCAAGTTTCTTTATTCTCAGGTTAAAGTTTTACAAATGTAGATGACATTCTCCTCTGTGCTCCAATTGAAGAAATCTCTCAGGAGGTCAGTAAGACTCTTCTTAGTTTTCTGGCTAACAGAGGATGTAAGGTTTCAAAATCTAAAGCTCAGCTCTGTAAGACTTCAGTGAAGTACCTCGGCCTGGTATTGTCAGAGGGGACCAGGGCATTGGGCAAAGAAAGGATTAAGCCCATCTCCTCCTTCCCCTTCCCCCAAACTCTGAAGCAACTGAGGGGATTCTTAGGCATTACAGGATTCTGCAGACTATGCATAGCTGGATACAGTGAAATAGCTCATCCCTCATATCACCTAATAAAGGAGACTCAGATAGCTAAAACTCACTGGCCTGGGAACTGGAGGCTAGAAGGCCTTGAACCAACTAAAACAAGGGTTGCTTAAGGCACCAGCCCTTAGTCTCCCTATAGGGAAGGGATTTAATCTTTATGTATCAGAAAGGAAGGAAATGGCCCTGGGAGTTCGAACCCAGGCTCTTCATACCTGAGGAGGCAGTGGTCTGTTAGCCACAGACTCCCCTTAGAAAATAGCAGTCCTGCCACATTATGTGGAGTATAAAAGGTAGCCTGTAGGCTACCTAAGTAAGGAGCTTGATTTGGTAGCCAAAGGATGGCCAGCGTGCCTCCGGGCAGTTGCAGTGGTAGCCTTGCTGATACCAGAGGCTACTAAGTTAACCATGGGGACTAACTTAACTGTTTACACTCTGCATAATGTGGCAGAACTGCTGTCTTCTAAAGGGAGTCTCTAGCTAACAGATAATGGCCTCCTCAGGTATCAAGCTCTGCTATTAGAGGGATCTGCAGTCCCATCCAGAACCTGCCCCTCCCTAAATCCAGCCACCTTCCTCCCAGAGGAAGCTGGGGAGCTTGAACATGACTACAAGCAGACAGTAGTACAAACCTATGTGGCCAGAGAGGACCTCAAGGAAACCCCTTTAGAGAACCCAGACTGGATTCTTTTTGTCAACAGAAGTTCTTTTGTAAAACAAGGGATCCATAAAGCAGGGCATATGCAATAGTTACTCTGAATGATATTGTTGAGAGTGCATCTCTCTCCTCAGGCACAAGTGCTCAACTAGCCAAACTAATTGCCCTCACAAGGGCACTTGAATTAAGCAAAGGAAAAGCAGTTAACATTCATACTAATTCTAAGTATGCTTTCCTAGTCCTCCATGCCCATGCCACTTCTGGAAAACAGTCAAAAGTTTAAAGCCACTAAGTTAACATAATAAGTAGATAACTCAAAAATGGTAGAAAACTTTGTGGCATTTAATTTGCCCTATGTCCAACTCTGTCCATGGCTCAGCAGTGATATAGAAGACAACAGTCTATAATCCCAGTGTGAGATTATGGTTCCTGGTTCTAGAAAGAACAGAATAGAACTTATTTACAAATTTTTTAATTTTTAATTTTTGTGGGTACATAGTAGGCATATATATTTATAGGGTACAATGAGGTATTAGGTATGCAATGCATAATAATTACATGACAAATGGGGTATTAATCCTCTCAAGCCTTTGTCCTTTATGTTACACACAATCCAATTGTACTGTTTTAGTTATTTTAATATGTACAATTAAATTATTATCTATTATAGTTACCCTGTTGTGCTATCAAATATTAGATCTTATTCATTCTTTCTGTTTTTTTCCACAAATAATTTTGTGTGCCATAACCTGTCTGGAATCTACCTTCAGGATTGACACAAGGTGTTTGCCTTTTTTTGCCTAACTCAGAACTCACACAACAGTAGAAAATGGTGGACATTCCTCAAAAATATTGTAAAGCAAATGAACAACCGTGGGGCAAAATATTGTAGTTGAAGCATACAACAGAGCAACTAAAGTCTGAGAGGAAAGACAGGATGTTTATTTGGGAAATTAGGCATTCAAAAGTGCTCATGTATAGGAGATAATTTGCCCAAGGCAGGGTACATACTCAGAAAAGACCTGAGAATGCCCTATACTTTCACCTCTCATTAATCTATAGGTTCAGTGTAAGTAGGAAGTGAAGGGAAAAGCCGCGTTGTAAATGTCCTGGCTAAGCACTGAAGGAGTATCTCAGCACAAATTCAATCTGAAATATTGGGAGAGGGCATTAATGAAAACATATAGCATACCTCATAGTCAATGGTGAAAAATATAAAGTTTTTCTTCTTAGATAAGAACAAAAAGTCTGCTTTCATGACATACATTGTATGGAAGATAATTGCCAAAGCAAATAGAAAAAAATCAAAAGAAACAAAAGACATCTAATTTGTAAAGGTATAAGTAATATTATATTAATAGAAGATATAATCCTATCTGTGGAATATTACAGAGTCAACCAAAAAAGAGAGAAAATGCCTTGAGTTAATTACACAACTTTGGCAAAGTTGTAGCTTACAACAACCACCCAGAAAAATCAATTGTGTTTCTATACACTAGCAATGAATAATGCAAAAAGTAAGTTAAGAAATCAAATCATTTGCAATGTCATCTAAACCAGTAAAGAACCTAGAGAAAAGGTTAGCCAAACAGATGATGGATTTGTACATTGAAAACTACAAAACATTGATTAAAAAATTAAAGAAGGCTTAAGTAAGTGAAAAAATATTCTATGTTCACAGAGTAGAACACTACCCAAAATGATCAATACATTCAAGATCATCCCTATTCAAATTACAACGACTTTTGGGAGAAACAAGAAAGCCAGTTCTCAAATTCATATAAAATTACACGGGTTCCCAAATATCAAAACAGTCTTTAAAAAAGAAAGACAAATTTGGAGGACTCAAACTTCCCAATTTCAAAACTAATTTCAAAGCTAGTAATCAAAGTAGTGTGACAGTAGCATAAAGATAGACATATAGAACAATGGAAAAGAACTAGGGATGTAGAACAAATGCATACATCTAGAGTCAATAAATTTTAACAAGGATGCCAAGATGATTCAATAGGGAAAAATAATTTTTAAAATAATACTGAGACTAATGCATATCTACATTCAAAGGAATAGATTTTTACACCTATGTTACACAATATACAAAACTTAATTCAAAATGGATAAATGACTTTAATATAGGTTTTCAGATCTATTGGCATAGAGTTTCTCATAATATTCTTTAATAATATTTTAAATTTCTGTGCTATCAGTTCTAATGTCTACTTTTTCATCTCTGTTTTTATTTATTTAGCTATTCTCTCTTTTTTCTTAGTTTACATTAATTAGTTATCAGATGTTATTTGCAATCCGCACATAACCAAAAAACAAAAATCTATAACAGATACACAAAACATAAAGAGTAAGAAATTATATCATATCACCAGAGGCAATCACTATTATACAAAGGAAGGCAGGAAAGAAGTAAAGAGAGGACCAACAAAATAACCAGAAATCAAATAACAAGATGGCAGGAGTAAGTCCTTACCAATAATAACATTACATGTAAATGTACTAAATTTCCAATGAAAAGACATAGAGTGGGTGCATGGATTGAAAAAGAAGACCTAATTCTGTGCTTCCTACAAGAAACTAATTTCACCTATAAAGATGCATAAAGAATGAAAATAAAATGATGAAAAAAGGTATTCTATGAAAATGGAAACCAGAATAGGAATAGCTATATTTATATCAGTCAAAATGGAGTCCAAGACAAAAATTATATAAACAAAAAAAAAAGGTCATTATGTAAAGATAAAGTGGTCAATTCAGCAAGAAGATATAACAATTGTAAATATATGTGTACCCAACCCTGGGGGACTGAGATATATACAGCAAATATTATCAGAGCAAAAGAGAGAAATAGACACCAATACAGTAATAGCTGGGGACTTCAACACCCCACTTTCAGCCCTGGACCCATAATATAGGCAAAACAATTAACAAAGAAACACTTAACTTAACCTGTGCTATAGACTAAATAGACCTAACAGACATTTACAGAACATGCATTCAAAAACTGCAGAATACACATTCTTCTCCTCAGCAGCACATAGAACATTCTCAAGGACAGACCATATTTTAGGCCATAAACAAGGCTTAAAATTTCAAAAAATTTTAATTATGTCTAGTGTTTTTTACTGACTAAAACAGAATAAAACTGGAAATTAACAACAGGAAGAATTTTGGAAACTATAAAAACACACAGAAATTAAACAATATACTCCTGAATAATGACTGAGTAAGCGATGATATTAAGAAGAAAATTTTAAAAGTTCTTGCAAAAAATGAAAATGGAAACATCACATAAAAAACCTATGCAAAAGCAGTACCAAAAGGGAAATATACAGTGATGCCTACTTAAAAAGAAATAGAAAAATTTTAAATAAACAAACTAGTGATGCATCTTAAAGACATATACCAGAAAGAGCAAACAAAGCTCAAAATCAGTAGAGGGAAAGTAAAGGACAGAGCAGAAATAAATATGATTGAAAATTTAGAAAAATGAAAGATTAATGAAAAAAAGAGTTTTTAAAGATAAAATCAACACACCATTAACCAGACTAATTAAGAAAGAAGAGAGAAGATCCAAACAAAATCAGAGATAAAAAAAAAAGACATTACAACTGACAGCACAGAAATTTAAAGGATTATTAAAGAATATTATGAGAAACTACATGCTAATAGATCAGAAAACCTAGAAGAAATAATGAATTACTGGACACATAAAACCTACTAAAATTGAACCATGACGAAATCCAAATCCTCAATATAAAAATAACAAGTGATGAGATAAAACAGTAATAAAAAGTCTCCCAGTACAGATAAGCCTGGGACCTGATGGCTTCATACTAAATTCAACCAAACATTAAAAGAATGAATACGAACCCCTACACAAACTATTTCAAAACTGTGAGGAGAAGGAAATATTTCTAAACTCATTCCACGAGGCCAGTATTTTGCTGATACCAAAACCAGACAAAGGAAAATGAAAGGCCAATATATCTAATGAACTGAGATGCGAAAATCCTCAACAAAATACTAGCAAACCAAATTCAGTAACACATAAAGATCAACATAATCAAATGGGATTCATCCCAGGGATGCAAGTGTGGCTCAACATGAACAAATCAATAAAGGTAATACAACATACTAACAAACTGAAGGAAAAACGTCATATGATCATTTAAATAGATCCTGAAAAACAATTTGAGCAAATTCAATATACTTTCATAATAAAAACTCTCAACAAACTAAGTATAGAAGGAACATACCTCAACATATGAGAAAAGCCGTATATGATAAACCCAAAGTTAGTTTCATAATGAAAAAGGAAAACGTGAAAGCGATTCTCTAAGTTCTGGAATGCAGTAAGGGTGACCATTTTTACCACTTTTGTTCAACATACTACTAGAGGTCCTAGTCAGAGAAATTAGACAAGAGAAAGAAATAAAGGAGATTCATATTGGAAATGAAAAAGCTAAAATATCTTTGTTTGCATGGGCTATAATCTTATATTTAGAAAAAACTAAAAATTCCACCAAAAAACTATTAGAACTGATACATTTAGGAAAGTTGCAGAATACAAAATCAATATACAGAAATCAGTAGTATTGTGATATGCCAAAAGTGAACAATCTGAAAAAGAAACCAGGAGAGTAATCCTATTTACAGTAGCTACAAATAAAATAAAATATCTAGGAATAAACTTAGTCAAAGAAGTGAAAGATCTCTACAGTGAAAACCGTCAAACATCAACGAAAGAAACTGAAGAGGACACAAGCAAATGAAAAGATAGTCAATGTCCATACATTAGAAGAATCAACACTGTTAAAATGTACATACTACCCAAAGGAATCTTCAGATTCAATGAAACCCTTATGAAAATATCTATGACATTTTCCACAGAAATAGGAAAAAGAAAACAGTGCCAGAATTTATATGGAACTATGAAAGATTCAGAATAGCCCAAGCCATCCTAATCAAAAAGAACAAAACTGGAGGAATAATATTACCTGACTTCAAGTTATGCTATAAAGCTGTAGTAACCCAAATCGCATGGTACTGGCATCAAAACAGACATATAGATCAATGGAACATAATAGAGAACCCAGAAATAAATCTATACATTGACAGTGAACTCATTTTCGACAAAGGTGCCGAGAACCTAGACTCAGAGCAATTAGACAAGGGAAAGAAATAAATGGTATCCAAATTGGAAAAGAGAAAGTCAATCTCTGTTTGCAGATGATTATTTACCTAGAAAATCCTAAAAACTCCTCAAAAAGACTCTTAGATTTGATAAATGAATTCAGCAAAGTCTCTAATTACAAAAAGAATGTACACAAATCAGTAGCACTGCTATACACCAGCAATGACCAACCTGAGAGTCAAAGCAAGAACACAATCCCTTTTACAACAGCTGCAAAATAATAAAATAAAATAAAATAAAATAAATACCTAGTAATACACTTAATGAAGGATGTGAAACAGCTCTACAAGGAGAACTACAAAACACTACTGAAATAAATCATAGATAACACAAACTTATGGAAATGCATCCCATGCTCATGGATTGGAAGAATTGTGTCCAGAATTGGTTCCTTCCGATGGGTTCTTGGTCTCACTGACTTCAGGAATGAAGCTGCAGACCCTCGTGGTGAGTGTTACAGTTCTTAAAGATGGTGTGTCTGGAGTTTTGTTCCTTCAGATGTTCAGATGTGTCCGAAGTTTCTTCCTACTGGTGGGTTTGTGGTCTCGCTGACTTCAGGAGTGAAGCTGCGGACCTTCACAGTGAGTGTTACGTTCCTAAAGGTGGTGTGTCCAGAGCTGTGTGTTCCTCCTGGTGGGTTCATGGTCTCGCTGACTTCAGGAGTGAAGCTGCAGACCTTCGCAGTGAGTGTTACAGCTCATAAAGGTAATGTGGACCCAAAGAGTGAGCAGCAGCAAGTTTTACTGCAAAGAGCCAAAGAACAAAGCTTCCACACTGTGTAAAGACACCCCAGCCGGTTGCCGCTGCTGGCTCTGGTGGCCAGCTTTTATTCCCTTATTTGGCCCTGCCCATGTCCTTCTGATTGGTCCATTTTACAGAGTGCCGATTGGTCTGTTTTACAGAATGCTGATTGGTCCGTTTTTACAGAGTGCTGATTGGTGCTTTTACAAACCTTTAGCTAGACCGAAAAGTTCTCCAGGTCCCCACCCAACCCAGAAGCCCTGCCAGCTTCACATCTCAGAATCAATATTGTGAAAACAACCATAACTGTCCAAAGCAATCTACAGATTTGATACAATTCCCATCAACATACCAGCAGCATTTTTCACAGAATTATAAAGAACAATCCTGAAATTCATATGGAACCAAAACAGAGGCCAAATAGCCAAAGCAATCCTGAGCAAAAATAACAAATCTGGAGGCATCACATTACTGGACTTCAGATTATACTACAAGATTATATTTTCCAAAACAGCATGGTAATGATATAAAAGTAGGCATATAGAGCAATGGAACAGAATAGATTACCCAGAAATAAATCCAGATATGTACAGCCAACTCATCTTTGACAAAGCATACAAAAATATTAATTGGGGGAATAGATACCTTATTAAATCAATGGTACTGGAAAAGCTGGCAAGCCACATGTAGAAGAATAAAACTGGATCACTATCTGTCACCTTATACAAAAATCAACTCAAGATGGATCAAAGACTTAAATATACACCTGAAACAATAAAAATTCTAAAAGAAAATATTGGAAAAACTCTTCTAGACATCGGCCTAGGCAAAGAATTCATGCCTAAGGCCCCAAAAGCAAATGCAACAAAAGCGAAAATGAATAAATGAGACCCAATTAAACTAAAAAAGCCTCTGCATAGCAAAGGAAATAATAATCAAGTAAACACACAATTCACAGAGTGGGAGAAAATATTTGTAAATTACAGATCTGACAAAGAACTACTACCGAGAATTTACAAGGAGCTCAAATCAGCAAGAAAAAAAAAAACATAGTCCTATCAAAAAGTGGCCAAAGAACTTGAATGGAAATTTCTCAAAATAAGATACACAAATGTCCAACAAACACATGAAAAAATGCTCAACATCACTAATCATAAGGGAGATGAATATTAAAACTACAATAAGACATCACCTTACTCCTACAAGAATGGCCATTATTAAAAAGTCAAAATATAATAGATGTTGGCATGGATGTGGGGAAATGGGAATGCTTATATACACTGCTGGTGAGAATGTAAATTAGCACAACCTCTATGGAAAATGGTATGGAGATTCCTTAAGGAACTAAAAGTAGATTTACGATTTGATCCATCCATCTCACTACTGGGTATCTACACCAAGAAACAAAAAAAAAGGCACTATATGAAAAAGACACTTGAACATGTATGTTTATAGTAGTACAATTCACAATTGCAAAGATGTGGAACCAATCTAAGTACGCACTGACTCATGAGTTGATAAAGAAAATGTGGTATATATACACCATGGAATACTACTAAGCCATTTAAAAGGAATGAAATAATGTCTTTTGCAGCAACTCGAATGGAGCTGGGGGGCATTATTCTAAGTGAAATAACACAGGAGTGAAAAACCAAAAACTGTATGTTCTTGCTTATAAGAAAAGCTAAGCTATGAGTATGCAAAGGTATACAGAGTGATATAATGAACTTTAGAGACTAGAAGAAGGTGAGTGGGAGGAGGGCATAGGTGAAAACACTACACATTAGGTGCAATGTACACTTCTCAGGTGACAGGTGCACGAAAATATCAGAATTTACCACTAGATAATTCATCCATGTTACTAGAAACTACTTGTACCCCCAAAGCTATTGAAATATAATTAATTTAAAAAAACCTGCAAGTTAAAATTGATTAATTCACGATTAGAGACTTCAACACCACTCTATCAGTAATTGACAGATCTAGCAGGCAGAAAATCAGTACAAACGTAGACAGCCCAAGCCATCAACTGGATCTAATTGACATGGAACACCTTCATTCAAAAACGGCAGAAGACATAGTCTTCTTGAGCTCACATAGCACATTCAACAAATAGATAATATTATGTAATATAAAACACAGCATAAATAATTTTTAAAAATAGAAATGATAAAAGTATGTTCTCATAATATAATGGAATTAAGCTAAATAATAACAGAAAGATAGCTGTAAAATCCCAAAATCGTTAGAGATTAAACAACATGCTTCTAAATAGTATGTGTCTCAAAAAAGTCTCAAAGGAATTTAAAAATATTTGGTACTAAATGAAAACGAAAATACTACCTATCAAACTTTGTGTGATAGAGTGAATATAGAATAAAGTGAAATTTATAGCATTGAATGCATACTTTAGAAAACAGGAATATCTAAATTCAACATTCTAAACTCCTATTTTAGGAAACTAGATAAAGAAGAGCAATATAAACCTCAATTAAGCAGAAGAAAAGAAAAAAACAACAGATATTAGAGCAGATATCAGTGAAATACTAAACAGGAAATCAATGGAGAAATTCAAGTGAAAACAAAAGCTGGATCTTTGAAAAGGTTAAGAAAATTTAAAAAACTGGAATCAAGCTAACCCTTAGAACAAAAGGCACGAATTGAAAATATCAGAAAGGAAAGAGAGAACATCACTGCTGATCCCACAGTCATTAAAAATATAACAAAATAATATTATGAAAAAGTTTATGCCCCCATATGTCAAAACTTAGATAAAATGGACCAATTTACTGAAAGACATGACCACAACTAATACCAGGAAAAGTTGATAATCAGAATAAGTCTATGTTTATTAAACTGAATTAATAATTAATAGCTTTTCTAACTAGAAAGAATCAGGGTCAGATAGATTAACTGGTGATTTCTACCAAATGTTTAAGGATGAAATTATATCAATTTTCTACAATCTGTGCCAGAAAATAGAAAAAAAGGGAACACTTTCTAACTCCTAACTCATTCTATGAGGCTAGCATCTCCCTAATACCGAAATTAGATAAAGACATTACGGGAAGGGAAAACTACAAACCAATATCCCTAATGAACATAGGTGCAAAAACTCACAATATACTATTAGGAAATCAACACCAACAATGTATAAAATAATTGTACATTAAGTGAAATTATTCCAGATATGCAAGGCTGGTTCAACATTTGAAAAATGTGAATAAGTAACTCACTTATATCTCGAGCCATAAGGTAGAGGATACTGTGGATTTAGAAGAAAATAACACATCTTTTTCCTCTAACCGAAATCTATTTTAGAGAAGATGGTACTTGGAGATGTTTCAGTCATGTTTAAATCATGAGCATATAAAACTAACAAAAAAACACCAAGTGTGGCATTGAAGATATGTAGAAAAAGCTTAGCTATTTATTGTCATTGTTGAGGCATTTTGCCAAATATGGAATCATTCAATTTTCTTATCATATTAATTAAATGCCTTTAATATGGAGTTTAGTTTTCTCTTTATTTAAAAATTAGGATATAATTTTTATAGATCCTGCTATAGCAAAGAGAACTAAAAATATAGAAACTCATGCCAGATGAGGTTTTATTTCTCTGTATGTAATTGTTCAGCAATGCATGGGTCATTCAGGGTGAGTAGGCTGCTAGGTCTACAATGCCATGAAGGAAATGAGGTTTATTCTGTCTTATTTATTTGCTACCTCTCCACCTCCACCCCCAATGGCATTGCCCTCATCAGCACGATCAACATTAACGTTAAGACCACACTGATGTTCTAGCCTGTAAAAAAGGGAAAATGGAGAGAAAACAACTTTATTTTTAAAATAATGTGAGCAGAATGTTGCACACATCCTTTCTACTCACCCTCCAGTAGCCGAAAGTCAAATGGCCACACCTAGCTTCACGGGATTCTAGGACATGAAACTTCTAGTTGGGAGTTCACGCCCTGCTAAAACCTTGGGTAAACAGTTGATTTTACATTGCTCAAAAGACAAACAAAAACAAAAACAAAACAAAACAAAATTAGGTTTTTTTTCCTACACTTGTAGCAATTGAAACACTTTAAGAAATAACTGATCTGAACAGTCAAATGTTTGAGATTTTAACAAGATAAACAATGAGAATTATTTTTAATGTTTATCTTTAAGAAGTTCTGACTGGGCATGGTGGCTTACGCCTGTAATTCCAGAACTTTGGGAGGCCAAAGCAGGCGGATCACTTGAGGTCAGCAGTTTGAGACCAGACTGGCCAACATGGTGAAACCCTGTCTCTACTAAAAATATTAGGTTGGTGCCATTTGGCAAAAACCACAATTACTGTTGCACTAACCAAATAAAAAAATTAGCCTGGTGTGGTGGCATGTGCCTGTAGTCCCAGCTACTCGGCACGCTGAGGCAGGAGGATAGCTTGAACCTGGAAGGTGGAAATTTCAGTGAGCTAATACTGTGCCACTGCACTCCAGCCTAGGCGACAGAGCAAGACTGTCACAAACAAACAAACAAACAAAACCATAAAACAAAAAACAGATAAAAAAAAAAAACAGGATTTCTTTACTTTGAAAAACGTGGGTTCAAAAACATACCATAGAGGAAGCCAGACTGCAGGAATTGAACACAAACGATTATACAACTAGTGTTGGTAAGGAAAGTGTGGAAAAATATATGGGCATGTAAATTTAAGACAACTGTTTTAAAGCTGAAATGAATGAGCATATCCCAACATTGGTAGGTAGAAGAACCAAAAATTAATATAGTGAATTTTATCATCAGATATTCAAATGTTAAATTAAACACGTGTTATTTCACTAAACACTGACTAATAATGAGCTTTCTTCTTCCCTTTCATATATTGATTGATGGTGATAATATTTTACTGGATATTTTTCATTTATTACAATGAATTTGTCAGATTTGGAAATCATAGATTTGCTAGCATCATAAAGTAAGTTGGCAAATATTCCTTCTTTCTCTATTTTTAAAATAATTCCTTTAAGATTCAAGTGTGTCTTAATTAATAGAATTATCAAAGCAAGTCATTTGAACTTGACCTAATGTAAATGATGAGTTAATGGGTGCAGCACACCAACATGGCACATGTATACGTATGTAACAAACCTTCACGTTGTGCACGTGTACCCTAGAACTTAACGTATAATAAAAAAAGAAACTTCTATGTAAGAAGGTTAATTATAGATATTGCACAATTTATATCATATTTTGTTTCTTTACATCAAAATTTCAAAATAAATTCCATAAATTTAATTATATCCTTTAGTTTCATTAACGTCTGTATGACATGTAATATTCCCCCCTTTTCACTCCTGATATTGGAAGTTTGTATGTTCCTTTTATTGTACCTTGATTAATTTCCCCAAGGAGTTATGAATTTTTTTAAATACTTTTAACAACCAACTTTTACTTTTGTTGATTTTCTGTATTCTATATTGTTTTCTACTCTATTAATTTTTGCTGATGTCTAACTTATTTCTGTCCTACATTCACTGCTGTTTGAATAATTTCTGTACAGATACTTTTAAACTTTTTATTCTTTTCTAGTGTGTGCATATTAAAGCTATTATTTTTCTTTTACTTACTGCTATTGCTGTATTCTGTTTCATTAAGCCACATTTTTAGTATCATTGGGCTCATATTATGTTCTACTTTATATTTTGCCCTCTTCTTTGAGTCTTAGATTATATATAGTGGTAGTACTTAATTTTTAAACTGTTAAGAGTTTTCTTATTTTCATTTTTAAAATTTGTGTCTTAATCCCTCAGATGAGAGATAATACACTCAGTATGATTCCTGGCCTATGAAGTTTTTTGAAACTTGCTATGTAGCCAAGCATATAAATGCTTCCATTTTAGAAAAGTGCACTTTATTAACATTTACTTTCTAAAAGTTCCCTATACTGTGTGTTTTTTTTTTTTTTTTTTTTTTATTATACTTTAAGTTCTAGGGTACATGTGCATAACGTGCAGGTTTGTTACATATGTATACTTATGCCATGTTGGTGTGCTGCACCCATCAACTCGTCAGCACCCATCAATTCATCATTTATATCATGTATAACTCCCCAATGCAATCCCTCCCTCCTCCCCCCTCCCCCCTCCCCATGATAGGCCCCAGTGCGTGATGTTCCCCTTCCCGAGTCCAAGTGATCTCATTGTTCAGTTCCCACCTATGAGTGAGAACATGCGGTGTTTGGTTTTCTGTTCTTGTGATAGTTTGCTAAGAATGATGGTTTCCAGCTGCATCCATGTCCCTACAAAGGACGCAAACTCATCCTTTTTTATGGCTGCATAGTATTCCATGGTATATATGTGCCACATTTTCTTAATCCAGTCTGTCACAGATGGACATTTGGGTTGACTCCAAGTCTTTGCTATTGTGAATAGTGCCGCAATAAACATACGTGTACATGTGTCTTTGTAGTAGAATCATTTATAATCCTTTGGGTATATACCCAGTAGTGGGATGGCTGGGTCATATGGTACATCTAGTTCTAGATCCTTGAGGAATTGCCATACTGTTTTCCATAATGGTTGAACTAGTTTACAATCCCACCAACAGTGTAAAAGTGTTCCTATTTCTCCACATCCTCTCCAACACCTGTTGTTTCCTGACTTCTTAATGATTGCCATTCTAACTGGTGTGAGATGGTATCTCATTGTGGTTTTGATTTGCATTTCTCTGATGGCAAGTGATGATGAGCATTTTTTCATGTGTCTGTTGGCTGTATGAATATCTTCTTTTGAGAAATGTCTGTTCATATCCTTTCCCCACTTTTTGATGGGGTTGTTTGTTTTTTTCTCGTATATTTGTTTGAGTTCTTTGTAGATTCTGGATATTAGCCCTTTGTCAGATGAGTAGGTTGCAAAAATTTTCTCCCATTCTGTAGGTTGCCTGTTCACTCTGATGGTAGTTTCTTTTGCTGTGCAAAAGCTCTTTAGTTTAATTAGATCCCATTTGTCAATTTTTGCTTTTGCTGCCGTTGCTTTTGGTGTTTTAGACATGAAGTCCTTGCCCATGCCTATGTCCTGAATGGTACTACCTAGATTTTCTTCTAGGGTTTTTATGGTATTAGGTCTAACATTTAAGTCTCTAATCCATCTTGAATTAATCTTCGTATAAGGGGTAAGGAAAGGATCCAGTTTCAGCTTTCTACTTATGGCTAGCCAATTTTCCCAGCACCATTTATTAAATAGGGAATCCTTTCCCCATTTCTTGTTTCTCTCAGGTTTGTCAAAGATCAGATGGCTGTAGATGTGCCGTATTATTTCTGAGGACTCTGTTCTGTTCCATTGGTCTATATCTCTGTTTTGGTACCAGTACCATGCTGTTTTGGTTACTGTAGCCTTGTAGTATAGTTTGAAGTCAGGTAGCGTGACGCCTCCAGCTTTGTCCTTTTGACTTAGGATTGTCTTGGCAATGCGGGCTCTTTTTTGGTTCCATATGAACTTTAAAGCCGTTTTTTCCAATTCTGTGAAGAAACTCATTGGTAGCTTGATGGGGATGGCATTGAATCTATAAATAACCTTGGGGAGTATGGCCATTTTCACGATATTGATTCTTCCTATCCATGAGCATGGTATGTTCTTCCATTTGTTTGTGTCCTCTTTTATTTCACTGAGCAGTGGTTTGTAGTTCTCCTTGAAGAGGTCCTTTACATCCCTTGTAAGCTGGATTCCTAGGTATTTGATTCTCTTTGAAGCAATTGTGAATGGAAGTTCATTCCTGATTTGGCTCTCTGCTTGTCTGTTACTGGTGTATAAGAATGCTTGTGATTTTTGCACATTAATTTTGTATCCTGAGACTTTGCTGAAGTTGCTTATCAGCTTAAGGAGATTTTGGGCTGAGACGATGGGGTTTTCTAAATATACAATCATGTCATCTGCAAACAGGGACAATTTGACTTCTCCTTTTCCTAACTGGATACCCTTGATTTCTTTCTCTTGCCTGATTGCCCTAGCCAGAACTTCCAACACTATGTTGAATAGGAGTGGTGAGAGAGGGCATCCCTGTCTTGTGCCAGTTTTCAAAGGAAATTTTTCCAGTTTTTGCCCATTCAGTATGATATTAGCTGTGGGTTTGTCATAAATAGCTCTTATTATTTTGAGGTACGTTCCATCAATACCGAATTTCTTGAGCGTTTTTAGCATGAAGGGCTGTTGAATTTTGTCAAAAGCCTTTTCTGCATCTATTGAGACAATCATGTGGTTCTTGTCTTTGGTTCTGTTTATATGCTGGATTATGTTTATTGATTTGCGAATGTTGAACCAGCCTTGCATCCCAGGGATGAAGCACACTTGATCATGGTGGATAAGCTTTTTGATGTGCTGCTGAATCCGGTTTGCCAGTATTTTATTGAGGATTTTTGCATCAATGTTCATCAGGGATATTGGTCTAAAATTCTCTTTTTTTGTTGTGTCTCTGCCAGGCTTTGGTATCAGGATGATGTTGGCCTCATAAAATGAGTTAGGGAGGATTCCCTCTTTTTCTATTGATTGGAATAGTTTCAGAAGGAATGGTACCAGCTCCTCCTTGTACCTCTGGTAGAATTCAGCTGTGAATCCATCTGGTCCTGGACTTTTTTTGGTGGGTAGGCTATTAATTGTTGCCTCAATTTCAGAGCCTGCTATTGGTCTATTCAGGGATTCAACTTCTTCCTGGTTTAGCCTTGGGAGAGTGTAAGTGTCCAGGAAATTATCCATTTCTTCTAGATTTTCTAGTTGATTTGCGTAGAGGCGTTTATAGTATTCTCTGATGGTAGTTTGTATTTCTGTGGGGTCAGTGGTGATATCCCCTTTATCATTTTTTATTGCATCTATTTGATTCCTCTCTCTTTTCTTCTTTATTAGCCTTGCTAGCAGTCTGTCAATTTTGTTGATCTTTTCAAAAAACCAACTCCTGGATTCATTGATTTTTTGGAGGGTTTTTTGTGTCTCTATCTCCTTCAGTTCGGCTCTGATCTTAGTTATTTCTTGCCTTCTGCTAGCTTTTGAATGTGTTTGCTCTTGCCTCTCTAGTTCTTTTAATTGTGATGTTAGAGTGTCAATTTTAGATCTTTCCTGCTTTCTCTTGTGGGCATTTAGTGCTATAAATTTCCCTCTACACACTGCTTTAAATGTGTCCCAGAGATTCTGGTATGTTGTATCTTTGTTCTCATTGGTTTCAAAGAACATCTTTATTTCCGCTTTCATTTCGTTATGTACACAGTAGTCATTCAGGAGCAGGTTGTTCAGTTTCCATGTAGTTGAGCGGTTTTGATTGAGTTTCTTAGTCCTGAGTTCTAGTTTGGTTGCACTGTTGTCAGAGAGAGTTTGTTATAATTTCTGTTCTTTTACATTTGCTGAGGAGTGCTTTACTTCCAATTATGTGGTCAATTTTGGAATAAGTGCGATGTGGTGCTGAGAAGAATGTATATTCTGTTGATTTGGGGTGGAGAGTTCTATAGATGTCTATTAGGTCCGCTTGGTACAGAGATGAGTTCAATTCCTGGATATCCTTGTTAACTTTCTGTCTCGTTGATCTGTCTAATGTTGACAGCGGAGTGTTGAAGTCTCCCATTATTATTGTATGGGAGTCTAAGTCTCTTTGTAAGTCTCTAAGGACTTGCTTTATGAATCTGGGTGCTCCTGTATTGGGTGCATATATATTTAGGAGAGTTAGCTCTTCCTGTTGAATTGATCCCTTTACCATTATGTAATGGCCTTCTTTGTCTCTTTTGATCTTTGATGGTTTAAAGTCTGTTTTATCAGAGACAAGGATTGCAACCCCTGCTTTTTTTTGTTCTCCGTTTGCTTGGTAGATCTTCTTCCATCCCTTTATTTTGAGCCTATGTATGTCTCTGCATGTGAGATGGGTCTCCTGAATACAGCAGACTGATGGGTCTTGACTCTTTATCCAGTTTGCCAGTCTGTGTCTTTTAATTGGAGCATTTAGTCCATTAACATTTAAGGTTAATATTGTTATGTGTGAACTTGATCCTGCCATTATGATATTAACTGGTTATTTTGCTCGTTAGTTGATGCAGTTTCTTCCTAGCCTCGTGTTTTATACATTTAAAGTTAAAGTTTGATCGTTGTTATCATTTTGTATATTTTTACTGATTTTTTTCTGACAAGTACTAAGAGACATCTATCAGAATCCTCCAATTTGAATGAGAACTTCTCAATTTATCTTTATTTTTATGTCATTTTGTTTCTTTATACATGCTTGGATATGTAATTCAGAGCATACAAGTTAAGGATAGTTACATGTTCCTAGTTGATTCTTTTATCATTATGGGATTTTTTCCATTATAATTAGTAATAATTCTTGTTTTTTTAATTTTTTTTATTTTTAATTTTTGTGGGTACATAATAGGTGAGTATATATATGGTATACATTAGATACTTTGATACAATCATGCAATGCATAATAATCACATCATAGAGGATGAAGTATTCATCCTCTGAAGCATTTCTCCTTTGTGTTATAAACAATTCAATTTCACTCTTTTAGTTACTTTAACATGAATAATTAAATTATTGTTGACTATAGTCCCCTGTTGTGCTATCCAATAGTAGGTCTTATTCATTCTTAGTAATAATTACTGATGTTAGACAATTTTTTCTGAAACATGTATAGCTACAATGTTTCTTAATTGTTTTGTTTTTGTCATATAAATCCATTATCATTTAATTAAAAATCAATTATCTTCCTTATATTTGAATTTTTTTCTCTTTTAAGCAGCATGCAGTTAGAATTTTCTTCAGTCTTAAAATATTTGTCTTTAAATTGGAAGAGTTAGATCTTTTTTAATTTGAAGTAATTCTTAATTTATTTGTACTTAAATCCACCAGCAAACTTTTCTGTTTGTCTCATTTTCTATGCTCTTTTTTTTGTGCTATTTTCTTGACTTATTTTTAATGAATCAATAATTTAATCATTTCAACTTTGATTAGGTTATGTTAAAATACTCTTTTATTGATAGTTATGCTAGAGATTATAACAGGGCTTATAGATTTATTAATGTCTAATATAAATTTTTAATTTTAACACCTCCCAAATGATGCAAGGACCTTCAACACTTAAAAGTAATGTAGGCTCCTTTCATTTTTGTATTCTTTTTTCTGAATATTAATTCTGCATATACTTAAAATTTATGAACCATATATATTATGGCATTACATATTTAATATACTTTTAGATTCACCCACATATTTATCCTTTTCATGGTTCTTTATTCCTTTTCATAATTTTGTGTTTTGAACTGCTATAATTTTTTATTGGTTTTATCTGATGATCTCACATTGGAATTGCTTTTGTATAGAAGCTACTGGAGAGAATTATCTCAGGATTTTTTTTTTTTCCTTTTCACATATAAACATTTATTTCACCTGTATTTTTGGAGGATATTTTTATTGGTTATATAATTCTAAGCTGCCAGTTATTAATATTTACCACTTTAAAGCTGTCAAGTTATCATCTTCTAACATCCAATTTTTCTGATAAGAAGTCATCTTTAAATTTGATTGTTATGCCTTAGGAGGCCACATGTTGATTAACTTTGGCCATTAAGAGGTTTCTATTCACCTTTGAATTTCAGGAATTTTATTATAAATTGTCTAGTTTGGGGGTTCCTTGTTTTTGTTTGTTTGGTTTTTTGTTTTTTTTTATTATTATTATTTTGTGGCTTGGAACTCTTAGAAATTTTCCAATAAGTGACTTGACAAACTTATTCATGTGTTATATCTCTTCAAATACTGTTTCTGTGTTATTCTGGTGCTTCAATGACCCAAATATAACTTTGTATTATTTTCCCACCAGTACTTTTTAAATTTTAAAAAAAAGTTAATTTTTAAAAAATTTTTAATTCTTGTAAGTACATAGTGTTTATATTTATGGAGTATATAAGCTATTTCGATATAGGCATACAATAATCACATCAGGGTAAATGGGACATCCATCTCCCTCAAGCATATTCTTTATTGGTGTTATAAACTATCCAATTATATTAAATTATTTTTTTAATGTTCAATGAATTATTGTTGACTGTAGTCATTCTGTCATACTATCAAAGACTAGATATTCTTCATTTTTTTTTTTTTTTTTTTTTTTTTGGCAGAGTCTTTCTCTGTCTCCTAGGCTGGAATGCAGTGGTATGATCTCCAGTCACCGCAACCCCTATCTCCTGGACTGAAGCAATTCTCCCACCTCAGATTCTTGAGTAGCTGGGACTATAGGTACACACCACCATGCCTGGCTAATTTTGTATTTTTTTTTTTTTTTTTTTTTTTTTAATTTTGTATTTTTTTTGTAGTGACGGGTTTCTTCATGCTGTCCAAGTTGGTCTCCAACTCCTGGGCTCAAGCAATCTGCCCGCCTCAGTCTCCCAGAATGTTGGGAGTACAGACACGAGACACTACACCCAGCCAAATACTGGCTCTTATTCATTCTAGCTAACTATCATTTTGTACTGCTTAATCATCCCATTTTCCCCCAGTACCCCACTATCTTTCCCAGAATATGGTAACCATGCTTCTAAACTTTATCTCCATGAGTTCAATCATTTTAATTTTCAACCTCACAAATACATGAGAACATGCAAAATTTGTCTTTCTGTGCCTGGCTTATTTCACTTAATATATGACTTCCAGTTCCATGCATGCTGCTACAAATGACAGGATCTCGTTCCTTATTATAGCTGAATAGTACTTCATTGTGTATATGTACCACATTTTCTTTATCGTTCATTTGTTGATGTACACTAAGGTTGATTCCAAATCTTGGCTGTTGTGTAGAGTGCTGCAATAAACATGGGAGTGCGGATATCTCTTAGATGTACTGATTTCCTTTCTTTTGCATAATATACTGAGAAGTAGGATCGCTGGATCAATGGTAGCTATATTATTAGTTTATTGAGGAAACTTCAAACTGTTCTTCATAGTGGTTGTAATAATTTACATTCTCACCAACAGTGTATAAGGGTTTTCATTTCTCCACATCCTAGCCAGTATTTGCTATTGCCTGTCTTTTGGATATAAGCCATTTTAACTGGGGATGAAATGATATCTCATTGAAGTTTTGATTTGCATTTCTCTGATGATCAATGATGTTGAGCACCTTTTCATATACCTGTTTGACATTTGTATGTATTCTTTTGAGAAATATCTGTTCATATTTTCCCCATTTTTAATCTTTTTTAAGATTTTTTTTTCAGTAGAGTTGTTTGAGTTCCTTATATGTGTTGATTATGAATCCTTTGTAAGACGAATAGTTTGCAGATATTTTCTCCCATTCTGTGGGTTGTCTCTTCAGTTTGTTTATTGTATCCTTTGCTGTGCAGAAGCGTTTTAAGTTCATGTGATCCCATTTGTCCATTTTTGCTTGTGGGATGCTACTAAAAAACTCTTTGCCAAGTCCAATATCCTACAGAGGTTATTCAACATGTTCTTTTAGTAGTTTCATAATTTGCAGTGTTAGATTTAAGGCTTTAATCCATTTTGATTTTATTTTTGTATGTGGTGAGAGATAGGAGTCTAATTTCATCCTTTCGCATATGTATATTGAGTTTTCCAAGCACCATTTATTAAAATAGTGTCTTTTCTCCAGTGTATGTTCTTGGCACCTTTGTATAAAGTGAGTTCACTGTAGGTGTGCAGATTTGTTCTCGGGTTCTCCATTCTGTTCCATTGGTCTATGTGTCTGTTTTTATGCCAGTACCCTGCTGTTTTGGTTACTATAGCTCTCTAGCATAATTTAAAGACAAGTAATGAGATTCCTCCAGTTTAATTTCTTTTGCTTAGGATAGCTTTGGCTATTCTGGAATTTGTGCAGTTACATTTAAATTATAGGAGCGTTTTCTCTATTTCTGTGATGAATGTCATCTGGAGTTTTGTAGGGATTGCCTTAAATCTGTAGATTGTATTAGATAATATGGACATTTTAACAATAGTGATTCTTCCACTCTATGAACATGGAATATCTTTCCCTTTTTGTTTCTTTTTCAATTTCTTGCATTGAAGTTTTGTAGTTTTCATTGTAGAGATGTTTCACTTCTTTGGTTAGTTTAATTCCTAGGTATTTTACTTCCAGCTATTATAGATGGAATTACTTTTTTATTTCTTTTTCATGTTGTTAACTATTGGTATAGAGAAATGATACTGATTTTTGTATGTTGGTTTTGTATCCTGCCACTTTACTGAATTTGTTTATAAGTTCCTATAGTTTTCCTGTAGAGTCTTGAGGTTTTTCCAAATATAAGATTATATCATCAGCAAACAGGATAATTTGGCTTCTTCCTTTCCTATGTGGATGCTCCTTAAATCTTTCTCTTGTCTGCTTGTGCTAGTTCGGACTTCCAGTAATATGCTGAATAACAGTGGTAAAAGTGGGCATCCTTGTTTTATTCCAGGTCTTAGAGGAAAGGTTTTCAGTTTTTCACTACTTGGCATAATACTAACTCTGGGTCTGCCATATATGGCTTTTATTATGTTGAGGTATGTTCCTTCTGTCACCATTTTTTTAGGGTTTGTATCATGAAGAGGTGTTGAATTTTATCAAATGTTTTTTCAGCATCAGTTGAAATGATCACATGGTTTATGTTCTTCTTTCTGTTGGTATGATGTATCACAATGACTGATTTGCATATGTTGATCCATCCTTGCATCTCAGGGCTAAATCCCACTTGATCGTGATGAATGATTTTTTAATGCATTGTTGAATTCAGTTTGCTAGTATTTTGTTGAGGATCACTGCATCAATACTCATCAGTGATACTGGCCTCTAGTTTTCTTTTTTTGATGTGTCCTTGTCTGGTTTAGTATCACGGTAATACTGACCTCACAGAATGAGTTTGAGAGTATTCCCTCCTTCATTTTTCAGAATACTGTAAGTAGTATTGGTAATAGTTCTTCTTTAAATGTTTGGTGAAATTCAGCAGTGAAACCATTGGGTCTCTAGTTTTGTTTGGTGTGGAAGACTTTCATTACAACTTCTATCTCATTATTTATTATTTGTCTGTTCAGGTTTTGGATTTCTTCCTGGATCTATCAAAATAGGTTATATATATCTGGGAATTTATACATTTCTTCTATATTTTCCAATTTATTGGCATATTACTCATAGTAGCCATTAATAATCCATTTAATTTCTGTGGTATCAGTTGTAATGTCTCCTTTTTCATCTCTAATTTTATTTATTTAGATCTCTCTTTTTTATTAGTATGGCTAAAGTTGTGTCAATTTTCTTTATCTTTGCAAGAAACCAACTTTTTCTTTCATTAATCTTTTCTATTTTTTTAGTCTCAAATTTTATATATTTCTACCATGATTTTCACTTTCTTCTACTTAATTTTGGGTTTGGTTTGCTCTTTCTCTTATATTTCTTTTTTTTTTTTTTTTTTTTTTTTGAGACGGAGTCTCGCTCTGTCGCCCAGGCTGGAGTGCAGTGGCCGGATCTCAGCTCACTGCAAGCTCCGCCTCCCGGGTTTACGCCATTCTCTCGCCTCAGCCTCCCGAGTAGCTGGGACTACAGGCGCCCACCACATCGCCCGGCTAATTTTTTGTATTTTTTTAGTAGAGACGGGGTTTCACCGTGTTAGCCAGGATGGTCTTGATCTCCTGACCTCGTGATCCACCCGTCTCGGTCTCCCAAAGTGCTGGGATTACAGGCTTGAGCCACCGCGCCCGGCCTTCATTGGCATATTTAAACAATTGACAATTAACATGATTATTGATATAGTTAAATTAATATGTACCATGTTTGTTACTGTTCTTTATCCCTATTTTTTCCTCTATTCTTTTTTCTGCCTTTTGTGATATTAATTCAGCTTTTTTTATGATTCCATTTTATCTACTTTTTTTTAGCATATCAGTGATACTTATTTTACAACTTTTTAAAATGGGTTGCCCTAGAGTTTGCAATATACATTTGCACTTGTTCCAGGTCCACCTTAAAATAACTTGATACTACTTCACTGTGAAAATATAGTTGGGCTCCTGGAGGTAAAGCTCACAAAAGAGTGAACATGCTTCCTAAGACTGAATCCACCTGGAGTTTGTGTGTCTACAGCTGTCATATTTAAAGGTGAGAAAACATGTTCATGCTAAGATGAGGAACAAAGTAAGAATGTCCACTCTTACCGCTCCTATCAACATCATACTGGAAGTCCTAGTTAATGCAAAAAAATCAGAAATGGAATAAAGTTATACAGATTGAAAAGGAAAAAATAAAACTCTTTTTTTTTTAGTTGGGATGATTGCTTACGTAGAAAATTTTAAAGAATCATCAAAATCTTCTGGATCAAATATGTGATTACAGAAAGTTTGCAGAATACGAAGTTAGTATACAAAAGCAATTTTCTTTTTCTTTCTCTTTCCTTCTTTTTTTTTTTTTTGACAGAATCTTGCTCTGTCACCAGGCTGGAGTGCAGTGGCGCTATCTCAGTATAAAAGTATAAAAGACTACTATGTTTAACCAAAGTGCTGGGATTACAGGCATGAGCCATGGTGCCCGGCCCATTTTCTTTTTTTATATAACAGAAGTGAACAGTTGAAATTTGAAATTAGAAACACAATGCCATTTATATTGACACCAAAAACATGAAATACTTAGGTACAATCTAACAAAATATGTACAAGATTTACATAAAGGGAAACTAAAAAATTGATGAATAATTAAAGATGTGTCCATAGATTCAATGCATTTCAAATCAAAATTCGAAGTTGTTTTGTGAATTTCAGTAAACTGATTTGAAAGTTTATATGGAAAGGCAAAAGACCCAAAATAGCCAACACAACATTGAAGGAGAGCAAAATCAGAGGATTAATACTACCCGACTTCAAGACTATATTGTTACAATAATCAACATATTGTAGTATTGGCAAAGAAACAGAAAAATAGATCAATGGAACAGAATAGAAAGTCTAAAAATAGACCTACATTAATATAATCAATTCGTATTTGACAAATGAGCATGAAAATTCAGTGGAGAAAGAATGCTCTTTTCAACAAAATGTGCTGGAATAATTGGACATTCATATGCAAAAAAAAAAAAAATGAATGTAGACACAGACCTTGCACATTTTACAAACAATAGCGTCAAATGCATTATAGACCTAAATGTAAATGCCAAACTATAAAACTCTCAGATGATAACGTAAGAGAAAATATAGGTGGCCTTCGGTTTGGCCAAGACTATGTAGATACAGCATCATTAGCATAATCTATGGAAAAAAGTAGATACATTGGAATTCCTTAAAATTATAACATTTTTCTGTGAAACATCCTGTTCAGAGAATGAAAATCAAGTCATACAGTGAGACAAAATATTTTCAAAACATATATAGAATAAATAATTTGTATTCACAATACATAAAGAATTCTAGAAGCTCAACTATGAGAAAACAAACATCTCAATATTAAAAGCAGATAAAATATCTAAACAGGCACCTCATGAAAGAAGATCTGCAAATGGAAAATAAGCACATGAAAAGATGCTCAACAGTATATGTAGTTAGGGAGTTGTAAACTAAAACAACATTATGATGGTTAATATTATGTGTCAACTTCATTGGATTGAAGGATGCCTAGATGACTGCTGAAGCATTGTTTCTGGGTGTGTGCAAAGGAGTGTTTTCAGAGATTGACATGGGAGTCAGAGTACTGGGAAAGGAAGACCCAACCTCAGTGTGGATGAGCACCATCCAATTGGCTGCCAACGGAGATAGAACAAAGGTAGCAGAAGAAGTGGGGTATTCAGCTTGCTCAGGTCTCTTGCTCTGATCATCTCTCCCCTTGCCAGAAGTTAGCTTTCTCTCTTTATGGCTTGGTAATCGGACTCCAGGTTCTTTGGCCTCTGAACTCTGGGATTTGCACCAGCAGGCTCCTGGGTTCTCTTGGGCCTTTAGCCTCAGACTGAGGGAAGCACTGTCAGCTTCACTAGTTTTGAGGCTTTCATACTTGGACTGAGCAACACTATCAGCTTTTCTCAGTCCCCAGCTGGCAGAAGTCCTATCGTGGGACTTCACCTTTGTAATCCTGTGAGTCAATTCTCCCTAATAAATCCCTTTTACATATATATATATATATGTGTGTGTGTGTGTGTGTGTGTGTGTGTATCCTATTGGCTGTGTCAGTCTCAAGAACCTTGATTGATATGAACAATAAGAAACAACTATATAACAATTAGAATGGAAATTCCAAAACATTGATAGCACCTAATGCTGGCAAGGAAGTTGAGTAACAAGAACTCTCATTCTTTGCTGGTGAAAATGCAAAACGGTACACCTCTTTGGAAAACAGCTTGAAACTTTCTTACAAAACTAATGTTTATGGCAGCTTTACTCATAATTTCCACAACTTGGAAGTGACCATGACGTCCTCGAATAGGTGAATGGATGAACAATGTATGGCACGTCCATTCAGTGGGATATTATTCAGTGATAAAAACAGAAAGATATAGATGAACTAATTTCACTAGATGGAAAAAGCCAATCTGAAAAGGCTGTATACTATGTGATTCCAACTATTTGACATTCTGTAAAAGGTTGAAGTATGGAGACAGTAAAAAGGTCAGTAACTTTCAGAGATTTAAGGGTTCTAAGGGAGGGAGGAGTAGATGGAGCGCAAGGAATTATTAGGGCAGTGAAATTATTTCTCTTGTTGATATTAGCATATCAATATTAAAATATATACACATACTATATACCCACAAAAATTAGGAATAAAAAATTTAAAACAAAATTATATATTTATTTTCATGTTTGGTTTTCAGAAGTTTTAATATGATGTGTTTAGGTGTGGTTTTCCTTATATTTATCATTCTTGTGGTTTGTGGCATTTCCTGAATCTGTCACTGGTATTTTCCAGCTTTGAGAGTTTCTTAGTCATTAGGTTTTCAAATATTGTTGCTGTGCCATCTTTCTCTTTTCTATTCTTCTGTAACTCGAATTATACATTTTTATACTTTCGCCATGTCCCAAATGTCTCCTACACTTATTTCTCTGTTACCTATATTATTTTTCTCTCAATAGCTGGATATGGATACTTCCTTCTGGTTTATCTTCCAGGCCATTTTGTCTTTAGCTGTCTAGCATACTATTAAATCTATTTACTGAGTTCTTAAAATTGCTTATTGTATAATTAGTCCTAAAGTGTCCATTTTCAATTTTTTCAGTTATCTGCTGAAATTGTCTAACTTGCCATTCAGTTTTTCGAAATATCACTCCAGGTAATTTTAGTTTTTGCCTGATATCTCAAATACCTGACTATATTGTGGGTCAATTGCAATGGTCATTTTTACAATTAATGTTTACTTAAGTTTTGTCTTTTCCTATGTCTGGTTATTTTTTATTCAGGATAGTATGTGTGGAAAATGTACAGATACTTTAAAACTCCATCTGATGTTGACATCCTAAGAAATTTCATTTTGTTTCCCTCAATGAGATGTGCTAATGGAAGATCACCTTAATCATGTGGTAATGAGTTTATTATTAGAAATTGGGCTTCAGAAAAAAAAAAAAAAAAAAGAAATTGGGCTTCAGTCCTTCATGAGATTGAGCTATTTCTAGTTATCTCTTTTTCCATCAGTGGCTCAGCAAATACTTATAAAAATAAATACAGCTTTTTATTACCATTTTCATTTTAGAGATGAGGAGTTAGAACTTAGAAAGATTAAATGATTTTTTTCAAATGTTTGCTTTTCAAATATCGTTTGATTTATGCCATAGAGACCTGAATTTCTGCCATTGTTTCTTATAAGGTGAAAATTACTAGTAGTTCTTACTTTAATGACCTCTAACCCTTTTTTTCATGCCCCTTCAACTCCATGGTTCCTGGAAGTTCCTATTTCTTTTCAATAGCTTATACATTATAAGAAATTTGAAGAAAATGATAATGATGTAGATTCTCCACCTACATGTGGGTTTGACACATTCAATGCTGTTTATATTTTGAACTTACAATGTTAGAAACAGGCCATTTTCTCTTAAATAACAGGTTTGTGGTTAAGCTCTACTGCCCTGGGTGAGTAAAAGTAAATATTTTTTGATATGAGCAATGAAATATTTTAAAATTCATTTTGGGAGGCCGAGGCGGGTGGATCATGAGATCAGGAAATCAAAACCATCCTGGCTAACATGGTGAAACCCCGTCTCTACTAAAAATACAAAAAATTAGCCAGGCGTGGTGGCAGGCTCCTGTAGTCCCAGCTACTCTGGAGGCTGAGGCCGGAGAATGGCATGAACCCAGGAGGCAGAGCTTACAGTGAGCCAAGATCGTGCCAATGCACTCCAGCCTGGGAGACAGAGCGAGACTCCATCCCAACAATAAATAAATAAATAAATAAATAAATAAATAAATAAATAAATAAAAAATAAATATTGTGGAAAAATAAAATAAATTTTAGGAATGTTTATCTCAATATCTTAGTTCATTTGGGTTGCTATAACAAGCATACCGTAGACTGAGTGGCTTATAAACAACAGATGTATTTTTCACAGTTCTGCGGACTCTTAAGTCTAAGATCAAGGCACTGGTAGATTCATTGTCTGGTAAGGACCTGCTTCCTAACATGTCTTTTATAAGGACACTAATCCCATTCTTGAGAAGTCTGTCCTCATTAGCTAATCACCTCTCAAAGGCCCTGCCTCTTCTACTATCACATTGGGAGTTAAGATTTGTTTTTTTTCTTTAACTTTTATTATAGGTTCAGGGGTACATTTGCAGGTTTGTTATATATGGAAATTCATGTCACTGGGATTTGATGTATAGATTATTTCATCACCCAGATACTAAGCCTGGTACCCAAATTTTTTTTTCTGCTACTCTCCCTCCTTTTAATCACCACCCTCTTATAGGTCCCTGTGTCTATAGTTCCCCTCTTTGTGTCCATGTGTTCTCTTCATTTAGCTCCCACTGATAAGTAAGAATATGCAGTGTTTGGTTTTCTGTTCCTTTGTTAGCTTGCTAAAAATGATGGCCTCCAGCTCTATCCATGTCCCTGCAAAGGATGTGATCTTGTTCCTTTTTATGGCTGCATATTATTCTGTGTTGCATATGTACCACATTTTCTTTATCCAGTCTATCATTGATGGGCATTTAGGTTGATTCCATGTATTTGCTATAATGAATAGTGCTGCAATGAACAAACATGTGCAGGTGACTTTATAATAGAAAGATTTATATTCCTTTGGCTATAGAACCTGTAATGGGATTGTTGGGTTGAATAGTATTTCTGTCTCTGGGTTTTTGAGAAACCACCACACTGTCTTCCACAATGTTTTAACTAATTTACACTCCTACTAACAGTGTAAAAGCGTTCCTTTTTCTCCACAATCTTGCCAGCATCTATTATGTTTTTACTTTTTAGTAATAGCCATTCTGTGTTGGCAACAGGCTAGCAAATCTGGCCATAAACAGGCCCCAAAACTGGCCATAAACAAAATTTCTGCAGCACTGTGACATGCTCGTGATGGCCATGACACCCACCCAGAAAGTTGTTGGTTTACTGGAATGCGAGCAAGGAACACCTGGCCCACCCAGGGTGGAAAACTGCGTAAAGGCATTCCTAAACCACAAACAATAGCATGAGTGAGCTGTGCCTTAAGGACATGTTCCTGCTGCAGATAACTAGCCAGAGCCCATCCCTTTGTTTCAGCCCATCCCTTTGTTTTCCGTAAGGAATACTTTTAGTTAATCTATAATCTATAGAAACAGTGCTTATCACTGGCTTGTTGTCAGCAAATATGTGGGTAAATCTCTGTTTGAGGCTCTCAGCTCTGAAGGCTGTGAGTCCCCTGATTTCCCACTCCACACTCGATATTTCTGTGTGTGTGTCTTTAATTCCTCTGGCACCACTGGGTTAGGGTCTCTGTGACTGAGCTGGTCTTGGCAATTCTGACTGGTGTGAGATGGTGTCTCATTGTGATTTTGTTTTTTGTTTTTTGTTTTTTCTTGTTAATAATTTTTTATATTGATTACACATTAAAGTAATAGTATTTTGGATCTCATTGTGATTTTGATTTGAATTTCTCTAATGATCAGTGATGTTGAGCTTTTTTCATATGCTTGTTTCATCATGCATGTGTTCTTTTGAGAAGTGTCTGTTCATGTCCTTTGCCCACTTTTTAATGGGGTTGTTTGTTTTTTCCTTGTAAATTTGTTAAAGTTCTTTATAGATGCTGGATATTAGACCTTTATCAGATGCATTGATTGAAACATTTTATCACATTCTGTATGTTTTCTGTTTATTCTGTTGATAGTTTCTTTTGCTGTGCAGAAGCTTTTTAGTTTAGTTAGATCCCGTTTGTCAATTTTTACTTTCATTGCTATTGCTTTTGGCATCTTTGTCATGAAATCTTTGCCTGTGCCTATGTCCTGATGGTATTGCCTATGTTTTCTTCTAGGGTTTTTATAGTTTTACATTACATTTCAGTCTTTAATCCATCTTCATTTTTGTATATGGCTTAAGGAGAGGGTCCAGTTTCAATATTCTGCATATGGCTAGCCAGTTCTCCCAGCACCATATATTAAAAAGGAAATCCTTTCCCCATCACTTGTTTTTGTCAGGTTTGTTGAAGATCAGATGATTGTAGGTGTGTGGTCTTAGTTCTGGGTTCTCTATTCTGTTCCTTTGATCTATATGTCTGCTCTTGTACCAATACCACACTGTTTTGGTTACTGTAGCCTTGTAGTATAGTTTGAAGTCAGGTAGCATGATGTCTCCAGATTTATTATTTATTTATTTATTGTGACAGAGTTTCACTCATGTTACTCAGGCTGGAGTGCAATGGCTCAATCTCGGCTCACTACAACCTACACCTCCTTGGTTCAAACGATTCTCCTGACTCAGCCTCCCGAGTAGCTGAGATTACAGCTGCCCACCACCAGGCCCAGCTAATTTTTGTGTTTTTAGTAAAGTTGGGGATTCACCATGTTGGCCAGGCTGGTCTCGAACTCCTGACCTCAGGTGATCTGCCTGCCTCAGCCTGCCAAAATGCTGGGATTACAGGTGTGAGTCACTGCGTCCAGCCCAGATTTATTCTTTTTGCTTAGGATTGCTTTGGTTATTCAGGCTCTTCTGTGGTTACATATAAATTTTTAAATAGTGTTTTTTTTTTTTCCAGTTCTTTGACGAATGTTAGTGGTGGTTTAATGGAAGTAGCATTGAATCTATAAATTGCTTTGGGCTGAATGACCATTTTAATGATATTTATTCTTCCTCTCCATGAGTATGGAATGTTTTCCCATTTGTTTGTGTCATCTCTTATTTCTTTGAGGATTGGTTTGTAGATTGTCTTGTAGAGATCCTTTCCCTCCCTTTTCAGCTATATTCCTAGGTAGTTTATTCATTTTGTGGCAATTGTGAATGGCAATTCATTCCTGATTTAGTTCTCAGCTTGCCTGTTGTTGGTTTATAGGAAGGCTAATGATTTTTGCTCCTTGATTTTGTATCTTGAGACTTTGCTGAAGATGCTTGTCAGCTTATGAAGCTTTTGGTCTGAGACTATGGGGTTTTCTAGATATAGGGTCATGTCATCTGCAAACAAAGATAGTTTGACTTTCTCTCTTCCTGTTTGAATATGTTTTATTTCTTTCTCTTGCCTGACATTGCTAGCCAGAACTTCCAATACTATGTTGAATAGGAGTGGTAAAAGAGGGCATCTTTGTCTTGTGCCTGTTTTCAAGGGGAATGCTCCCAGCTTTTGCCCGTTCAGTATGATATTGGCTGTGGGTTTGATATATATGGATCATATTATTTTGAGACTTGTTCCTTCAATACCTAGTTTATTGGCAGTTTTTAACATGAAGGGATGTTGAGTTTTATCCAAAGACTTTTCTGCATTCATTGAGATAATCATGTGGTTTTTGTCCTAAGTTCTGTTTATGTGATGAATAACATTTATTGATTTGCATATGTCAAACCAATCTTGCATCCCAGGGATTAAGCTGACTTGACCATGGTCGATAAGCTTTTTGATGTGCTGCTGGATGCAGTTTGCCAGTATTTTGTTGAGGATTTTTACATCAATGATCATCAAGAATATTGGCCTGAAATTTATTGTTGTTGTATCTCTGCAAGGTTTTGGTATCAGGATGATGCTGGCCTCATACAATGAGTTAGGGAGGAGTCCCTCCTTTTCAGTTTTTTGGAATAGTTTCAGTAGGAATGGTACCAGCTCTTCTTTGTAAATCTGGTAGAATTCAGCTGTGAATCCATGTTGTCCTGGAATTTTTCTGGTTGGTATACTATTTATTACTCCCTCAATTACAGAACTCATTATTGGTCTGTTCGGGGATTCAATTTCTTCCTGGTTCAGTCTTGGGAGAGTATATGTGTCCAGTAATTTATCCATTTATTTTAAATTTTCTAGTTTGTGTGCATAGAAGTGTTCATAATTGTCTCTGATGATTATTTGTATTTCTGTGGGGTCTGTGGTAACATCCCTTTTGTCATTTTTGACAAAACACACACACTCTGGCTTTTTGAGTTGTCAGACTTCTTGCACTGGTTCTTTCTCATCTTTGTGGGCTGATGTTTTTTAAATCTTTGAAGTTTCTGTACTGTGGATGGGCTATTTTTTTTCTTTTACTTTCATTCTATTTGATAACCTTGGGGGTGTGATTGTGATATAAGGTGAATTCAGTCAACCGGCTTCATGACTGGAAGATTTTTGGGGGCCAAGGCTCAGCTCAGAACTCCTGCCTGGATTGCATGCTGTAACTCAGGTAGACTGGTATCAGGTCCCAGCTTTGATCTCTGGCTCCTCCAGGTTAGGAACCTGTTGTACTGGAGGGGCTGAGGTGCTACCAGACAACTGGTCACAACATTCCAGTAAGTAGTGCCAGCCAAAGCACTTCACAGGGCTTTGACAGTGGGACCTGTCCTTGTTCCCATGTATTAGCAGCAGTTGCAGCAGCAGCGTTGGAGGGTGCACACTTATCCATTTGCTGCAGCAGGGTTCTCATGGGTGCTGGGGTGCTAGCCTCGATGTGGATATTTGCAGCAGCAGTAGTGGCAGTATGGCTTGGTGGGGGTGAGGAGCCCCCACTGGGACTGTGTGCGTGTCCCTGCAGGTGGTGGTTTTAGTGTGGAGGTGGGGGCATCGGGGGTACAGGACTGTTCATGCTGGCAGCAGTCTGCTCAAGGCTGGGGCTAGTCTACTGTTTTCAATGTCTAGTTTTGCTCTGGTGGCCCAGGCTCAGGGGCAGGGTACTGACAGGGGTAGGGCTGGGGTGCTCTGAGCCCGCCAATGTTCTGAAGACAATGGTGGTGTGGGGGGTGGGAGGAGGGGTGAGGGGGCACACTCACGCTAGCAGCAGTGCCAAGGTAGTGTGCAGGAGTTCCAGTACCAGTGAGCTGATGGGGAAGGGAAGGCTAGGTCTGCCTGGGCATACATGCACAGACATAGCAATTTGGATGGCGACCATGGGTGCAAATGAGCTGTTGTGTGTCTGCAGAGGTCACTCTGCTGAAGCACTCTGCCAGTCAGGTGTGGTTCACCAGCTATGATATAAGCCCCAGGAGGCGCCTTGCAGCTGTGCTGCAAACAGCTGTGGCCAGGCTGGGGCCCTGCAGGAGGCCAACAGAATGAGAGGTGCTCTGGTTGTACTGGTCCTGTCTCATGGATAAGATTGCCCTGTAGAGTTCAGGTCCGAAAGTTCCCTTAGGGCTAAATTTTCCTATGGCAGCGATTCTAGCCTAGGGTGATGCACGTCTCTGAGAGGGCTTCACTACAGTTGCTCCCACAGGACACCCTCTGTGCTCTGCCCCCGGCTGGAGTTCTGCCCTTACCACTTCTCTAAGTAGCTTTCCCTGCCAACGCAAGTGTCAGTGGTAATTGAGGGGTCTCCTCCTGCTGAGATTCCAAAGGCCCACAGTGAATTTGGGTTGCTCCTTGCCTTGGATTGCCTGTTAAGCACATCCTCTTTGTCGGAGTCATTGGCGGCCAGGAACACGTTCCAGTGTGCAGTAGCCCCGGGAAGTGTTCCTAGCTTCCTCCCCCTCCAGCCCAGCCTCTGTGTTTTCCCTCCATCTGTTCTGCCTCCGCCTAAAGCTACAGGATAAGAACATGGCAGCACTGGGATATGAACTAATTTTTGCCTAGCTCCAAAGGCCTTGCTCATTCATACAGACTCTCAGAAATGAAAAATAATTCCTTTCATCTTCATTAAATCACATATTCCTGCAGACAAATTATCCAAAGCTTTTATGAAACCTATGTGATGCTGTAATACAATCGATTACTACAGTATTTATGGAATATACCATTCATAGCTTTAGGCTACACAGGAACAATTATATACCAATTTCTCTTGAATTCCCTCTCTTTCTAAAACCTATGGATTTGAAGTCAGGATGTTTTCAGAAGTCCAACTGGTGTTAAAAATCCAAATAGATCAAACATTGTTTCTTTTTGTATCTGTGTGACAAGTAATACCAAGGTGTGTAATTACAGTGTGGAGAAACCCACATAATTTCTCTGAGGAAAGTTTATTTTACTGGAAGTAGTCATTGCCAATAAGCAATAGAAGCCCTAACCAGTGGTTCTTATTTTGCAATTAGAATTTTTCATCTTAATTTTAGTATATGTGCAGCCAAAGCAAGCACCACTTTTTCATCTTAAGCAAAGGCTAAGTTTGTGTGTAATATAGATGAAGGCTATTACCAGATAAACACCATCAAAAAGTTATTTTATTGGTGTCTTTCTGCTGTGATTTTTTTAGTACCCTTCTTTCTTTCCTACTCCCTCCTTTTCCACAAATATATATTGAGTATCAATTCTGTGATGCTTGAGGCATTAGGCACTCCAATAAGTAATCCTTTAAGTCTCACCAGAATTTGAGTTTGATGATATGGTGTCCATTGTGTAGATGAGGATACATCCTCCATGAAGTGCGAGATCACATAACCAAGTGTAGAAAAGTAGGTCTGTCTCTTGCTGAAAGGATCTTAACATTGAATGCTGCTGCCTGAAGCCCAGGGCTTCAGTGGAGAACCTCAGAAACCAGATAACTCGGCTGGCCAGTTGCGGTGGCACACGCCTGTAATCCCAGCACTTTGGGAGGCCGAGGCTGGTGGATCACGAGGTCAGGAGTTCAAGACCAGCCTGGTCAATATGGTGAAACTCCATCTCTAATAAAAATACAAAAATTAGCCAGGTGTGGTGGCACATGCCTGTAGTCCCAGCTGCTCGGGAGACTGAGGCAGAAGAATCACTTGAACCTGGGAGACGGAGGTTGCAATGAGCTGAGATCATGCCACTGCACTCCAGCCTGGGCAAAAGAGTGAGACTCCATCTCAAAAAAAAAAAAAAAAAAAAAAAAAACCAGATAACTCTGAGCCATGAGGCATTACACTGGTCTCTCAGAAGTCTGAATAAATAAGTATGGGGATTTCCCTTATTTTGAAGGCATTAATGACTCATTTCTCTAGGATATTGAAGTGAGTTCTCCAGTGGAAGACAACTGGAAAATGAGTGTCCTTGTCTACATATATAAGATCTTAATAAAAGTAATTATAAAATTGACCTTGGCGGGGAGACACTGAAACAGGATTGCATGGCCCGAGTAAAGTCATTACAATAGAGAAAAGTATGTACAAAGACACAAGAAACACACAGAGATAAGAAAAGGACTGTTGACTGGAGTTGGGAATGCAGGAACATGTGTGTGTGTGTGTGTGTGCGCGCATGTGTGTGTGAATGTTTATAAACCTAGATAAGTTTAGATGAGCCTGGAGAATTAACAAGCCATGCTTGTATTTTACAAAAATGCACTCAAGAAGAGACATGGGTTGGAAATTGTTCCAGATACAACAAGACATAGTGGTGACATGAACCATGAACCTAAGTTTGTGATGATGAATTTGAAGAGAAATTCTAGGCCTTGTCTTAGAAAACAACATAAAAATCTTAGTTCTTCAGGAACACAATGCCCACAGACAAACTTCACTAGAAACAGAATTTGCACATAGACAGATGTATATATCACTCCTTACTTAGATGAAATATATGCATATGCTTCCATTTACAGATGGCCTTTTTCATCACTGAAAGAAAAAGTGCACTTCAGATCTACACTACAAATATATTTAGATACAAATTTACCTCCACCAGACAGTGTTACATGTTATTTTTGAAAGGTAAATAAGTTACTTGATTTATTATTTTAAACTTGAGTGCATTTTAAATTGCTATTCATGAAAAGAAAATTATTTGAACTTGAACAGATATGTAAGGATATTTGATGTTGCTTGGTAGCGTTTCTCAAACAGATCCTATTTTGCACATGAGATTTGCCAGGGAGTTGAAGCTACCTCCAATTCTGCACCTGTTTATATGATTTGGTAATAGTCTTTTGTTGTGAAGGTTTATGAACATGGCGAAATACATACATTGTATTGAGAGATATGATAAAATGGCATAACTCAAGTTTCAACTATGATTTTGATAAGTAGTTTTCAAACTTGTTTTGGGGATTTTATGGAATCCCAAAGGGGAAGATAACAATTTTACTATTAAAAAGTGTTAACATTATTTTGCCTATAGACTCCAATTAGTGGTTAGCAAAATAATTGTCATAATTATTTCATTCAATTTTAATATGAGTTATATAATTCTTCTTTTACTCAGCTTTTTTTTTTTTTTTTTTTTTTTTTTTGAGACAGGGTCTTGCTCTGTCGCCCAGACTGGAGTGCAGTGGCAGGATTACAGCTTACTGCAGTCTCCACCTCCTGGGCTGAAGCCATCCTCCCACCTCAGCACCCCCCAGGTAGCTGGGACTACAAGGTGCATGCCACCACACCTGGCTAATTTTTAGATTTTTTGTAGAGACCAGGTTTCACCATGTTTCCCAGGCTGGTCTTGAACTCCTGGGCTCAAGCAATCCACCCACCTGGGCCTCCCAAAGCGGGGAGAATTACAGGCATGAGCAAATGTGCCTGACCCTATTTATCTGTTAAAGAATAATTCTAATAATAATAATTTCTGGTTTTATGTATTTTTACAAATAATTGACATGATGATGTAATATTCACAATGCTTCAACAATGTGAAAAAGTATATACGAATATGAATCACATAATTGATAAAATATATGAAATAATGAAGCCAAAGCAGGTCATTAAGAAATATTTATAAACATTAAGTATTGAAGTTACAGATGTTGCCGAAGTTGTACATCCACGGGGCCAGTCATCATAAATTCTGATTGATGTTTAAAATCAGAGCAAGAAATACTCAATTAAGTAGTAAATGGAAAACCACCTAATATTCTTCCGATGTGTGTGCAATTTCTTTGTACTTGTAAAATCGTATTGCACGTTGAATAGGAGTCTTAACAGAGTCATAAGTCCATCCCTTCCTGGCAAACAGTCTTTCAAGGATGGCAGGCATTTCATAGCCCTTGCTTAGAATGAAATCCTTAAAGGCAATTGGTCCATAAAGATCGTCAAGAATGTCAGGTTCATCAGGCTTTTCAAGCAAGAGCTTGGGGTCAATCAAAGGTTCATCACTTCTTAGCTTTTTCCACAACTTAGGCTTGAGGTACCATGCTCCATACTTCATCTTCACACGCTGTGCGGTATAAGAATTCGATGGCGTGTGGAGTTTCCTGCCCCAGTATTTTTCCTGTGAGAAGAATTTAGCCTCATTCTTTTCATCTAGCTCCATGCTGTACTTCAGCTCTGAGGAACACTCTTTTACCTTCTTAATCTTTTGGTCGTAATAGGTTGCTCTGTACTTGGGGGTAAAGTCAAACAGATTCCTGATGGATTCTTCATCAGCTCCCAGGTCTGCAGCCCACTTGAAGAATTCACGGAGTTTTTCTGATGTGTATCTATATCGAAGAGAGTCAGAAACGCACTCTGTTGTGTTTGGTGTATCTTCGTGAAACAGTTCTTTTATGTAGGACGCTCGAATCTTGGGAGGCTCCGAGAACTGATGGGACACTGGAGCTTTGGGAGGCTCCGCGCGGAGACTGGACACCCGACGAGTCTTGGGAAGCTCCAGGCGGAGACTGGACACCCGACGAGTCTTGGGAGACTCTGGACGGAGAATGGACCTCCGACGAGTCTTGGGAGGATCCGAGCGGAGACTGGACGCCCGACGAGTCTTGGGAGGCTGCGGGTGGAGATGGGACACCTGAGCCTTCGGAGGCTGCAAGCAGGGTTCCCCACAAGGGAATTTATCAGGCTCGGTGGGTTCCTCGATTTTCTTCACCCGGGCCTCACAACGAGCCCATACGTCCTTCAGCGTCCTCCCAGAATCCAGCACTTTCAGCATGTATAGTAGGAGATTGGACACCCGACTGGTGTCGGGAGGTTCTGGGCGGAGATGGGACACTCCAGTCTTGGGAGGCACTGGCTGGAGATGAGACACTTCAGTCTTGGGAGGCTCCGGGCGGAGATGGGACCCTCCAGTCTCGGAAGGCTCCGAGTGGAGACTGGACCCCCGACGAGTCTTGGGAGGCGCTAGGCCGAGATGGGACACTCCAGTCTCAGAAGGGTCCAAGTGGAGACTGGACCCCCGACGAGTCTTGGGAGGCTCTAGGCGGAGATGGGACACTCCGGTCTCCAGAAGCTCCGGGCGGAGATGAGATACGCGAGTGTCGGGAGGCTCCGGGCAGAGGTAGGACACTCCAGTCTCTGGAGGCTCAGGGCAGAGAATGGACACCCGATGAGTCTTGAGAGGCTCTTGGTAGAGATGGGACACTCCAGTCTCAGGAGGCTCTGGCCGGAGACTGGACTCCGGAGTCTTGGGAGGCTCCTGGCGGAGATGGGACACTCTAGTGTCGGAAGGCTTCAGGAGAAGACTGGACACCCGAGTCTTGGGAGGCTCTGGGCGGAGATGGGACACTCCAGTCTCGGGAGGGTCTGAGCGGAGACTGGACAACGGAGTCTCGAAAGGCCGCGGGCAGAATTCCCCACAAGGGTATTTACCACGCTCTGTGTGTTCGTTGGTTGTCTTCTCTCGGCCCTCGCAACGAGCCCGTGCGTCTTCCAGCTTCCTCTCAGAATCCAGTTTCAGTAGCTGTCGTAGGAGACTGGACACCCGACGAGTGTTGGGATGTTCCGGGCCGAGATGGGACACTCCAGTCTCGAGAGGCTCTGGGCGGAGACAGGACACCGGAGTCTTGGGAGGCTCCGGGTGGAGATGGGACACTCCAGACTCAGGAGGCTCCGGGTGGAGACTGGACACCGGAGTCTTGGGAGGCTCCGGGCAGAGATGTGACACCGGAGTCTCGGGAGGCTTTGGGCAGAGTTCCCCACTGGGGTATTTACCAGGCTCTGTGGGTACCTCGGTTGTTTTCTCCCGGGCCTCACAACGAGCCCAAGCATCCTCCAGCTTCCTCTCAGGATCCAGCAGTTTCAGCACCTGTAGTAGGAGATCTGGAGGCATATCTTCTCCCAGATTGGGGTACATGGCCAAGGGATGCTTGGCCGTCAGCTGGGCTTCCACTTCCTCTACGAACGCCTTCCGTGCTAGCTGGGCTGGAGAGAGCTTGGAAAATAGGGCCGCTTTCTTGAGCAACTTTTTCTGCCTGCTTTTGGGGTCAGTTTGGGGACCTCTGCGAGAGCTTTTGGGGAGTAAGAACTCGTCACGGCCACAAATGAGCGTATCTTCGGGAGACGGACAGCCGTAGCGGAAGTCGTTCATGCCCTCCGTCATGAATACCCAGTTCTGGGTGTCCATGGGCAGGAACCTCAGGCGCCTGTGCTTGCGCTTCGCGATGCACTTGGAAGGCGGTTTGTCACAGTACCAGGGTTTGAAGTCCATGCCCGGGGACCTCGGCTGGTCCTGCGGTCTCTGGTTCCCCATGGTGGCCCTCGCTGGGGTGCCACCTCTCCAGTTTCCGCGGTTCCTGATCCCTGCCGCTCTAGTCGCTAGGAGACCGCCAGCCACGTGCAGCCCAGGTTCCTTCCTGGAGGTGGGGCAGCGCTGACGCCACCTGCGCAGCCGGGATTCTAACAGGTGTGTAGTGCAATCTCATTCTGGGTTTTATTTGCGTTTCCTAATGACTACTGGTATTGAACATCTCTATATTTGCTTATTTGCCATCCTTATCTCTCCTCGGTTGAAGTTTCTGTGGATTTTTTCTCCCATTTTTAAATTGTGTTGCTGGATGTCATATTTAGTTTTGAGAATCCTTGCTTCCTTGCTGTGTTCTAGATGTAAATAGGTTATCAGATATATGATTTGCAATTTTTTCACTTCATCCTTGGCTTTTCCCTTTCATTGTCTTAACAGTATCAAAGAGAAGTTTTTTTTAATTTGATGAAGTCCAATGTATCAATTTGTTCTTTTCTGGATTGTGCTTCTTTTGATGTATCTATGAAAACTTGACCTATCCAAAGGAAAAGGTTTTAATTTTTGTAAACAGCACAATATATAAATCAAAGTTTTTATTTAAAAATGTACCTATTGCTTACATATATTTGATAATTTTAGAACTATTTTTGTAAAGACTAACTTTTCTCCACTGAATTACATTTGGAAATTGGTAGAATATCAGTTGTGTATATTTTTTGAAGGTCAATTTCTGTGCACTTTTTTCTCTTCCATTGATTTTTCTCTCACGCAAATTTCACACTCTATTGGTTACTTTAGCTTTATAATAAATCTAGAAATTAGGCTGTCTTAGTCCTTTAACAATGTTCTTTTACAAAGTTAGTTCTTCCTAGGTCCTTTGCATTTCTGTAGAAATTTTAAAGTCAGTTTGTCAATGTCAAAAAGAAAAAGTCCTTTGAGAATTTGATTAGGATTCTGTTGAATCTATAGATCAATTTGAGGATAATTGGCATGTTAACAATAGGAAATCTTCTGACCACTGAGAAACGTACATCTTTATATTTGTTTATGTGATTTTTCATTTTCTCAGGAATATTGTGTATTTTTTAGTGTATGTGCCTTTCACATCTTTTTCTCTCCAGATTTTTCCTAAATATTGTTTTTCATACTATTATATGTAGTACTTTTTTAGTTGCAATTTCCAATTTTTTGTTGTTAGCATATATAAATATTGATGTTTGTATATCCATTGGTATCATACAACCTTGGAAAACTCACTCATAATGTTCAGAAGAATTTTTGTATATTTCATTGAACTTTCTGTATATATGATAGTATCATCTGTGAATAAAGACAGTTTCCCTTCTTCCTTTCCAATCTGAATATCGTTATACCCCCGCCAGTCCAGTTGCAATCCTTCATTTTCCTTTAAATAATATCAGTTAAATTGTTATCACTCTTATAGTGCTTAAAACAACACTATGAAAAACATTTTTATAAAAAATTTTAATTATAGACAAATTCAGCCTGCATTATTCCTTAAGCATATCATTTTCTTATCACATAATAATTTTTTTCTGTACATTCTTACTCATTTTTAAAAAGAAGTTTTCTTACGACCCTTGTTAGGTGCAGTTGAACAATGTTTTCTACCATTACAAGCAGGTATACCATAGTTCCTCCTTGTAAATGAGGTATGATCAATGCCTCTCTTTCCTTTGGCTCCTCCTCTGTAAAACAGACACAGTGTATATTTTTCTTGGGTTTCTCATTAAATCAAAGAACTGGATTATGTGTAAATCAAGATAATCTATATAACATGACTTTTGTATAGTATCTGGAACAGAATAAACATCCTGTAAAATATTGTTAATTTATATAGTATTACTACAGTTTGAAAATAAAAAATATTCTACATTTGATGTCTATATAAAGGAGAAGCAACATCATACATTTAAATATCACAAATATTTTCTTTTGTTGATTATAAGAATCGATGTTAAAGTCTCAGGATATTTAGTAGGTTTCATAATGTGAGGTTGGTAAGACCAAATTTGATATGGATTTATTTTTAACTTTCTTACTTAGAAAAATACCATGGACTGTATGTTACATTCAAGAGCCAAAGCTTCAATAATTCTCTATAACAATACTCTAACTAGCAAGCTCACATGAGTACTCACTTATCTAAAATGCATGAGAGTTTGAAAAAAATCTTCTGTATTCTAAATAATCCCAGGAAAAAAAAAAAAACACACACATATTGAATCTCCTAAAGTTCAGTTGGGCCTATATAAAATTTTTCATGTGACTGTTCATTAAAACAATTTTTGTTCCTTAAAGCCACTTCATTTTAATCACTTTTCACAGTAGAATATTATACAAAGGACTCACATCTAAAATACACAAATAATTCTTAAAACTTAACAATAAGAAAACAAAGAACATGAAACAAAAAATGTATGATAGTACTTTATCATGTATAGAGATATATAGCTAAAGAAATTATTATAGATGTGTGTACATATTGGTTAGTATACGTGCTTATATTTTATAGCTCTGTCTCTGCTGAGATACTAGAAAAAATTGACACCCAAGTAACAGTAAGTACTCCCAGTGCCCAAATCTTGGTTTCTAAATACCATTGTCTAAAATAACAAAAGCAAAACAAAACAGAGATATCCTTGGAGAAATGAGTAATTCTAGGCCTGGGGCAGTGAAAACACAAGATGAGCCTGGAGTATTATGTAATGCCAGAAAATACAGAAGTGCTCAGAAAACAAAAGAATAGAAGCAGATCAGGAACCAGACCAAAAGAGCACTTAATGGCCAAAGTTAAAACAATTTAGGCAACAAAATGCATTAAAATTTAAACATTATAACACAATATAAAATAAAATATCCGTGAGTCCATACTGATATAAATAATTTTACAAATAAATAAATGAGGGAAAAGGTACAAATATTTTTACAAAGAATTTCAGAAAATGTACATGGATACTCCTCCCTTCAGGAGGTGGAAATTAATTGCCTTACCCCGGGTGTGGGCTGGATTCTAAAAAATAGAATATGGAATGGGAAAAAAATAGTGACCTTTTAGTGGAGAAGCCTGGCAATTCTCTCCTTAACCAAGTGATGAATGTTAATGTCAGCAGTGAGAAGTCACGTAGGTATCATGTACTCCTCTGATAGGATGTGATGAGAAAGACACTTCACCTCTGTAGTATTCTTCTCTAAATTCCAGATTCCTAGTCTAATGAGGAGAAAACATCTAAGAAACTTAAGTCCAGGGACATTTTACAAAATTCTCAAGTATTCCTCAAAACCATAAAGGGCATGGGAAACAAGTAAAGACTGAGAACTGGTCGTAGACTTTAGATTAAAGAGACATGACAACTAAATTCAGTGTAGTAGGCTGACTTGGACCCTGGCACTGAAAAAGGACATGGGCATAAAAAATCTACAAATCTGAATTAAGTCTGAAGTTTAATTAATAGTAATATGCCAATGTTAATTTTTTAGTTTAAATGCATGTACAATGTAAGATATTAATTTTAGGGGAAGCTGAGTGAAATGTGCATGAAACTGCTGTGTACAGCCTTTGCAAATGTTTCATAAATCTGAGATTATTCTAAAATAAAAGGTTTCCATTTTAAACTATAGATTACATCATGATGAATTATCAACAAATCACTATTAATCATACAAGAGAGAAAGCTGTAACTTCTTTAAAATGCATACTTGTTGCCCCCCATATACAGTAAATCATAATTTTTTTCTAAGTGGAGTCAGTAATCTACATTTTACGTGGACTTTAAATTATACACACCAATATGTAAGAATTACTTTTCTAAAGCCCTGTGCCTTTTATAGGCCCCAAAGACTTTCAAAGAGATTAAAAACTACAGTAGTAATGATATTATCCAAAGTAACCAAATTTGGGGAAAATTAAATTTCTGCATATACTAGATGTAGCCTGAGAGCAAAATAATTCACTTACATGTACATACCTGGTGGGCCCACAGAATAATGAAGTCATGATAGAAGAGTGAAGAAGATACAAAGTTTGGTGACTGGCAGTGAAAAAACAAACAAAAAAAAACTGGGAGTGAAAACAACTTACTTGTGCAAACTGCCCTTCTTGGGTTGAAGAAAACTGACATCATTATAGAGTGCAGAGAAATTACAACTGACCTTTTCAGTCAAGAAGCACCAACTGCCTTAGTATGAAGTGTTGGTCCAGAAATGAATAGTGTAGCTGACAAGCGAAACCAACACCAAGAAGCTAATAAAGAAATGTTCAAGCAAGTCAAAATACTCTGAGTGGAGCAGCATGTAATGAATAAGCAAACAAGAGAATGAGAACAAACAATGAAAATCAATGTGATGAAGTGCGTTGGTTTAATGGAGCCTAAGTATTCCCAGTTCTGATATCTTTGTGTGCCTCTGACTGCTCTTAGTTACCTACAACCTTTATTGCAGACTAAACTCAGGACACCGTTTTCATGCTCCAGCAGACTCAAGTTATCTGCAACCTTGCTGTCTCTTCTACCCACATGCAGCACCTGCCAGCCTTTCTCAGATACCCAAACTTGTTCACTCTGATCCAACCCTCTTTGGAATTCTTTTGCTTTTATTAGCTCTTGCTAAGTTTACTTTCTGTGATGGTTAATTTTCTGTGTCAACATAGCTAGGCTACGGTGCCCAAATAGTTAGTCAAACAGTCTAGATGTTGCTGTGAAGGTATTTTTTGGATGTGATTTAACACTTTATATAGTAGACTTTGAGTAAATCAGATTTACCCTCCATAGGATGGGTGAGAATCATCCAATCAGTTGAAGGCTTTCAGGAAAAAGACAAAATTCTCCCAAGAAGATGGAATTGTCCCTCCAGACTGAAACACGGGAATCTGTTTGAGTTTCCAGCCGTCAAAATCAGGACTGCAACATCAATTTTGCCCGAATTTCTAAGTCACAACCAGCTCTACAGACTTCAGATTTTCAACCCCCGCAGTCGCATAAATGAATTCCTTTAAATTTCTCTCTCTCTCTCTCTCTCTATATATATATATATACACACACACACACACACATATATGACATATATATGTCTATATATAACATATATATGTCCTATTATATATAGACATATATATATGGATATATATATATGTCCTATTATTTCTATAGTCTATATATTCAACTATTTCCTATTATCCTATACATCTCCCACCTCTGGCTCTCTCTCTCTCTCTACATATATGTAAAATAATAGGAGATATGTATGTCTCCTATTATTGTCTTATCTTTCTGGAGAAATTTGATTAATACACTATTCATTTTGATCATTTTTCTACCAGTAACAATGTACTTGTCTTATAATGAGATATACCACAGCAATTTTACCACTGCTACATCCACTGATACTTTTTCTCAGCAAGGTATGAAATGTCATTAAGGCCTAAGAAATAATATAGACTTAAAGATTTCCATTTTGTTCTTTGAATAAAAAAGCCTAGAAGAATTATTCCATACCTTGGCTGAATTATCAGAATCACTTGTGGCCCATCTTAAAAGTATATAATGCCAAGGCTCTGCCCTGAGCCTACTGAATCAAAATTTCTCCCATTGATAATGATTTACAGCCAAGGGCTGAAATCCCTGGATACATAATAATTTGATCACAGTATCTCAGACAGGATATAGTCCAGCACTACTGATATTAATAAAGAACTTGAGGCAAAAAGAGAACAAATGACTTACACAAGTTCTCAAAAAGTAAAAATGAACAATGTCAGGCTAGTATTTTTGTATTTCTAGAAGATTCACTCCATTTCTTTCTGTAGATGAATTATAGAAAATATGACAGTATTCCTGTCTCTTTGCATGCATATGTATCACCTGGTCCATTCAACTCACAAATACAAATAGAATGTAATATTTAGAAAATAACTAAGCAGACACAGCTCTATTTTACAAGGTGGTTCAGCTACAAATGAAATTATTTAGTATATAATTAGAGGACTTAACAAATGGCTAAAATCTTGGCAATTTTGTGTATGGTTAAAGTAATAAAACTTTGAGGACAGGTAAATGTTACTGTGTCATATCCTCTGATTTAATCAAAAAACACTGGTCTCACTTTCCTGTTGATGGAATTTTGATAGACGCATTCAACAAGCTGTCATAAATCTTAGCTTATTTTCTAGTAGCTAGCAAAAAAAAAATCCAGAATCACTTCATATCATGGATATGAATAATGAAGAATAATCAATAATCTTGGTTGTCCACTAGTGCTGTCTTAATCTTATTCTTTGGCTTTGAATGCAACATTTGCATCTTTTACAGAATTCAAAATTTACAGAGTACTGTACACATACACACATGACTAGCTAAAAGCCATGTTCTCAATAGTGTCCACTTTACCTAGCTAATGTCCAACATGTGACAAGCAGGCCAAAATATGCAATATTAGTATTATTTACAGACAGATTGTTACAATTTTAACCTCAATTTTGAAATACAGGCTGTTAATTCTATGTTAAAACCACAGCTCTTAAAAATAACATGCATATATACACATATATTCATACCACAATTCACATAAAGGTCCAAAGTTTAGCTGGTTTTGACATTAGTGATCAAAGCCTAATATGTATAGGCAAATGTATGCACCTATTACACATGTGAACACACCACAGTTTTCTAAGATATCATTGAACCTGTAACAAAATGTTGAGTTGTGATTTTATAAAAATAGTTCTAATATTATATTACTACCTTTGTGTTCATTTGACCGAACAGTACTCCTTTACAGAGAATCTGAAGGGTATTCTACATCATCCAGCTATGAAACAGCTTTATAATGCCAAGTATCCTGTACAGAGGTTTACTCCAACGAACGGTCTTAATTTAGAATGTAATCTAATCAATTATATTTAATAGCATGGTTAGGAAAATCAGCCCCATGGTCTAAAAACCAGTGTCTCTGGGAAAAAAAGGAAGTGGACTTTCCTTTTATGTTCTACCTCTTAGAAGGTATAGGAATCACAATATTATATGCAAAAGCAGAGATAGAGGTATTCTCTACCTCTGATCCTTTCCATTGCTCCTTTTACATTTATAACAAATGAATAAGCTGAATGTGAGTCTTCATTTTGTAGCCACAATCTCTGTAGACAAACCAATCAACTGAAATACTTAACACTGATTTGATCAACATCTTTATCAATGAATAAGGATTTAGGAAGTTATTTTCATGATTTGGACAATTGTGCACCTGGATTCGTTTACAAACTATTGTCTTTTTCTAAATGTTAGAGATGTTTAATGTGGGGAAGAAAAACTAAAGGAGGGAGACCTACATGGAGGAAACTGCATTTTTCTCTACAGCATAATTCAGGAATACATTGAATTAGAGGCCAAAGTGATGATTCAGAAGGAAATAAAAGCACCGATATTTGATAGAGACCTGGTGAACTAGGGAAGCGATTCTAAATAGATTATTTTGGATGTGGAAGAGATACTTCCAGTCATCATCGCAGTTTTTAGTCCTTGACAGTGATTTAAGGTCTGAGGAATGCTAAGCAATGTTACAACACCTGCACATACATATGCCCTGCACAATCACATGCCCTGCTACCAGTAGCTGCTCTCAGCACAGCTTTCGTCTTTCACGCCAAGCCAAGGAATTTGCCATATATGCAGGCAGTCAAAGTGAAGAAGGTTGCCTTTTAAGAATTATTTTCTGTAGTTCCCTTCTCGATTTTCAGTTACAACAGCCTCTTCCCATTCAAATTGTCTGCGTTCGCCTCACCTTCCTTCCTCAAACCACCAGTTCCTTTACAATACATCTTCAACTTAAGTTATATAAAGAAATGCTAGGTTTTGTCTTTGCACACAAATTCCTCTTTGAGTATACATATGCTGTATAAATTCATATTACTGCCGTTCATTTCAAGAATTAGCTCTTCCCTGGCAGGAGAAAATCGAGAGATAAGACTAGTAATGGAGAATGGAGTCCTACCGCCTCCAGCACTTGGCAGATTATTAATACGCCTTTCCTCATGGATTGTTTGTCATGTAAGAAGTCATAACTGAATAGCACCGTACACATAAGCAAAAGTGAAATGTTAATAATATTTCTACCTAAAGTGTATGATATTAATTCATATTAAAATAAATGAGGTTTGCAACAATATTGGTAGGAAGCTACTAAAAATAATATATTTTCTAGAAATTTGAAACTCCCTAAATAGGTATAACTGTCCTTAAATATTAAAAGACATATTGGGAAAATGGCAAAAGCCTTCAAGAAAACAACTCAAAAGGATGTTGTTTATTTTTCATGTTTGAACAAGAATTGAAGAATGAAAAGCTCAGAAGGAAGGTAATAAATGTAAATAATACGTAGGAAGCATTTTACAAAACTTTTACTTTTGTAAATTGTGCATTTCACTGACTTTTAATATTAGCTGGTTAAAGTCCTTATCATATTTTTATGGAAGATGAAATCAACAAATAAACCATTCAAAATGGGGAAGAAAAGTTCGGAAAATTATAAAATGAGAGGCCATTACTCATGTCAACTTATAAAATAACGATCACATTAAACATAGCTTACTCTCTTAACATACTGGGTTAATATTGTAGTAGCTTATGGACTCACAGGGCATGTTTTCCAAGGATTATGCTTTTCTCCTAACATGTTAGGAAAAATTTACACTGGATTTTGGTGACGCAAAATATGTACACTTTCAACCAAGATATTTTGTGTCTTTAGGCTAACCAACACAATTACATCAAATCTATTTTTCCATAAAATTTACCACTATATGTAGGAGAAGGTATGAGAACTTCTGTAGCAATTTCTGTATTTGTGACAATAGAAGTAAAAATAGCAAAGAAAATATTATTGAATATATTTTTATAATTTAAAGTAAATATATTAGTACATATTTTATAGATTATCAATTTATTAGCAACTAATATATTTATTGGTTCTATGTGTAGGATCAGTAATATACATATATATAGAGAGAGATAATGGACATAAATATTTTCTTTTTTAAAATTTTATTTATTTACTTTAAGTTCTGGGATACATGTGCTGAACGTGCAGGTTTGTTACATAGGTATGCATGTGCCGTGGTGGTTTGCTGCACCTATCAACCCATCATCTAGGTTTTAAGCCCCACATGCATTAGGTATTTGTCCTAATGCTCTCCCTCCCCTTTCCCCCCACCCTCGGACAGGCCCTGGTGTGTGATGTTCCCCTCCCTGTGTCCATGTGTTCTCATTGTTCAACTCCCACTTATGAGTGAGAACATGCGGTGTATGGTTTTCTGTTCCTGTGTTAGTTTGCTGAGGATAATCGTTTCCAGCTTCATCCACACCCCTGCAAAGGACATGAATTCATTCTTTTTTATGGCTGAATAGTGTTCCATGATGTATATGTGCCACATTTTCTTTATCCAGTCTATCATTGATGGGTATTTGGGTTGGTTCCAAGTCTTTGCTATTGTAAATAGTGCTGCAATAAACATAGGTGTGCATGTGTCTTTATACTATAATTATTTACATTCCTTTGGGTATATACCCAGTAATGGGATTGCTGGGTCAAATGGTATTTCTGGTTCTAGATCCTTGAGGAGTCGCCACATTGTCTTCCACAATGGTGGAACTAATTTATACTCCCACCAACAGTGTAAAAGCATTCTTATTTCTCCACATCCTCGTCATCATCTGTTGTTTCCAGACTTTTTAGTGATCTCAATTCTAACTGGTGTGAGATGGTATCTCATTGTGGTTTTGATTTGCATGTCTCTAATGACCAGTGATGATGAGCTTGCTTTCATGTTTGTTGGCCGCATAAATGTCTTCTTTTGAGAAGTGTCTGTTCGTATCCTTCACCCACTTTTTGATGGGGGTGTTTTTTTCTTGTAAATTTGTTTAAGTTCCTTGTAAATTCTGGATATTAGCCCTTTGTCAGATGGATAGATTGCAAAAATTTTCTCCCATTCTTTAGGTTGCCTGTTCACTCTGATGATAATTTCTTTTGCTATGCAGAAGCTCTTTAGTTTAATTAGATCCCATTTGTTAATTTTGGCTTTTGTAGCAATTGCTTTTGGTGTTTTAGTCATGGAGGCTTTGCCCATGCTTATGTCCTGAATGGTATTGCCTAGGTTTTATTCTGGGGTTTTTATGGTTTTAGGTTTTATTTTAAGTCTTTAATCCATCTTGAGTTGATTTTTGTATAAGGTGTAAGGAAGGGGTCCAGTTTCTGTTTTTTGCATATGGGTAGCCAGTTTTCCCAGCACCATTTATTAAATAGGGAATCCTTTCCCCATTGCTTGTCTTTGTCATATATATATATATATTCTATTGGCAAAGAGAATGAACGAAAACAGGCTCTTGTGCCCATGAGATTAAAGCCAATGTCTGTTGCAATCATTTGGCATTTAGCACAAAGACTAAAATACATGAAGTCCTCAAAAAATAATTACTGAATACATGGTGTGTGCATGCCATTCCAATTCAGTATCCTCTGTTTGTATTGGATAATCCCATAGATCTTTTTTTGTGTTACATCTAAATGAAAAATCACTCTAAACATTTTCAGGATTTTCTCGATCTCTTTACAGTTCAATACAGCCAGAAAAATTCAATGTTCTTATTTGGATGTGCGTTTTCAATCCTGTTAAGTGAGATTGCTGCCAGATGGCATTTCCTAGTGTAAAAATGAAGTTGTCTCATGTTCACCCTTATAGTCATGTTGGCTTATTTTACCAGCTGCAAAGTGATGATTAGGAAAGGAATAATATATTAACAGAAGGAAACTGCAGCACCTTCAGTTATTGAAATTCTCAAGACTCTTTATTGTAATTTGTGAAAAAAATCACAAATCTGATTTTGTGAAAAAAATCAGAATAAAGTATCACTTTACGTTTCACAACTTCATAAAAAAGAACTTGACCAGACAATATTTAAAGGATGGCTTACGTTTCCTGAAAGAAAAATTACATTATGAATCATTATGTTAAATAAGGTGTGTCAAACATTTCAGTTAAAAAGAGTGCTCAAGAATGAAGATACTCCAAGTATATCGGGGTATATAGGCATGGCACATTCAAAAGAAAACTTGCAACACAGAAACTAGATCTATTCTCAGCGAGAAGTGATTGTGTTTAAGACAAAAACACAGTGTGAAATACAATTGACATTTCTTAGTTTTTACTTTTACAGTTTTATTTGTAATATTTATAAATTGTTTATTTTACAGGTATAAAAACATACCTTTAAGCATACACATTTTTATAACTAGTTTTATCTTAGTGAATATTTAATTAAAGTTATAAGAATTTCTCACCATTGAGTGTCACTGATTCTTTTTTCTTCCAAAGGAAACACTGTTTAAATAAATAGTCAACGTCCACTCCCACTCATTGTTTAAATTTGGAAAAATAATAAGACTAAAACTTTTAACAGGCTGATCAATCCTTTAAATCATATTTTTGAACCCTTACTATGTGGAATTGATCATTGAGCAAATTACACACAGTATTCGTCCTAGAGGAGTTCCTGGTCCTGCAAAACTTTCCAAACTACCTAAGGAGGAATACAGCTAAAAGTGTCAATTTGTCTGCTATTTACAAGTTGTGAGCTCAAAAGATGTGGAAACAATCTAAATGTCCATCAACAGAGGCATGGAAAAAGAACACGTGGTATATACATACAATAAATTACCATTCAGCCTTTAAAAAGAAAAAAAATTCCACAATATAGATGAACCTGGAAGACATTATGCCAAATGATTGCAACAGATTGCTAAGTGACATAAACCAGTAATGAAAAAGATAAACACTGCATGATTCCACTTATATGGGATATCGAAAATAGTCAAATTCATAGAATCAAGGAATAGAATGATGGTTGCCAAGGGCTGGGGGAGAAGGCAATGGGGAGTTACTAATTCATAGATATAAGGTTTCCATTGATCAAGATGAATAAACTCTTTACCAGTGTGATGGTACCCAGCTACTCGGGAGGCTGAGGCACAAGAATCGCTTGAGACTCTGTCTCAAAAACAAAAAACAAACAAACAACAACAAAAGAAAACCAAAGCGGGGGGGTGTGGAAGAAAAAAGAAAAAAAATTAAACTCTTATGATCTGCAGCACATCATTGCACCTATCATACTCTACTGTCTATCATAATCTACTGTGCACTAAAAAATATGTTAGAGTAGGTCTCATGCTAAGTGTTCATACCAGTATAATTTTAAAAAGTGTTTTAGTATGTTACAAACGCTCTAATTCACAATGTATTTATCTGTAAGATATGGGTGATAAAAATAAAAATTAATTCAGAATGTTTCTGTGATAATGAAATAATTAATACAGAGTGAACAGCCCAGAGACAGGTTAATACTGGTTTTGGATTGATGCACCACTTTCGCTACTCTCATTAAAAAGTGATTTTCTTTATTCGTATGCATATATACACAGATGTGTAAATATATGCACACACACACACACACATACACAGAGAAAGAGAGAGAGGGAGAGAGAGAGAGATAAGCTGCCAACTACTTATGGTTCACTTCCTTGTGAGTACATCATGGCGTCTACTGCGTGTATTACTATTTAAAGAAGGGATGATGCAGAACATTGAATATTGCTTAGCTACAAAAAAAATGAAAATACGAGGAATGTTTAGAACAAGTTTTTATGTTATTATCTATAAAAATATCTGGTAACTGATAGGTGCTAAGTAGAAATGTGTTGAATGCATGGATGAGAGCTAATCACTGACACTGAGCCAGAACATGTTGTGTTTTATCAATTGTGTAACTATTTTTTAATTGATGGAGATAAGTGAAACTAGATTTCACAGATTATAACACTAGAAATTGTATCTGTTCACTGTGGACTTATTATGAATAATATTGTGAGTTAATTTTATGTTTCAACTTCACTGGGTCTCAGAGTGCCTAAATACTTGGTCAAACACTATTCTGGCTGTGCCTTTGTGGATGAATTAGGATGAGATTAGCATTTAAATCAGACTGAGTAAAGATGATTGCCCTCCCTAATGTGGGTGGACTTCATTAAATCAACTGAAGTCCTACATGTACCCGCTACGGCAGGTGCGCCAGAACTACCACCCCCACTGCGACGCCGCCATCAACAGCATGTCAACCTGGAGCTCCACGCCTCCTGTGTGTACCTGTCCATGTCCTTCTACTTAGACCAGGACAACGTGACCCTGGAGCGTTGCAGCCTCTACTTCCTGCGCCAGTCACACGAGAAGAGGGAGCACACCCATAAGCTGATAATGCTGCAGAACCCGCGCGGTGGCCTCATCTGCCTTCCTGACATCTGGAAACCAGAGCCTGAATACTGAGAGAGCGGGCTCGAGGCCACGGAGTGTACCTTTCACCTGGAGGAGAGCGTCAACTACAGCCTCCTGGAGCTGCACTACCTGGCCATGGAGAAGGGCGACCCCCAGCTGTGCGACTTCCTGGAGAGCCACTTCCTGAACCGGCAGGTCAAGGCCATCAAAGAGCCGGGTGGCTACCTGAGCAACCTGCGCAAGATGTGGGCGACGGGGAACCGGCCTGGCAGAGTACCTGTGTGACAAGCTCACCCTGGGCCACAGTGGGGAAGAGCCCTGAGTCCAGATGGGCCCCACAGCCACGGGGTGCCTTCACCGGGTTGGGCTGCCAGACGGGGTGTGCATGTTGCCCTTTCAGAACGTTCTCTTAAGTTTTTTCCTTTCAGTTTTACCATTGTTGGCAATAAAGTTATCTGGTTTTCAAAGCAGTAAAGGTGTCCAGTTGAGGCGTGTCTGCAAAACTCTCACTATTTAGGAATAAAGGCACATCCTTATGCAGGTTTAAAGTTGGTATCCAGCAGTCTCTCCACCCAGTCCTGCCCCATCTGCACGCAGCTCAGGATCTCCAAGGATGGAGGAGGAAGGTATTCCATAAGTCCCTGGAAAACACATTAGTCTTCCCTGTATAAACTACGTGGATATATGGAGTGGGATGGGTTGGGATGAGCAGTCTTGGGTCCTGTGTCTGGGGGTGCTTGGGCATCGTAAAGTGTGAAACATGGTCTGGAATTCATCCTTGCCTCTGGGGAAGAAGTGAAGGGAATGAGATTGGACAGGGATTAAAATAAACAAAAGAGGTCTTCATCTTTACATGAAAACTGTTTCTTAAATATGAAAATGTTAACGTTTGTTGATTCTGGGTAGCAAGATGGGGATCCTGGAAGATGGGATGACAAAGTACCTCTTTGACAAACTCACCTTGAGCGACAGTGACTTAATGGGAATGGGCTGGTTTCTCCATAGACTTTGTAGTAAATCCCTATAGTCACCATTGCTGGGCATCTGTACTATTTCTTCCAATAACGTAATTATATATACATATATATTATACTAAGTCTTCAGTTAATGTTGTTGATAGGTTTTTGGAAACTGCAACTTTATGCAAAAGAGCTTGTAAGGAAACCCATTTTACCCTAGGCTAATTGATATAAACAAGAATTAAGTTTTATGGCATATTTCCCATCACAAAACATCACCAAACTTGTAAAGAAAGACCAAATTACTTCTAGTATTAAACATGGACATAAATGTGAGCTATACGTACATTTACAAGATTAATACAAACAAGTAAAATAATTATTTATTCATGTATTCCAATTCAGGGGGAGAGTGGCTGGTACATACCTGGGAAGCTCAGGGAGCAAGGCTGGAATCAACCCTGGCCAGGATGCCATCTCATCGCAGGTCTCTCTCTCTCTGTCTCACTCACACACACACACACACACCCCTTACACTGGGATAATGTAGACACCCCAACTCACCTAATGTGCACAACTTTAGGATGTGGGAAGAAATGGGAGTACATGGAGAAAACACATAAAGACATGGGGAAACCTGCAAACTCCACACAGACAGTGACCCCTCTGGAAATTGATTTTTTTCTCATCAACGTTATAATGAAACAACGTTGAACAAATCAACGTTGAAGGAACAATGATATTCGAGTATACTTATATATGCATAGATTTAAATTTTATTTATATGTATTTCTTATTTATTTATTTATTTATATGCATTCATTCTACCAGCAGCGGGCTTCATTTTGAATCTCCAGACAAGATTCTGTATTTTTGCTTAGGAAGGCTGTCTTTGTTCAAAGCAGTTCAGTAATTGTGTTATTGAAAATGATGTATCTGCTTTCTAGAACTCTTTTGAGCCTGATTTTATTTCTGTGCTTAGGTTTCATGTATCTAACTTCGATTTGGTTTTCTTTGCTTGCTACCAAGAGAAACTTAGCTAATAAATCTCATTATCAATACACCTTTATCAGATTCTATTGTAATTATTTATAGTGGACTGAAAAAATCCTCTGGGGTAGCAAATGACATTTTTCTCTTTATTCCTAATAGAGTAAGCTGAAAGGAAAAGGCATGAAAAATGAAAAGGAAAAAAAAAAATTGTCTCCATGAAAATAGAAGTGAATGCTGCTATCACAGCCACTCCTTGTCACCTGGAAGTATGTTTCCATCATAATTTATGGGGTTTTAATTCCTCAAACCAGCTTTTCCTTTTTTTTATTTTTTTATTTTTTTATTTTTTTATTTTTTTAAGACAAGGTCTCACCCTGCCACCCAGGCTGGAGTGCAGTGGCGCCATCACGGTTCACTACAGCTCCACCTCAGCCTCCAGAGTAGCTGGGACTGAGTAGCTGGGACTGGCCCACACCATCACGCTTGGTTAATCTGTGTATTATTTGTAGAGATGTGGTTTTCCCATGTTGCCCAGGCTGGTCTCGAACTCCTGGATTCAAGAGATCCTCCTGCCTCTACCTCCCAAAATGCTAGCATTACGGGCATTAGCTACTGTGTCCGGCCTTAAACCAGGTTTATTAGACTCTGTTCACTATCATCATGTCATACAAAATAGTGATAGGTGTTCAGTGAAAAAATGGATTCATGGCAATATTTTAAATATATGTGTATTTATATATAATATATAAATAATTATATATTTTGTATATATAAGTATGTATAATATTTATGTAATATATATTTATATATTTTATATATAAATATAATTTTTATATATGCAGAACATATTTGTGTTTATAAAATTAGCAAAATTTTTTTGCTTTGTTTTCAGTTTATATTTTTTACTCTAGGAATTTTCAGTCTTCAATATAGAAATATATATTGTGCATTTACAACAAGAGGACAAAATATTCAGCATTTTCCCCACTTCCTAATCATGAGATGCTTTTTCTACCAAAATTTACAGAACAATATTCCAAAGAAAATAACTCAGTAAACAACATCAAAGAATCTCATGGCATGTTATTCCAGAAGCATATACCTGGCAGCTTAAGGGCTCTTTCACGGAGAAGTCATTATGCAAAACTTGCCTTTGCTGTGAAAATTCCAGCACAGTAAATTTCAAAGCAAAAGATGGAATTCAAGCCCCTCAGTGTGAGTGTAGATAGCACACACAACCATTTTGTTTCCTGATGGATTACTCCTAACACTATATTTCTTTTCTGTTATTCTCTACTTTTCATTTTTAAATGAATGGTTTCTGGGAATGATGACATTGATATTTATCTAATACTTAAAGTTGAGAGGTGGTTTAGGGCTCCCACATAGCTTATACTCCTCCCTTCCTCTACCTATATATTCATCTTATCAGCAGTAAAGTTCTTCCTTTTGATTTTCCAACATTGCTCATTTTTGAGTAATACATCCTTTGGACAAAAGCAGTCAGTGCTTTCAATCTTTTGGAAAACAAATACATGCTTATTTTCTCACCAAAGCATGCTGAAATTCCTCAAAATTCTGGCACTGAGCTATGAGAAAAAAAAAAAAATAAGGCACATGTGCCATATAGTATTTTAATAATAAAGTCCTGGAATGTTAAATAAATATACAAGTAATGTGCAGCATCTTACACTCCACCTCTTTCCTCCAGTAGAGATTATCAGCATTTCCTGTGTCACTATTCAATTTTGGATGGACATCCTGTGGCAGTGCATTCCTCTCTAGGTTCAGTAAAGGACATGTTAAGCTTCTCTCCAGCCCTAAAATACATGTTGTAATTCTATAAATTGACACTGCATTTTCCCCAAACAATATTGGACATGAAGCGACACCTTACCATAAACTCTTGCAGGTGTTTTAATTTAAATGTATCCTCACAGCTACTTTTAGATATACTTATATTCTTATAATTTCAATGAATTTGATAAGGTACTTATTTTATTCCCAGGCAGACATTAACATAATACAAAACTATTCTTTTCTAAATATGGAAAATATGTAATCATTTTTATAAATGATTATTTTGTCCTAGAACATAACGAGGTGATTAAAAATGCTTTTTCACAAGGGCAGTGTTTCAGTCCGACCTATCTTACTAACCACAACTTTCATTTGTCTGCTGTTTGGCTGTTTAATTTGATTCAACAAGCATTTGTTCTTAATAATTGAGCTGCTGCTGTGGAGTCAAAGTTAAATGAGACATGGACTTGGCCCAGTTAAGTGAGATGTATTAGCAGTTTGCCAATTTTTAAGAGTGAAACACACATCCAATACGAGGTTATTTTAATGAACAACTAAATCAAGTGTAAATCTAGGAAGTGTTTTCATTTATAATTTTCCATTCAAACTTTATTAAAGAGTTAATGCTACACAACCAATGAACTTTCACAAACAGTAATGAAATAATTTTTACAAGGTTTGAGGAAGAATGTGGGCCAGTCACTCTTCATATCAAAACAGTGGACTCCACACAAATCTAAAGCATCGTTGTAATGACAATTATCTGAGTAATTTATAATGTGGAAATAATGTATGAAGGAACTACCTATTCCTGATAATGAGGGATATTACCTAACAGGGAGAGGGATATTTTGAGCAATAACTCAACACAATGTAATAGATGAGATTTTAGCAAATAAGGAGGTTACAAATTGGATTACATATTTTATGATATTTTTGCCCTGAGACAAAGAATGCATTTGGAAGTATGTTTTCCTCGTGTGGATCACACAGGAGTCTTCTAAGGGACTGGTTTAAAAACATGTTTTCAAAACTAGAAATAAGTTATTTCTACTATGGATATAAATCTGCAAGAAATCTATTGGTAAAGGTAATCTAAAAAAAATAGGGCTTCCTAAATGTCAGCTCTGTATACCAGAAAAAAAAAAAGACAGGTCCTAGTTAAAGTCTTTTACAGTATCACGACTTGCTTTCACTAATGAAAACAGCTCACAGTTATTGAGAGCTTGCCATGTATAAGGCACCAGCTTAAGTCATTTGTGTAAATTACCTCATTTCTGCCTCACAGCAACATAAAATGTGGTGCTATTGTTATACCCATTTTACAGATGATGACGGTGAACTCAGAGAAATTATATTAACTCCTAATGTCTCAAAACCAGTAAGTGGCAGAGGTTAAATTTATCTCAAGACTTTTAAAATTTGAATTATAATTTCTCCATTTCTCCATTGGTGGTTCAGGTTCATGTTGTGTAATTTCCATGTGTTTGTGAATTTTTTAAAATTCCTGTTGTTACTTATTTCTACACTCATGCCATTGTCAGAAAATATATTTAATGCCATTTCCGTCTTAAATTTGCTAAGACTTCTTATGGTTTAACATTTTATTTATTCTGGAGATATTCTCTATGTGCTTGAGAAGAATGTGTATTCTGCACAATTCAGTACATCTATTGGATGTACTGATTTGTGTATATCTGCTAGATCCATTTGGTCTAAGGTGTAGCATGTGTCCAGTGTTTTGTATTTATTTTCTTTCTTAAAGATTTGTCCATTACTGAAAGTGGATATTGAATTCCCCTACTGTTATTGTATTACAGTCTTATCTCTCTCTTCATATATATTAATATTTGTTTTATATATTTAGCTGCTCCGATGTTGGGTGCATATACATTTACAATTGGTATAGCCCCTTGATAAATTTACCCCTTTATCACGAATGACCTTCTTTCTCTCTGGAGGGAGTTTTTACTTAAAACTATCTTTTTCTACATATGTGTAGCTATTTTTCTCTTTTGGTTTTTATTTACATGGATATATTTTTTCCATCCCTTCACTTTTATTCTGTGTGTGCCCTTACAGGAGAAGTGAGTCTCTCTTGTAGGCAGTGTGTGACTGGGTAATTCTGTTGGCCATTCAGCCACTCTATGCCTTTTGGTGGGAGGATTTCATCCCATTTACAATGAAGGTAATTATCAATATGTGAGGACTTACTGTTGTCATTTGTTTATTGTTTTCTGGTTGATTTGTAGACACTTCATTCTTTTCTTCCTCTATTGCTGTCTTTGTTTTGTGGTTACCACAAAGCTTACAAAAAACATCTTATAGTTTAAAAAGGCTACATTAAAAAAAGTTTCATTATAGGTACAGGAGTACATGTGCGAGTTTGTTATATAGGCAAACTTGTGTCATGGGAGTTTGTTGTACAGATTATTTCATCACCCAAGTACTAAGACTAGTACCCAGTAGTTATTTTTTCTGATCTTCTCCCTCTTCCCACACTCTGCCTTCAAGTAGGCCCCAATGTCTGTTGTGCACCTCTTGGTGTCCATGTGTTCTCATCCTTTAGCCCTCACTTATAAGTGAGAACAGGTAGTTTTGGTTTTCTGTTCCTGCGTTAGTTTGCTAAGTATAATGGCCTCAAGCTCCGTCTATGTTCCTTCAAAGGACATTATCTCATTCTTTTTTTATAGCTGCATAGTATACCGTGATGTATATGTAGCATATTTTCTTTATCCAGTCATACATTAATAGCATTTAGGTTGATTCCATGTCTTTCCTATTGTAGATAGTGCTGCAGTGAACATTTACATGCATGCATCTTTATGGTAGAATGATTTATATTCCTTTGGGTATATACCCAGTAATGGGATAGCTGGGTTGAATGGTAGTTCTGTCTTCAGCTCTTTGAGGAAGTGCCACACTGCTTTCCACAATGGTTGAACTCATTTATGCTCTCACCAATAGTGTATAAGTATTCCCTTTTCTCCACAATTTCACCAGCATCTGTTATTTTTTGACTTTTTAGTAATAGCCATTCTGACCAGTGTGAGGTGGTATCTCATTGTGGTTTTGATTTGCATTTCTGTAATGATCAGTGATATTGACCTCCTTTTTATATACTTGTTGGCTGCATTTACGTCTTCTTTTGAAAAGTATCTGTTCTTGTCCTTTGCCCATTTTTAATGGGGTTGTTTAATTTTTTTTCTTGTAAATTTGTTTAAGTTCCTTACAGATGCTAGATATTAGACTTTTGCCAGATGCATAGTTTGCAAATATTTTCTTGCATTCTGTAGGTTGCCTGTTTATTCTATTGAGAGTTTCGTTTGCTGTGAAGAAACTCTTTAGTCTAATAAGATCTAATTTATCAGTTTTTGTTTTTGTCACAGTTGCTATTGGTGTCTTTATCATGACATCTTTGCCAGTTTCTAATTCCATACTGGTATTGCATAGGTTGTCTTGCAGTTTTTATAGTTTTGGGATTTCCTTTAAGTCTTTAATCCATCTTGTGGATTTTTTAATATAGTTTATAGTGTAAGGAATTGTGTGTGTGTGTGTGTGTGTCTGTGTGTGTGGAATGGGTTCAGTGTCAGTCATCTGCATATGGTTAGCCAGTTATCCCACTGCCATTTATTAAATAGGGTGTTATTTACTCATTGTTTGTTTTGTCTGCTTTGTGGAAGATCAGATGTAAGTTTGCAGCATTATTTCTTTTTTATATAGTGTAAGGAATGGGTCCATGGTCAATTATCTGCATATGGCTAGCCCGTTATCCCAGCACCATTTATTAAATAGGGTGTTGTTTCCTCATTGTTTGTTTTGTCTGCTTTGTGGAAGATCAGATGTATATAGGTTTGCAGCATTATTTCTGGGCTCTCTATTCTGTTCCTTTGTTCCATGTGTCTGTGTTTGTGCCATGTTCTTTTAGTTACTGTAGCCCTGGAGTATAGTTTGAAGTAAGGTAACATGCTATTTCCAGCTTTGTTTCTCTTGCTTAGGATTGCATTGGCTATTTGGGCTCTTTTGTGGTTCCACATGAATTTAAAAATTTTTTTTTATAGTTTTATAAATGTACTTTTAGGAATAACATAGATTCTGTAAATTGCTTTGGGCAGTATGGCCATTTTAACAATATTTATTCTTCCTATCCATGAGTATCAAATGTGTTTCCATAGTTTTGTCACCCCTGATATCTTTGAGCAGTGTTTTGTAATTCTCAGAGTGGAGATCTTTCACATCCACTGGTAGCTGTATTTGTAGGTATTTTATTCTTTTTGTGGCAATTGTGAATTGAATTTTATTCCTGATTTGGCTCTTAGCTTGGCTATTGTTGATGTATAGGAATGCTAGTAATTTCTGTACATTGATTTTGTACAGAAACTTTGCTGAAGTTGTTTATCAGCGTAAGGAACTTTTTGGTCCAAGGCTATGGGGTTTCCACATATAGAATCATGTCATCTCTAAACTGGGATAGTCTGACTTCCTCTTTTCCTGTTTGGATGACTTTTATTTCTTTCTCTTGCCTGATTGCTCTGGACAGAACTTATAATACTATGTTGAATAAGAGTGATGAGAGAGGGCGTTCTTGTCTTGTGCCAGTTTTCAAGGATAATGCTTCCAGCTTTTGACCATTCAGTCTCATGTTGGCTATGTCATAGACGGCTCTTACTATTTTGAGGTTTGTTCCTTGAATGCCTAGTTTTCTGAGAGTCTTTAACATGAAGACAGTTTGAATTTTGTTGAAAGCCCTTTCTGCATTTATTAAGATCGTCATACATTTTTTGTCTTTTGTTCTATTTATGTGATAAATCATATTTACTGATTTACATATGTTGTAACAATCTTGAATCCCAGGAATAATGCTTGCTTGATCCTGGTGGTGATTTTTGATGTGCTGCCGGGTTTGGTTTGCAGTATTTCACTGAGGATTTAGCGTCAATGTTCATCAAGGATATTGGCCTGAAGTTTTCTTTTTTTTTTATTGTGTCTCTGCCAGGTTTGGTGCCATGATGATGCTGGCCTCATAGAATAAGTTGGGGAGGAATTCCTTCCACTCAATTTTTCAGAATAGTTTCCTTAAGAATGGTACAATCTCTTCATCATACATCTGGTAGAATTGGCTATGAATCCATCTGGTCCTGGTCTTTGTAGGGTTGGTAGGGTATTTATTTGTGATTCAATCTTGTTGCTCATTTTTGGTGTGTTCAAGGATTCAATTTCTTCTTGGTTTAGTCTTGGGAGAGTGTATGTTTCTAAAAATTTACTTATTTCTTCTACATTTTCTAGTTTGGGTCCATAGAGGTGTTCTAAGTAGTATCTGATGATTTGTATTAACATATTTCTATGGAGTCAGTGGTAACATCCTTTTTGTCTTTTCTAATTGTGTTTGTTTGGATTTTCTATCTTTTCAATCTAGGTAGCAGCCTATCATTTCTTTTTTCAAATATTCAGCTCTTGGCTTCTTCAATCTTTTTAATGGTTTTCTGTCTCTCAATCTCCTTCAGTTCAGCTCTGATTCTGGTTATTCCTTGTCTTCTGCTAGCTTTGGGGTTGTTTTGCTCTTGTTCCTTTCAGTTGTAATGTTAGGTTGTTAATGTGAGATCTTTCTAATGTTTTAAAGTGGGTGTTTAGTGCAGTACATTTCCTTCTTAACACTGCCTTAGCTGTGTCTCAGAGATTCTGCTATGTTGCATCTTTGTTCTCATTAGTTTCACAGAACTTCGTAATTTCTGCCCTAATTTCATTATTTACCCAAAAGTGTTTCATGATAAGCTTGTTGAATTTCCATTTAATTGTAAGGTTTTCAGCAATTTTCTCAGTCTGGACTTCTATTTTTATTGTTTGTTGTCCAAGAAAGTGTTTGGTATTATTTCAGTTCTTTTTAATTTGCTGAGGATTGCTTTATCTCTGATTGTGTGGTTGATTTTAGAGCATGTACCATGTAGCAATGAGAATAATGTATATTTGTTGTTTTGGGGTGGAGATCTTCATAAAACATCTATCAGGTCCATTTGGTCCAGTATATAATTTGAATTATACTTCTGTCATTTCAGTCATCTCAGCTCAGTTAAGAACCCTTCCTATAGAACTAGTGTTGTTGTTTGGAGGAAAGAAGGCACTCTGACTTTTTGAGTTGTCAGAGTTCTTGTACTGGTTCTTTCTCATCTTTGTGGGCTGATGTTCCTTCATTCTTTAAAGTTGTTGTCCTTTTGTTTTTGTTCTTTTCCTTTATCCTATTTGATTCCCTTGGGAGTTTGGTGGTGGTATAAAGTTGGTTCAGTCGACTGACTTTATTTCCTAAAGATTTTAGTTGCGGGGTAGGGCTCGGCTCAGGAATCCTGGACTGCATGCCCTAACCCTGGGTGAATGTTACCAGTCCTGGATTTCTTCTCTGGCCCCTCAAAGCTGGGAAGCTGTGCTAGAGGGGCTGAGGTGCTCCCAGGCTGCTGGTCACAACACTACAATGGGTAGTGGCACCCAAAGTACTTAGTAGGGAAGTGGCAGCAGGACCAGTTTTTGTTTGCTCATGCCAGTGACAGTGCAGCAGGATACTGGCCTCTGTGCAGATTTTCACAGGAGTGGTTGGTGTTAGCATGGCACAGCAGGGCGTGGTGCCCCCTACTAGTGTCTGTGCGAGCATTTGCGCCAGTGGTAGTGTTAGCATGAGGGTGGGGTTCTGGTGGATTCAGGGCTGTGTGCACCCTCTGTTCACAGTCACACGGGTGACTGTGGCTGTGGTTGCACAGGGTGAGGGCGTGTCCGCTGGTCTCCATGCCTAGTTTTGCACTAGTGGCAGTGTTGGCACAGGGGCAAGGTGCTGGCGAGGGTGAGGCTGGTGGATTCTATGCCCAAGAATGCTCCTACAGTGATAACAGTGCAGCAGGGGTGGGGAGCAGAATGCACTCACACTGGCAGCCATGGCACAGCAGAGTGCACATGCACACATGTGCTTGCAGGGAAGGGAAGGTCAGGTCCTTTTGGACACTTGTGCACTGGCAAAGCGATTTGGGTGTGGTTGTGGGCAAGAGCATACAGGCAAATTGCCACGGGGGAGGCTGCAGTGCAGGAAGTGCTGGCTGGCTGGTGTGTGTCCTCAGGTGCAGCTCTGTTGGAGCTCTCTGTCTGTGAGGTTCATTCCACCACCACAGGAGCTGTGATGTGGGACCCCAGGAGGTCCTCCCCTGGGCACCTGAGACCGCAAGCAGGTATGGCCTGGCTAGGACCTCCGGGAGAGGCCAGAAGACTGAAGGGTGCTCAAGTCAGAACAGGCCCATCTTATGTGCAAGGCCACCCTGCAGAGTTGAGATCTGTCAGTTCCCCTAGGACTAAAGTCTCCCATGGCAGCAAGTTAAGCCTAGGGAAATGGGTGTCCCTGCTCATACTGCATTACAGACATTTCCGCAACAAACCCTCTGCGCTCACAGTGACTGGAGTTCTGCCCCGCCCCTTCTCTAAGCAGCTATCTCTGCCAACTCAAGTGTCCATGGTGGTCATAAGTTACCTTCTGTCAGGATTGCAGAGGCTCTTGGTGAGAGTGAGTTGCTCCCTGCTAAAAAAGGATATTTTAATCTGATAACAACTTAACTTTAATTGCGTACAAACATTTTACATTTTTACTTTCTCACACATTAAAAATGTTTGATATAAATAGCTCTTATTATTTTGAAATACGTTCCATCAATACCTATTTATTGAGTGTTTTTAGCATGAAGGGGTGTTGAATTTTATTGAAAGCCTTTTCTGCGTCTATTGAGATAATCACGTGGTTTTTGTCATTGGTTCTGTTTATGTGATGATTACATTTATTAATTTGCATAAGTAACCAGCCTTGCATCCCACGGATGAAGCCGACTTGACTGTGCTGGATGAGTTTTTTGATGTGCTGAGGATTCAGTTTGCCAGTATTTTATTGAGGATTTTGGCATCAATGTTCATCAGGGATAGTGGCCTGAAATTTTCTTTTCTTGTTGTGTCTCTGCCGGGTTTTGGTATCTGGATGATGCTGGCCTGATAAAATGAGTTAGGGAGGATTCCCTCTTTTTCTACGGAGTGGAATAGTTTCAGAAGGAATGGTATCAGCTCCTCTTTGTACCTCTGGTAGAATTCGACTGTGAATCCGTCTGGTCCTGGACTTTTTTTGGTTGGTAGGCTATTAATTACTGCCTCAATTTCAGAACTTGTTCTTGGTCTATTCAGGGATTCAACTTCTTCCTGGTTTAGACTTGGGAGGGTGTATGTGTCTACGAATTTATCCATTTATTCTAGATTTTCTAGTTTATTTGTGTAGAGGTGTCTGTAGTATTCTCTGATGGTAGTTTGTATTTCTGTGGGACCAGTGGTGATATTCCCTTTATCATTTTTTATTGTGTCTATTTGGCTTTTCTCTCTTCTTTATTAGTCTGGCTAGCAGTCTATTATTTTATTGATCTTTTCAAAAAACAGCTCCTGGATTCATTGATTTTTTGAAGGTGTTTCATTTCTCTATCTCCTTCAGTTCTGCTCTGATCTTAGTTATTTCTTATCTTCTTCTAGCTTTTGAATTTGTTTGCTCCTGCTTCTCTAGTTCTTTTAATTGTGATATTAGGGTGTTGGTTTTAGATCTTTCCTGCATTCTCGTGTGGGCATTTAGTGCTGTAAATTTCCATCTAGACACTGCTTTAAATGTGTCCCAGAGATTCCGGTACATTGCATCTTTGTTCTCATTGGCTTCAAAGAACTTCTTTATTTCTGCCTTAAATTCATTATTTACCCAGTAGTCATTCAGAAGCAGTTGTTCAGTTTCCACATAGTTGTGCGGTTTTGAGTGAGTTTCTTAATCCTGAGTTCTAATTTGATTGCGCTGTGGTCTGAGAGACTGTTTGTTATGATTTACATTATTTTGCATTTGCTGAGGAGTGTTTTACTTCCAATTAGGTGGTGAATTTTAGAATAAGTGCAGTGTGGTGCTGAGAAGAATGCATATTCTGTTGATTTGGGGTGGAGAGTTCTGTAGATGTCTATTAGGTCCTCTTGGTCCAGAGTCGAGTTCAAGTCCTGAATACCCTTGTTAATTTTATGTCTCGTTGATCTGTCTAATATTGACAGTAGGATGTTAAAGTCTCCCACTATTATTTTGTGGGAGTCTAAGTCTCTTTGTAGGTCTCTAAGAACTTGCTTTATGAATCTGGGTGTTCCTGTATTAGGTGCATATATATTTAGGATAGTTAGCTCTTCTTGTTGCATTGATCCTTTTACCATTATGTAATGCCCATCTTTGTGTCTTTTCATCTTTTTTGGTTTAAAGTCTGTTTTATTAGAGACTAGGATTGCAACCCCTGCTTTTTTTTTTTTTTTTCAGCTTTCCATTTGCTTGGTAAATATTCTTCCATCCCTTTATTTTGAGCCTATGTGTGTCTTTGCACATGAGATGGGTCTCCTGAATACAGCACACCAATGAGTCTTGACTCTTGGTGGGACTGTAAATTAGTTCAACCATTGTGGAAGACAGTGTGGTGATTCCTCAAGGATCTAGAACCAGAAATACCATTTGACCCAGCAATCCCATTACTGAGTATATGCCCAAAGGATTATAAATCATTCTACTATAAAGACACAGGCATATATATGTTTATTGCAGCACCATTCACAATAGCAAAGACTTGGAACCAACCCAAATGCCCATCAATGATAGACTGGATAATGAAAATGTGGCACATACACACCATGGAATACTATGCAGCCATAAAAAAGAATGAGTTAATGTCCTTTGCAGGAACATGGAGGAAGCTGGAAACCATCATTCTCAGCCAACTGACACAGGAACAGAAAACCAAACACTGCATGTTCTCACTCACAAGTGGGAGTTGAACAATGAGAACACATGTACACAGGGAGGGGAACATCACACACCAGGGCCTGTTGGGGGACATGGGGGTCTAGGGAAGGGATAGCATTAGGATAAATAACTAATGTAGATGACGTTTTGATGGGTGCAGCAAACCACCTTGGCAAGTGTATACCTATGTAACAAACCTGCACGTTCTGCACATGTACCCCAGAACTTAAAGTATAATAACAAAAAATTTTTAAAAGTTTGATATCACAATTTATATATTTGTATATTGTGTATCTGTGATGGTTAATATTAATATTAAGTGTCAACTTGATTGAATTGAAGGATATAAAGTATTGTTTCTGGGTGTATCTGGGTGTTTATGGGTGTTGCCAGAAAATATTAACATTTGAGGCAGTGGACTGGGAAAGGAAGTCAGCCCCCTCTCAGGAAGACCAACCCACAATGTGGGTTGCCACCATTCAATCTGCTGCCAGCACGGCTAGAAAAAGCAGGCAGAAGAAGGTGGAAGATCCTGAATTGCTGAATCTTCTGGTCTTCATCTTTCTCTCATACTGAATGCTTCCTGCCCTCGAACATCAGACTCCAAGTTATTTGGCTTTTGGACTCTTGGACTTACACTAGTGGTTTGCAGGGGTTCTTGGACCTTCAACCACAGAATGAAGGCTGCACTGTTGGCTTCTCTACTTTAGAGGTTTTGGGACTCAGAGAGAGCCACTATTGGCTTCCTTGTTCCTCAACTTGCAGACAGCCTATTGTGGGACTTCACTTTGTGATTGTATGAGTCAAGTCTCCTTAATAAACTCCCTTTCATATATACATATATCCTATTAGTTCTGTCCATCTAGAGAACCCTGTCTAATACAGTATCCCTTAACAAATTATAATAGCTATTTTTATTTTTAATAGTTTTATTTTTTAACTTTCATACTAAAGAATAATGGTGGTCATTTACATGCCACCATTATAGTAGTATAACGGTATACTAAATTTGACCATCTACTTCCTTTTTCCAGTGAGTTTTATATTTTCATGCTTTTTTGTGTTACTAATTTGCATCAGGTTCTTTCAGTTTGTAGAAGTCCGTTTAGCATTTCTTGTAATAATGGCCTGATTGTGATGAACTCCCTCAGTTTCTGTTTGTCTGGTTAACTCTATCTCTCCTTCATTCTGGAGGACATCTTTGACAGATACAGTATTCTTGGTTGACAGTTTTTTCTTTTTCTTTTTTTTTTTTTTTTTTTTTTTTTTTTTTTTTTTAGCATTTTAAATATATCATCCCACTCTCTCCTGGTCTGTAAGGTTTCTGCTTATAAATCTGCTGCTAACCTCAAACTTCCTTATATGTTATGTCCTTTTCTCTTGCTGCTTTCAGGGTTCTTTGTCCTTGATTTTTGACAGTTTGATTATAATATGTCTTTGTGTCATCTTATTTAGATTGAATCTGTTTGGAAACCTTTGGTCTTTCTGTAATGGGATGTTTATATATTTCTCCAAATTTGGAGAGTTTTCTGCTATTATGTCTTTAAATGAGCTTTGTACATCTTTTTATTTTCTCCTTACATTGATGCCTGCTCTTTCGAAAATGTGGGCCTTTAATTTAGTCTTTTTTTTTTTTTTTTTTTTTTTTTTTTTTTTTGAGGTGGAGTCTCACTCTGTCGCCCAGGCTGGAGTGCAGTGGCGCGATCTCTGTTCACTGCAAGCTCTGCCTCCCGTATTTTAGTCTTTATAAACTGGCTTTGTCTGGGTAAGCCCTCTGCCAGTCGGCCCATCCAAAGATTCTGGGTAGGCTGCCTGCATGTCTGGAGGTAGGCTTGCTGTTGGAGTCATTGTGCAGCCTGGCCTATTGCCTTGGTCAGCAGGTGGGAAGGCCTGACACCTGGGTCTGCAGTGTTGGTCCTGAATCCTGGATCCATTGGGGTAGACCTATTAATTGCATCTGTAGAGATGGGACTAAAGCCTGGGTCCATGAGAATGGCCCAAAATCCAGTATGTGTGGAGGCTAGCCTGAAGTCTGGGCCCACAGGGGCTGACATGACGTGGGGGTGGACCCTTAACTTTAGTCCTCATATGCTGGCCTGGCAGTGGGGTGTGTCTATACCCAAAGTCTGCAATAGTACGTGTGGGTCTTGGGTCCATAAGGGCTAGACTGGAGTCTAGGTTTTCAGGGGTATTCCTGCAGTCTCAGTTCATAGGATTCAACCTGACAAAGTGGTTTCTTGGAGTGGTTCTGGACCTCTGGTGTGCTGGAACAGGCCTAGACTTGTGTCTTCTGGAGCTTGGGTTTGACCTGATGCTGGGGCTGGCATGGAGCCTGTGTCTATGGGGGTTGCCCTGGAAAGTATGATTGTGGATGCTAGCTTGTATCCTATGTCCACTGATGCTGGCCTGGAGACTTGTTGTGCAGGTGCTAGCCTAGAGGCTAGATCTGTGAAGGCTTGCCTGGAGTCTAAGAATGGGGGGGATGGCCAGAGACCTGGGTACACACGTGCCAGTCCAGAATTGTGATCTACTGGGACCGGCCTGGATCCTGGGTCTGCTGGATCAAGCGTAATCCCTGGGTTGCTAGAACATAGTGCCACAGGTGCCAGTCTGGAGGGCTAGGTCACAGAGACCAACCTGACACTGGGAAGGCATGGAATCTGTGTCTCTGAGTGTCTACCTTGCATTTGAAGTTGGGCTGCTGACTTGGTGCTAGGGTAGGTCTGAAGCATGGGGCCATGAGGGCCACCTCAGTGCTGAGAATAATCCAGAGCCTGGGGCCACTGGGTTCAGGCTGGCAGTGGGGTGGCTCTGAGACAGACTCCGTCTTGTATGCCTGGAACCTGGAGCTGCAGGATCTGGCCTCGAGCTGAGGTGGCTGGAGGCTCAGACACAGGCACCTGTATAGAGTCTGGGACCCTGGGGTTCTGCCTAGCACTGGGTTTTACTGGGGAATTCCCAGTGTTGGGGCCCAAAGCTAGGACCATTGCTTACCTCCTTCCCCTTCCCCTATATGGAGGGTGTCTCTCTCCATAACTGTGCTACCTCAGGTTGGGAGAGAGGTAATGAGGGTAACATGAAGTTATTATTCCTACTCTCATCAATGTGAGTTTTCTTATTTCTTTCATATACTAAGGTGCTGTAATCTATCACCTGTCATTTCTGAAGATATATTTGTATATGATAGTTGTTCATATTGGTGCTTTTGTGGGGGCACAAGTGCTAGAGTGTCCTATTTGCTGACATCTGTCCCTTTGAGCTTGAATTTAAATACATGCCATCTAATTGAGATCCTAGACACTTAACCATTGTTCTATATGGTAATGAGTACATTGGAAATTTCTAAGCCCTATGATTATGACAGTGTGACATGATCTGTTGTGAGAAGTTATTAGGGGAGAGATCTTAGAAGCCTGATTTAACAGAAATCTCAGTCCAGTGAGATCCAACTACAACAGGTTCAATCATTTAAGTGCCAATAACACAGATTGAAATGACCAAAAGTCTTAAAAGTCAAGGATTTGGGGGATTTGTCTAAAAAGGGCAGTTAATTTGAACATAGAGCCAATGCATGCGGTCTTCTGCTTTGTATTAAAGTAATTGCACAGGTCTTAAAAAGGTGAACTGTGGCTTGGATTGAGCAGGAGCAAGCTGCTGGGATCCTTCTAAGAACTTCATTAGAGATATACAATAAAGATAGAAAGATTAAACGTAAATAAGAAGAGGTTATTTTAGATGGCTAGTAGATCAAGCATATTTTAACCAGTCAATATAATACTTAGTAAAAAATAAACAGCACATGAGTGAATATGGATTTTTCAATCCAACATTCTGTGATTAGTAACAGAGTGTAATTAACATGTTGCTACCAATCTGAAACTCACATTTTGAGAAAAGCTTTTCAATTCCTTTCACTCCTCCAGAGCACTCTAGGAGAGTACAAGGAAACATCTTTTTTTTTTTCTACATTCTCCTGAAGTTTGCTTTTCTCTTTTCTAAACATCACACCGTTGAAATGCCAACTGTATAATGTTAGTCATCATGCACTTATTATGTTACTGTTAGCCAATGAAATTAGTAAGGATGAATTTGTGACAGGATACATCCACATGGTTACCAATACTTTCTATAAAAATGAATCTAAGGCTTTTGTTTTCTGTTGGAGAAAACTAAATTCTGTGCTTACCCAAGAAGAGGAAATTCACAATGTACGTGAAAGGGGTGAGCAAATCTGGGAGACCAGGGAAGAGATAATGGAATTGTCTATTTTGGGGTTAATACAGGACAGAAGGTACATGTGTATAGGATTGTAATGAAGATTAAGAGACTAGACAGAACAAAGGAGGTGAAAAACAAGTTCACAAAGAGCAAGAAACATGGAAAGGTGTAAATATTCACGCTTTGAAATTTGGGTGGTGGTGCTCTGCTATCAGAGAAGCAGAAGCTTGATCATGAGTAGGAGAAAAGTGGAGCTTGCTAGAACTAATAAGGTCTAGGAAGTAAATTAAGAGGTTATCCAAAGTGTTATTAGCATCAATGTGGACTCTTGTTTCTGTATCTAGGTAATCTGCTCTGTGCTATGAATTCCATGCCTGCAAGATGCCAAGACCTTAAATAATAATTATATGATATATAATAAATTAAGTACATTTCCATATCACTTTATAATGTGATGTCACAGTGGACAATATCTCTTTCTTCTCAGGAGCCCATTAATTCAGATGTTTTCCCTTCTTCTCTGTGAAAGCATCTTAAGACTGTGAAAGATGAAGTGAAGCTATTAGATATTAAAAAATTAAGGTGTTGGCAAAATTGGAAAATTTGTGTATGATAGTATCTTTTGGGTTTGAGCAAAATCATTTTGAAATTTGCATGTTGAAAACATACATCATCTCACTGATTTGGGGCCTGAGGGTGTTAGGAATAAATGGAACATAAAATATATATGAATGGGTTAAAGAAAGCAAGGAGTTCTGGGATTAGACTTCACTCCTTCAAATGATTTTCATGAACTCATTTGGAAGACAAATATTTGTGTTTAGTCTTAGGTAACAAATCCATCAAGCCACAGAACAGCAGCCACCAACAGTTTGTCATGGCTGAGCAGCAGCAGTTCAGTGGCTCTAAGTGGTGAAAGGAACATGACATGAGTGTGTTTGTGGAGATTCCAGAACTACATTCTTAATGCTACTCGAGCCAGCAATTCATTTGCCAATTGTATAAAATCCCCAAGTACTGCTGATGTATGTATGTATGTATGTATGTATGTATGTATGTATGTATTATTTTATTATACTTCGAGTTCTGAGATACATGTGCGGAACGTTCAGGTTTGTTACATAGGTATACATGTGCCATGGTGGCTTGCTGCACCCATCAACACGTGATCTACATTAGGTATTTCTACTAATGCTATCCCTCCTCTTGCCCCCTACTCCTGGGCAGGCCCTGGTGTGTGATGTTCCGCTCCCTGTATCCATGTGTTCTCATTGTTCAACTCCCACTTATGAGTGAGAACATGCGGTGTTTGGTTTCCTGTTGCTGTGTTAGTTGGCTGAGAATGATGGTTTCCAGCTTCCTCCATGTACCTGCAAAGGACATGAACTCATTCATTTTTATGGCTGCATAGTATTCTATAGTGTATATGTGCCACATTTTCTTTATCCAGTCTATCATTGATGGGCATTTGGTTTGATTTCAAGTCTTTGCTCTTGTAAATAGTGCTGCAAAAAATATACATGTGTATGTGTCTTTATAGTAGAATGATTTATAATCCTTTGGGTAGATACCCAGTAATGGGATTGCTGGGTTAAATGGTATTTCAGGTTCTAGATCCTTGAGGAATCACTACATTGTCTTCCACAATGGTTGAACTAATTTACACTCCCACCAACAGTGTAAAAGCTTTCCTATTTCTCCACATCCTCTCCAGTATCTGTTGTTTCCTGACTTCTTAATGATCATCATTCTAAAGTGTGCAAGATACTCTCTCATTGTGGTTTTGAATTGCCTTTTTCTAATGACCAGTAATGATAAGCTTGTTTTCTTATGTTTGTTGGCCACATAAATGTCTTCTTTTGAGAAGTGTCTGTTCATATTCTTCGCCCACTTTTTGATGGGGTTATTTGATTTTTTCTTGTAAATTTGTTTAGATTCCTTGTAGATTCTGGATATGAACCCTTTGTCAGATGGATAGATTGCAGAAACTTTCTCCCATTTAGGTTGCCTGCTCACTCTGATGATAGTTTCTTTGGCTGTGCAGAAGCTCTTTAGTTTAATTAGATCCCATTTGTCAATTTTGACTTTTGTTGCAATTGCTTTTGCAACAAAAAAGTCGTGAAGTCTTTGCCCATACCCATGTCCTGAATGATATTGCCTAGTTTTTCTTCTAGGGTTTTTATGGTCTTATGTTTTGTATGTAAGTCTTTAATCTATCCTGAGTTAATTTTTGTATAAAGGGTAAGGAAGGAGTCCAGAATGACTACTGGTTAAATAACTAAATCAAGGCAGAAATAAAGAAGTTCTTTGAAACCAATGAGAACAAAGACACAATGTACCAGAATCTCTGGGACACAAAGCAATGTCTAGAGGGAAATTTATAGCACTAAATGCCCAAATGAGAATTCAGGAAAGATCTAAAATTGACACCCTATTATCACAACTAAAAGAACTAGAGAAGCAAGAGCAAACAAATTCAAAAACTAGAAGAAGACAAGAAATAACTAATATTAGAGCAGAACTAGAGAAACGAAAAACCCTTCGAAAAATCAATGAATCCAGGAGCTATCTTTTTGTAAAGATTAACAAAATAGATAGACCTCTAGCCATACTAATAAAGAAGAAAAGAGAGAAGAATGAAATAGGAACAATAAAAAATGATAAAGGGGATATCACCAATGATCCCACAGAAATACAAACTACCATCAGAGAATACTATAAACACCTCTATGCAAATAAACTAGAAAAATATAGCAGAAATGGATAAATTTCTGGACACATACATACTCCCAAAACTAAACCAGGAAGAAGTTGAATCCCTGAATAGACCAAGAACAAGTTCTGAAATTGAGGCAGTAATTACTAGCCTGCCAACCAAAAAAACAAAACAAAACAAAACAAAAAAAACCAGGATCAGTTGGATTCGCAACTGAATTCTACCAGAGGTACAAAGAGGAGCTGATACCATTCCTTCTGAAACTATTCCACTCAATAGAAAAAGAGGGAATCCTCCCTTAGTCATTTTAGCTAACTCATTTTATGAGGCCAACATCGTCCTGATACCAAAACCTGGCAGAGACACAACAAAAAAAGAAACTTTCAAGCCAATATTCCTGATGAACATCGATGCCAAAATCCTCAATAAAATACTGGCAAACCAAATCCAGCAGCACTTAGAAAAGCTTATCCAGCAAGATCAAATCGGCTTTATCCCTGGGATACAAGGCTGGTTAAACTTATGCAAATTAATAAACATAATCCATCACATAAACAGAACCAATGACAAAAATCACATGATTATCTCAATAGATGCAGAAAGGCTTTCAATAAAATTCAACACGGAGATAAACTAGGTATTGATAGAACGTATCTCGAAATAATAAGACCTATTTATGACAAACCCACAGTCAATGTCACACTGAATAGGCAAAAGCTGGAAGCATTCTCTTTGAAAACCAGCACAAGACAAAGATGCCCTCTCTTACCACTCCTATTCAACATAGTATTGGAAGTTCTGGCTAGGGCAACCAGGCAAGATAAAGAAATAAAGCGTATTCAAATAGGAAGAGAGGAAGTCAAATTGTCTCTCTTTGCAGATGACATGATTGCATATTTAGAAAACCCCATTGTCTCAGCCCAAAAACTCCTTAAGCTGATAAGCAACTTCAGCAAAGTCTCAGGATACAAAATCAATGTGCAGAAATCACAGGCATTCCTATACACCTATAACAAACAGAAAGCCAAATCATGAGTGAACTCCCATTCACAATTGCTTCAAAGAAAATAAAATACATAGGAATACAACTTACCAGGGATGTGAAGGCCTCTTCAAGGAGAACTACAAACCACTGCTCAAGGAAATAAGAGAGGACACAAACAAATGGAAAAACATTCCATGCTCATGTATAGGAAGAATCAGTATTGTGAAAATGGCCATACTGCCCAAAGTAATTTATAGATTCAATGCTATTCCTATCAAGGTACCATTGACTTTCTCCACAGAATTAGAAAAAACTACTTTAAATTTCACATAGAACTATTAAAGAGCCTGTATAACCAAGATAATCCTAAGCAAAAAGAACAAAGCTGGAGGCATCATGCTACCTGACTTCAAACTATACTACAAGGCTACAGTAACCAAAACAGCATGGTACTGGTACCAAACCAGATATATAGACCAATGGAACAGAACACAGCCCTCAGAAATAATACCACACATCTACAACCATCTGATCTTTGACAAACCTGACAAAAACAAGCAATGGGGAAAGGATTCCCTATTTAATAAATGGTGTTGAGAAAACTGGCTAGTCATATGCAGAGATTTATTTATTTTTTTAATAAGGGACATAAAATTCTGTATTTACTGAGTTTTAAAATATCCATCTATGCTTATCAAGCTAAATACGTTGACTTTTGAATAGTAATTATAAAATGTATAAATGTGTATCATTGTTCTTACCTGATAATAAAATATTTGGTTATCTCATTTTTGTTAGAACAGAGTAATGTATTTAACATAAACTATAAATTAGAATCTAAAGTCTACAGTGGGAACTAAAATTACTGTTAGAGTTTGAAAAATGAGGTAATATTTATGATATAGCTATTTATCACTGGGCTTTCTATTCAAAGACAATTCTGCTGATGGTGATTATAATATTTTAATGATGGCATGATTAAAATGCAAATGTGTAAATAGAAATGTAAGGTTATCTTGTAATATCTTTTAATTTTTTGACTACCATAATATTTTTAAAGACATTCTATTAGCAAAGGTATATTGTTATTACATTGACACAAAGGAATATATTAACACAGAAGAGAACAGTGGCACAAAAATCCATGTAATATTTGGATTCTGAACCTAAAACAAAAAGATTATTTTGCATTAGGCAAATTTAATAGTTTTTTTAATTTTTAATACTATGAATAAAAATTATTTTATATGTTATATGCAGTACATATATGTGAGAAAAAAAATTTCTATTCTTTCACTCTGAAGTTCAATTTTAAAATATTGAGATTAAATATTAAGCATCAGTTGTATTTTCTTAAAATTTTGTAAAATTCATTGCTATCATAAATGGGAAAAAATTACAAAAATAAAAATAACCATAAAATTAAGGAAGAGTTATTTCTTACAAATGTGACTCTTCCTCATACCTATTTTAGAATACATAAATAAGAAATCTCCTCTCTTAAATATCTATATAAGTCACTCTTAATATTACTTGTTAATGATACTTTTATTTGTAACTATCTCTAAGACAAAATAGATTATATATTGACTTAAATATGTCAAGGTAAGACTTTCCATCAAAATATTAGATCTCTTCCATTTCTCCAAAGGCATCTTTGCCAATTTTGGTATTAGATATTAGTGATTTACCTATATTAATTATAATTCATTTACCCACAATAACTTACTGTTTCATTATCTACTTAAATATTTATCTTCACATAATACAGCCATGAACTGCATAACAACGTTTGGGTCAATTGCCTATTTGAAGGTGTTCCCATAAGATTATAATGGGGCTGAGTTCCTATCACCCAGTGATGTCTTGATGACCTTGACTTTGTGTAGACTTAGGCTAATGTGCATGTTTGTGTCTTAATTTTTAATAGAAAAGTTTACAAAGTAAAAACAAATAAAAATTTTCACAATAGAAAAGCTTATAAAATAAGGATATAAAGAAAGAAAATATTTTTGTACTGCTGTACAATGTGCTTGTGTTTTAAACTAAATGTTATTTTCAAAGAATCATAATTTTAAAAAAATAAAAATTTTATAAAGTAAAAATGGTCCAGAAACCTAATGTAATTTATTACTGAAAATGAAAAATATGTTTTAATAAATTTAATGTAGCTTAAGTTTAAAGTGTTTTAAAAGTCTTCAGTAATGTACAGTAATGACTTAGCCCTTCGCCTTCACTCACCATTCAGTCACTGATTCACCGAGAAAGACTTCCGGTTCTCCAAGCTCCATTCATGGTAAGTGCCCTATACAGTTATTTTTAAAAATCTTTGATAGCATATTTTACTGTGTCTTTTATATGTTTAGGTATGTTTAGACATACATACTTACCATTGTATTAGGATTGCCTCCAGTATGTACTACAATCACAAGCTGTACAGGTTTGTAGCCTATAAGCAATAGGCTATACAACATAGCCTAGATATGTAGTAGACTATACCATTTAGGTTTGTGTAAATACACTCTGTGATGTTTGCATAACAACAAAATTACCTAACGATGGATTTCTCAGAATGTGTCTACTTCTTTAAGTGACACATGACTGCACTGTTTATGAAATATATTCCTTAGTATCTATTTTAATATAGTGGTATATAAACGAAATACACTGATAAATCTCTTGACTGATAAAGTCCATTGTGACACAAGTGTCTATTGCCAAGGTGCCTTGTGTCCTCTAGCCTGCTGGAGTCACCTTGAGCTTTAAGATCGAAATAAAGCAAGTCACATTTCACACTATATAAAATCCAGTGTCCATAGCATCTCTGAGGATCTCTGGAAAACTCATTTTTCTTCCTTATCTCTGGTTTTATTTTCTTGCCCCCTTGATCTTGCGTGTCTCATTTGTATCTTACCTTTTGTTAAAGCCATCCTTCCACATACTGAAGTTCAAACTTGTCTACTTTCTAGACAATTTTGGCAGCCCAAATTGATGCTTCATTATACAGAGTAATTCAGTTATCTTTACAGTATCCCAGAGTGTGCCCTAAAGATCTCCTCTATCATGTTCACAGCAGTATATCAAGGTATTTTCTTTAACAAAGGGCTATACACAGAATGAGAATATGCCACAATCTTAGGAGGCAAACATATCTGTAGCCTGCTATGATTTTAAATAGCATTTTTCTCAGCTACACATATAATTACTTGATACTATGACACCTTTGCTGGTAAAAAGCATCAAAAAATTAGTGACAGTTTTAAATGTGCAAAAGAACAGAGGTCTAAAAGAAGAATGAGTATTTTTACATTGATTATAATACACACCTTGAGTACAAAATGTTTAGCAATAAAAAAATGTTAATTTTATATTGTTTTATTGTAGGTTTACTATGGAAATTACTTTTATATATGAATTCACTTTTTAAAATAACAATTTTCTAAGGTAAATATCATCTCCATTTTACAAAAGAGGATACCAAACCTCTAGGTATGACTTAACTGCCCATTTCGTCTCAAATTCTGGTAGAAGTAGAATTTGCCATGGATCTTTCCACTTCAATTCCAACAAATCTTTCTACTACACTATTAGAGCAATTTAGAAAATACGAGATGTAAAACCTAAAATAAAGTATTTATATTAGCTATGAACAACGTGATAAGTGCATATTCAGTGGTTGAGAAATGTAATCTCAAGAATATGTGTGCTCATGTGACACAGAAACTTGATAATGTCATTTCTGATAGTTGTGAAGGAAATGCTTCACTGAGAGTGGAAGATCAAAAATGGTTGGCTATGAAAAAGAAAAACTGAGGTGAACATTTTGGAAGGGTCATTCTATCAAAAAGACATAAGTAACATTTTGTAAGATTTTTTTTCTTTTCAAGTTTCAAGTTTTAGATATGGGGGGTACCTGCACAGGTTTCTTACATGACTATATTACACCCAGGTAGTAAATATAGTAGACAATAGGTAGTTTTTCAACCTATGCCTTCCTCCCACCCTTCCTTGTTTAGTAGTCTGCAGTGTCAATTGCTCCCATGTTTATATCCTTATGTGGTCAATGTTTAGTTCCCACTTAAAAGTGAGAACATGTAGTCTTAATTAAAATTGTGTATTCATATATAGACTGTATTCCATCATTAGAGTACTCTATCCTTATTCATGAGGAATATATTCCAAGACCCCCAGTGAATGTCCAAAAGCTCAGATGATATCAAATCTTATAAGCCCTCTGTTTTTTCAATCTGATTCCTGAGATAGCTACTAAGTCATTAACCAGAGGATAGTGTGTACAGCATGGATACTCTGGACAAGGGGATGATTTACATTCCAAGATTCTAGATTGTATCATGCTACACAGAACAGCACCCAATTTAAAAACTATGAATCGCTTATTTATGAAATTTTTCATTTAATATTTTCAGAATGCAGTTTGCTGCAGGTAACTGAAACCACATAAATTGAAACCATGGATAAGGGGGGACTAATGTATATAGATTTTGACTCTGAATCTCTTCTATGTAACCTAATCATCACTGGAATAGTGTATCATTGTGGAATTGATTGTATTTTATTCCCCTTGTTTCCAATAACATTACTCAAGGATGTAGTAAGAAGAAACAAATTGTTAGGGTGTGCTTTTAGGCCTCTGATAGAAAAATACACGAGTATAACAAGCCACAGGATACACTAGATGCATTTCCATATGATGCTAATGTTTAGAAACATTTTGCCTCTCTTTGATATAATCATAGTTTGAAAATATGTTGTGATATTTAAAAAGGAAAAGCAGCTGCTTTAAAATCAACCTCTCATGGTAATCTCTAAGATTCTTACAGTTCTGTACCTCATTGTTTTTAAGTTATTGAATTTGAAGACATAATTTCAACTGAAAATTGAAAAGCCTCAAGAATGAAGAGAGTAGACTCTTACCGAATGTAGGAGAGCCAAAACCAAATATTAAAAACTGCTTGATTGAGCATGGCTATTGGGCCTAGAAGAAACCTTTCTGCTTGCTTTTTGCATGAAGAATAAAATATAAGAACAGTAAGATAGCTCATCTATACTTGTACAAAGTTCTAAGAACCTCCTACCCGACCCGAGTTTCAAGGTCTCTGAGAAGCATTGAAATCAGACCTGATTACCGTGGCTCTGCTGACTTCCAGCTTGAACACTCTGTAATATAATTATCAACTTTAATAACAGTTTCTTGTCATGTTCACCCAGGATATTAAGAAAATTTACGAAGTATTCATGAAGCTTTTCAAAATCTAGACAGTTACATCATTAATAGTTCAAAATTAACCTATTCTCTATCGTCCACCTAAATTTATTTTGAGAAATTTTAATGGTTTCCTTTAATATAGCAATTCAGACAATACAATACTGAATAAATAAGGGGACAGGTTCATCAAAGTCTTCGGCAGAATACAAAGAAGGTAGATTCTAAAAGGCTGCTCAAAACCTTAAAAGTTTTTAGGTATAGAAGATACTAAATTTTGGACCATAATAATCATAAATATCTTTTTAAAAGCTATATTTCATAAATCACCACAACAATTTTTTTTAATAATCATACTATTTGGACATAAAACACAATAAAAAGTAATATAAGATAAAACACAATTTTCAATGCACAGAGGTCAAATGTTCATTCTATTGATGTTGAACATGAAGAGAAGAAATAAGACCAACAATCTTCAAATTTTTAAATGTAACTAAGAAATTAAAGACTGATGATTTCACTGGATGTTCAGCTTTAACTGGATAACAAACACTTTTAAGCATTTTATGAAATCAAAAAAATTCATAATTTTAGAAAATGATTTTAATATTTGAGGATGGATCTTTTTTATATAAGGTATACTATAATACCTTTCACCTGAGGCAGGTGTTATTCAACACCATATTGCTTTGTTTTTGTTTTTTTGTTTGTTTTGGACACAAGGTCTCACTCTGTTACCCAGACTGCAGTGCAGTGGCAGAATCACAGCTCACTGAAACCTCAACCTCCCTGGCTCAAGCAATCCTTTCACCTCAGCCTCCCAAGCAGCTGGAACTACAGGTGCACACCACCACACTCAGCTATCTTTTGTATTTTTTGTAGAGATGGGGTCTCACTATGTTGCCTGGGCTCATCTTGGACCCTGGACTCAAGTGATCCTTCTGCCTTGGCCTCCCAAAGTGCTGGGATTACAGGGATGAGCCACCATGCACAGCACCATGTTCATTTTTAATGTGTGAAATCATCACCACATCCTTCTCTTGGAAAGATAATGGGCTTATTATACATAGCATGTGTGAAGCTCATTGTTTTATCCATATTCTCTCCTCTCCCTACCATTTTTACTGTACTGGAAGTTGTTATGAGGGAAATAATGCTTTTCATCCATCACAGATCCTGTTTCCTGTTTCTGAAGGTTGCCAAGTAAACAGGGACAAAAGTGAATCTGCTCTCCTGCTCTCCGGTCTGTATAGGTGCTTCAGATGCAAAAGGAGCTGCTACCAGATGCTTGTAGGTGTCCCAAGCAGATTCTAGCCAAGCTATGCTGTCCCTTCATGTAACTATTCTTTAATATCTATTGCTTATTTTGTTATAAAAGAACTCAAAAGTGATATATGGAAAAGATCTGACAAGGAGGACTAGTAGAAAAAGAAATTCAACCCTGGTCTCACATTTACAGACTCTATTCAATAAAATAAATTCATGCAGTTGACCATACCTACTCTCCTCGGAAGGCTAGGTTAGTGACCATGCATTGTTATGTGACCATGACCCCTGAAAGTCAAGTCTCCACCCCAAGTAGTTTATTATATTTTCCTTTCAACCATATACACTATTGTTCCTGAAAGAATAATGGTAAATGTAAAGTTTCCCATCTTGCAACATTAACCGTGATGTTTTTCTCTAGTATCTCTTATTGGTATCTACCTCTTGTAAGTATCCTATTGGTCTCCTCTTTATTCCATTCTTAGAGTTGAATAATCCATTGTGACCACAATGGCTCTGCCATGCTTAGTTGTGAGGCGTTTTCTACCCTCTGGATCCATATTACAGTTAAGGGAGTTTCTGTTCCAACCTCTCCAATGCGAAAATGACCTAGGAGACAGAACAGAGATGGAGAGGACTATGTATAAGAGCAGGTGGGCCTTCCTTCATTCTGGAGTGGTCTCTGACACAAACATTTAGGAATTAAAGAATATCAAATATGACGAATATGATAGCTGACAAAGTCTCAAATTGATGACATACTTTCTTCATTAATGTATGGCTAGGTAGGCTGGGCATGGTGGCTCAAGCCTGTAACCCTAGCACTTTGGCGGGGCCAAGGCAAGTGGACCACTTGAGCTCGGGAGTTCAAGATCACCAGCCTTGCCAACATGGTGAAACCAAGTTTCTATAAAAAATACAAAAAGTAGCCAAGTAGCCAGGTGTGGTGGCATGCTGGTAGTCCTAGGTACTTGGGAGGCTGAGGTGGGAGGATTGCTTGAGTACAGGAGGTTGAGGCTGCAGTGAGCTGAGTTTGAGCCACTGCACTCCAGCCAGGGCAACAGAATGAGACCCTGTCTCAAAAAAAAAAAAAAAAAAAAAAAAAAGTATGGCTAAGTGAGTCTTCATTGCCTTGTTCTGCTGGGCAAAATGGTGATTTCTAACTTTGTGTAAAAGGATCTTTCCTCCTTGGCATGGAATAAAGACCAAAAATTATGTTTCAAACTAGCAAACTTAGAAAATATAACACACAAAAAAGAGCAAGGTTATGTGTATATTTCCCTTTTTAAATGTTTGTCCCTCCCACTGGATAATAAGCTCCATGAAAACATGGACAGCATTGGTTTTGTTCACTATTGTAGCCCCAGAATTTGGTAAAGTGCTTGGTATATAGTAATTTTTCAATGAATATATGTTGAATAATTGAATAAATGTCATCTAAACAAAAGTTTTGAAGACAAAGCAAATGTGACTAACTTAATACTTTAGGGGAAAATATTACTTTGATAGAAATAAAATCCCATAAATGTTTTCATATGAACATTTGATAACACAGAGGAAAAACACCTAAGGAAAACAGAGAAAGAGAATGGCTTTTATAGGTTGTGCTTCTGGGAGGTAACTCTTAAATTGGTATTTGAGTGCAGTTTAGTTTGGAGCAACCTCTGGATAAAGAACATAGGCAAAGTATGTGATACAGCATCACATATTCATCTTGGTGTTGTTCGACACCATATTGATGATCGACATCATCACCCCATCTCACCTTGTCCCCAGGGAAGCCCTGGAGCTGGAAATAGCCTTGAGAATTGGCTTGAATCGGGGAAAGGGGACCTGGACTTTATACTTGCTTTACACCCTTGCATTGCCCAGTTATTGGATGTGGGTTATCCTTGGAAGGGTGAGCATGTGACACACAGGAAAGCAGCACATTGCAGCAGAGGGAAAGGCCTTGAAACAAACACAGTGGCAGACTGTCAGCAACTAACACTTAACAGCAGCAAGAAGAATGAGTGATTTCACCTGAAGGGACAATCTGGACACTACCTGAAAGCGGTAGGCTTCAGAGAGGGCGTCTAAGAACTAGGTCTTGAGGATGAAAATGATACCGTTGAATAATGTCAGATACTCCAACAACAACAAATACACATTAGCATGAAGGTTAATGATAGGCTGAAGGAAACACGAGTAGAAATTATGCATAATATCTATTGCTTATTATAATATGATGATGACAAAAGTAAAGAGCAGTTAGTAGTGGTAACTATGTGTCAAAAGCCATGCAATTTACAGATGTAGTAGAGTCAAATATTATTTATGGTAACCAGAACTAAATTTACTAATACATGAGTATCATTATCATTCTTTTTTTGGACAGATTACTATAAGCAAAGAGTCCTGCTTTATCCATATATGTCCCCAGTCTCTCCTTTTCTGTAAAAGAAAGTGACAACTATATAAAGCGGATATAATAAGGACACTTTAGAAATGGAGAAAATACTGGTTTCTGGAGAGGGCAGGGAAGGGTCGAGTGGGAAGGCATATTGTGGTTATCAAAGGGCAAGAGACAGGATTCCTGTGGTGATGAAACTGCTTAGCATCTTGACTGTAGTGGCAGATACAGAAAGCTAGACATCTGATGAAATGTGATAAAATTAAATAAACACACTCACATGTGCAAACACACACAAGCACACACAGGAGTATGAATAAAATTAAGAAAATCTAAACAAAATGGGCAGATTGTATCAATGCCAATATCCTGGTTTGATATTGTACTATGCTTTTGCAAGATGTGTATCCACAAAAGTTTTTAAAAATTAAACAATTAAAATAACATGTTATCATTGTAGGAAACTGAGTAGAGGGTACATCAAATATCTTTTTATTATATCTTACAATAACAAAGTAAGTGATTTACATACTTACAATAAGGTATGTAATAATTATTTCAATGTAAAATTAAAAACATAATACAAGTGGGTATTTTTGCATTTGGGTTCATATTATCACCTACTGCAATAAATTTGGAATAAACTAAAATCAGTGCTGTTGGAAGTGTTAAAGTATTATCCAGAAAGCCTGCTTAGTTGTTGCCTATTTCCTCCAGGTACCCAACACATTAGACTGATCCCTGCCTTCTGCCACCAGTTTTATAAGAATTTAAATGTGATCACTGTCTGAAAAAATGTGATCATTTTGACCAGCATGCAGAATTTAGCAAGAAATCTATTGAGGCGAATAGAAGAAGGCAGAGTGCCTTTAAGAATAAAAACAACAATGGTTCACATAAATCGAACACTTATTATGTTTCTGGCACTGTGCTAATTTTATATTCTTTGACTTTTAAATCTTAACAATATCTTAAAGTACCTCTTATTATTGCCATTTTACAGAGAGATTGCGTACATTTCTAAGTGCATAGAGCTAATGAGAGGCAGAAGTGGGATTAATATTCACATCATTTTCTAGCTTCAGATCTTTGCCTCTATGATATATCACATATAAAATATAGCTAAAGAGAGCTCAGGACAAAGGATGACGGACTGCCTTAACTATAAATTTGGTGAATCCAGGTAGGCATACTGAAGCCTTAGGGGGAAAATCAGTCAGAGTAAGGGATCTAGGCAATAATTCAGAGGTCATCTATCCTTGCATTTTAACAACTCTCCAAGAAGAGAAACCATTATTGTCAAATCTCCAGGAAATGGAAAATAGCTATTGTTGAAAAATATATGTTTTTCTATCTTTCTGCAGGCTTTGTCTGTTGGAGCTTTAAAATAAATATAAGTTTCATCTGATTTGAATTACAGCTTATGGTTGTAATTTGAGAGAATTGTGGAAGTCTAGCTGGGACAATCCTTGAAAAAGCCATTATTGCCCATTTTATTCACAAAGGGTAGAGTCAACTCTACTAAAGATAATCTAATAAGAAAAGTATGACTGCAGATATCATGTGTGAGACGTGTGTTAGTATAGATACAAACCAGACACACAAATATTATTTTTTCATTCTTTCTGTTCACATCTCTGCTACCTCCCTCATTTATTTCCCACCTCCTCTTTCGTCCTCTTCTGTTTCTGAAAACCTCTTTTCATTATCATGCTCTTCCATAATTTTTCACTTTCTTCATCTCTCCTCTCCTGGTTTTGCCATTCGTTGTATTCTCTATCACACAATAGCATTGTCTGTTCTTTAGCACAAATGCAATTACTTAACGTTTGTCACTTTATCTTCAAAGTGAAATATAAACGAAGCCCACCCTCATATCCCTCTCTATTCTCTCACAAACCATTCCTCAGTGTCTAGACAATAAGCCACAACTTAGATTTCAAGATTTCAATGTATTTTTATGTGGTGTGTTTTTAATGTGATAATAATGACAATTATTCTGAAAATTTTCTTTTTGAAGTTCTTAAATTTGTTTCTCATAAAATATATTCCTAAGTTTCTGTATGTCCCATTTCCATGCCACATTTTATGTTGCACATTCTAGTTTATTTTATAGTATAGGCTACTTTTGTTTTACAAAAATCATAAGTTGATTCCTCCCAGCTATTCCTCAGTAAATAACTATTCTCCTCATGTGGGGCTATCCAAACTTAGCCCAACAGAGGTCTTTGCTGAACACCACTTAGAGGCACAGGCCAGCATCCTGCTGTGATGATTACAGATGTTCTCATTTTTGATGAAAGGAGAGAGAAGTAACAGCCCATAGTTAGCTGTAAGTCCCAGTATACCTGCTTATCTAGCCAAGTGTTCTAGAAATCACAGGCTGAAAATCTGTATCTCCCTGGATATGCATTTGGCCAGTTTAGCTAAAGAAAAGTTGTAATTTAGAATCATATTTTCATCTATGTAAGTATGAGATAAAAGCTGTATTTTTTGTCCTAATTAACTTTAATGTGTTTCTTTCTTGGTTATTCCAGATGTACTTAAGCTGCTGCATTGGTTTATATTCTTCTCTCATTTACAGATTTGTGAAATTTAGATGGAAATCTTTCTAAAGTACTTCAAAGCCCAAATTTATTCAAAATCCACTTTTCAGAATATTCACAAAAACATTAAAAGTATATTCAAAAAGAGAGAAGCAATTGAAGATTGCAATGGAACCTAGTTTATAATTATTTATTTAAAGGTCATTTTTATCTCATTTCCCCAGTGGCTAACAGAAAACAGAGCCCTTCAAATCCCAATGATAATTACAGAGAAGGACAAATGCAATAATGTTCTTGATATTGGGTACTGTAGGGAAAATTTTTGCCCTCGGAGAGACACATTTTCTTCCATATATAAATTCATAAACAAATGTTACATTTAATTTGAATTCATTTTAGTAGTGATTTTTAATAGCCTCTCAGCTGTATTTAACAGTTTCACAATCTGTGTCCCCGATTTGGTCCAATCATGACAATTATTTCTCTTTTTATTTAACAATCTTAAAACTTCTGAGATACTGAGTATATTATATCAACTCATTTAATATGTATTTGAAATTCAATAGACTTTTCATAACCTCAAAAATAGACAACCTGTATTCTTAAAGTAATTGTAAATAGAATCCATATACTTTTCTGTGGCAAGTAAACCAATTAACACCAAAATAAGTACTTACTTGGCAGAGGCCAAAAAAGACATTAATAAATTGAAAACAATATGGGTCGAAAAAGCTAAATTTTTTCTAAACTCATACAAGATCAAAGAAAAGTAATTACCATAAATCTGTATATCTAAAAGCACGTTATTTACTTTGAATAGAATCTTGGAAACCTGAAGTTCCCAGAAAACATTTTTAACCTTTTGAAGAGTCAAGACTCTTTTCAGCATGTAATGAATGCTTATGAACCCTCTCTTTAGAAAAATCTATGCATGAAATACACAAAAAAATTGCTTAACTCTAGGTAGTTTATAGAAAACCTCAAGATCTCTTAGAGATTATATATGCCAAGTTAAAAATCCCTTAGATATAGCCAGTTCTTATATTCTATAAAACCTATTTCTTGGCTTCATAACATACAAAAATGATAATCTGTTCTTTCTTAGATACCTCTGGTTCCAGAAAAATTACTACTTTTAAAAATATTCGATTTTTCAATACTTGTAATTTTTTTTTAAGTTCTGCTTTTTATTTTACTATTTAACTGAAATCAGAAGTTCTGAAATCTCTAGCTACACAGAGTAAATCCCTTTCACATGATAGCTTAATACTCAAAGTATAGCTATAGTAACCTTCTTTGGTTTCTTCTTCAAGCCCAGTGTCCCTAAAACCTTCAGTCAATCTTCATAAAACCTGATTTTCAGATTCCTCACAATTTTGAGCACTCTCCTATGAATGTTCTCTAAAAGTGTCCTTAAAACGTGGCAAGCAAAGTAAGTGCACATGCTACTTGATCAAATAAGAGTTTATTTTCTCTACAGAGTTAAAACATAGGAGTGGAAAATTGGATACCTTATTATCTCAAACTTCACTTAATAAGGTTAAAATTAGGAATAACCAATTATATGTAAGGTTAGAATCTCAACTATGTGATTAACAGAACTTTGAGGCAGAATAAGATAATGGTGCTAACTTCCCACACACTCTTTTAATATTTTATCCATGAAATCTCACGAAGGCATGACACAACTATCACTGAGAAAAATGAAAAAAAAAAAATTAAATACACAGTATTCCAAGTGGGCAAAACTTGTATTAACTGAAGGTAATATTCAGGATGTCATTTTGAAAAGAAAGTGAAGAATTTGCTAGTGTTCTGGACATTGGATCTGGGATGCAGAAATGGCCTGCATGAGATGTCTCTCAAGGCTACCCTTCTGCTTTTCCGATCGAGTGCTCACCAAAAGACTTGTGATTATTTATTTGAGTTCTCAAATGCCCTATTAGTGGAAAGGAGATACGAAGGATAGAAAATATAAGCATTCCAATGACTAAAACATAAACCTCCTCTTCTTATCATAACCATTATGATTTAATGCAGTCAAAAGGATGATTCATACTTAGTTTGAGACCATATAAGTTGAATAACTTTACTGCTTTTATTAGGTCACATGTTTTTCATATTGCATTTTCCATTTGAATCTTGGATATAAGGACAGAAAAATACCATAAATTTCTGTCTAAAGTTCTTCTAAAACAGATAACACCAGTCAAGGTAATTTGCTATAAGGTCAGTAGTACATCTGCTAATACTAGTAGTACACACACAGAATTAATAGTGTAATTGATGAAATTGAGAGCCCTTCTTATTATCTAAAATTATTATGAACCCACTCAGCTTTCATTATTTAAAAAGTTAAATCTCATCCCCTCATTAACACCATTGAAAAGTATATTGAACAAGACAATACTGAACACCACTAACAGAGATAGTGATGTAAACTGTTAGGCTGTTTTTATGGACCATTGGCCTCTATATTTGTTTCCTGCGGCTACTATAACAAATTACCACATATTTAGACTTAGAATAACAGGAATGACTGTTATTAATCCTTAGACATAGAAAAACAAATTAGGGATAATTTTTTTATAAAAATAGATCACTAATACATTGATACTCTGGCTTAATTGGTTAAGGATTAATACACATATTTAGACTTAGAATAACAGGTGACTTAGAATAACAAGAATTTATTCTATCACAGTTTTGGAAGCTGACAGTCTGAAATATGGCAAGGTTGCATGCCTTCTGGGTTGAATCCATTCCTTGCCTCCTCCGACTTCTGATGGCTGCCACAGAATTCTTGAGTTTGTGGCTGTACAACTTTAATCTCTGCCTCCATCTTTGTATCTTCTATTCCTTTATGTGTACAACTTCTCCTATCCTGTCTTATAAGCACACTTGTCACTGGATTTCTGTCCTATCCAGACAATCCAGGATGATAAGATTCTTAACTTAATTACATTTGCAAAGACCCTTTTTCAAGCAAGGTAATATTCACGGTTTCTAGAATTAGGAAATAGACATATCACTTTGTGGGTCATCATTCAGACCATTATAGCCTCCTAGTCACATTTTGCCTTATCACTTATTGTATTTTCATCATAGAACTTGGAACTGGGACATTTTAGGATACAGTGACTCTATTTTTTAGTAAAAAGTGTGTAATTAATGTCATAGAATGTAATTAACCTGATTAGTAATTCCTCCTCCCTGTTGAACAACTTGAAGCGTTGCAGGACTGAAGACTTTCATTTCCTGTGTAATTATCCCACACCTTTGGTTATGGCATCGTTCTGTTAGAAAATAATATGTTAGAGCTATTATTCTACGACTTCAGTCCCTTAGTTGGATCAATATGTTCTGAGATCTGCTTTGAACGGTAGTAGGCTCAGAAGCTTGATTTAATGAATATATCCAGAGGTTATTTAATTTAGAGCAACTGATTCATATCCAAAAAGACCAAATTTATAAGACACTTTTATATAGAGGTTAATCTAATACTCTTATCCAATTTTGTAAGGGGACATAATAATAATAAGAGATAACAAAATAGCTAGTTCTCTTAGTTGGTACATGATATCCCTGTAGGAAATTTAGATAAAAACTCGTATTAAGAACATAGTATAACCTTATATATGAAGTATCTGAGCAAGTATAGTGACTTTTTTAGTTTTAAATGGTAGATTTGAACATTTAAATCTGTGCTGAGTTCTTGACTGAAGCTGTATGAGTCTCAGGGTGACCTGAAATTGTAGCTTGTTATTCAGGATAGTCTTTCCATGTGAAAGTTTAAAAGACAAATTATTTTATCTTTGATTCTTTCTATTCTGTATTCCATGAACAACAAACATTTCATAAGGAAATTTGGGGAAGACAATTGTCTAAGTGCCTATTATAGCCATACAAATCATATTAATTTCAGTTTTAATCAAATCATCTTGATTAAAATTTGGATGATCCTGATTCTAGTGACTTTGTAATATGTCAGCTTGGTTAGGCTGAACTAAATCCAAGAATTCCATTCTCTGTATGTTTGGTAAGGATAACCCTAAGATAGAGTCTTCTGAAAGATTTGAAGGGCAGAAGTTTATCAGCACCCATTTTGTAGCTCACAATGTTTTATTCGATTGACTGACTTATCTTGCTTATGTGAAGCAGTAGCTGAGCCTACAGTGGCTCCACTTTCCCATAGATCTTCCTTCAACTTCTCCAGCTCCCAGACCACCTGTGTATGTTTACCTCCGTGACAAAGAATTGCAGGTCCAGCAGGACATTCACATCACATAGTCAGAGGAAACAAGAACTAACATAGTTCTTGGTTTGTTTTCATCATCTCTACCTCATGCTTGTGGGCTACAATTTGTTCTTGTTCTCTACATTTTGAACCCATATTTTTTCCATGATAGCCTTCCCTGTGCACTTCCAGTTCTACCAGCATCAGATGCAAAGTAAACAGCCTTTCAGATACTGCTTAACAAACTCCCACAATTGCATAAGTAGACCTCAGAGGGCTGAGCTGAGAGCTATGGACAATTATTTCCAGAAATTTAGATCTAATCCAGAAACTTTTCCAGGTAGATTTCAGAATTGCTATGGAACAATGATTTTTTGTGGCTCCCATTTTCCTTTTCTTTAATCAAGAGTGCCTATAGCACTTATTGCATGCTTGTCTCACTGTTATATGTCAGGTGGGTAATGGATAGATGGCTCATCTCTTTAGTTTTACAGGTCTACAAATTGAGAGACACTGTACAGTAATAACTATACTTATGGAACTACATGCAAAAAGGCTAATTCATTTCTGAACCTAACATAGATTATATAGTTTTGGACTTTGAGATGATGCTGCAATGGGATAAGACTTTTGTGAAGCTTAGGATGCAGTGAGTGTATTCTGCATGTGGGAGGGATATGAATAATTGGAAGCCAGTGAGCACCTCCAAGATGGCCTGCAATGATTCCCACCTTCTGATATTTTTGTCTTTGTGCCCTTGCACATCACCTCCCTCTTGAGAATGGCCTGTATTGAGTGTCTTGCTACTAGCAAAAAGAATGTGATAGATAATAGTGGAGTATCACATCTATGATTAGGTTACAAAAAGACTATATGCTCTTATCTCTCTCTCTCTCTCTCTCTCTGCCCTTATTTTATGAAGAAGCAAGCTGTCCTGTTGTGAGTAACCCCTCTGGTTAAATACGTGAGGCCTGCCAAAAGCTATTTGAATGAGTTTAGAAGCAGTTACTCTCCTAGTTGTGTGTTCACATAAGACCACAGCCCTGGTGAACACCTTGACTTACAGTCTTATGAGAGAACTTGAGGATGATACATCCATCCAAGCCATTACCAGATTCCTAACACACAGGAATTATGACAATTAATATCTGTTGTTTTAAGGCCATAGAAAAACAAATTGGGGATAATTTTTTATAAAAATAGATCACTAATACATTGATACGCTGGCTTAATTGGTTAAATGATTATTTATTTATTTATTTATTTATTTTATTTATTTATTTATTTATTTTTAATTATACTTTAAGTTCTAGGGTACATGTGCATAACGTGCAGGTTTGTTACATATGTATACTTATGCCATGTTGGTGTGCTGCACCCATCAACTCGTCAGCACCCATCAATTCATCATTTATATCATGTATAACTCCCCAATGCAATCCCTCCCTCCTCCCCCCTCCCCCCTCCCCATGATAGGCCCCAGTACGTGATGTTCCCCTTCCCGAGTCCAAGTGATCTCATTGTTCAGTTCCCACCTATGAGTGAGAACATGCGGTGTTTGGTTTTCTCTTCTTGTGATAGTTTGCTAAGAATGATGGTTTCCAGCTGCATCCATGTCCCTACAAAGGACGCAAACTCATCCTTTTTTATGGCTGCATAGTATTCCATGGTGTATATGTGCCACATTTTCTTAATCCAGTCTGTCACAGATGGACATTTGGGTTGATTCCAAGTCTTTGCTATTGTGAATAGTGCCGCAATAAACATACGTGTGCATGTGTCTTTGTAGTAGAATAATTTATAATCCTTTGGGTATATACCCAGTAGTGGGATGGCTGGGTCATATGGTACATCTAGTTCTAGATCCTTGAGGAATCGCCATACTGTTTTCCATAATGGTTGAACTAGTTTACAATCCCACCAACAGTGTAAAAGTGTTCCTATTTCTCCACATCCTCTCCAACACCTGTTGTTTCCTGACTTCTTAATGATTGCCATTCTAACTGGTGTGAGATGGTATCTCATTGTGGTTTTGATTTGCATTTCTCTGATGGCGAGTGACGATGAGCATTTTTTCATGTGTCTGTTGGCTGTATGAATATCTTCTTTTGAGAAATGTCTGTTCATATCCTTTCCCCACTTTTTGATGGGGTTGTTTGTTTTTTTCTCGTATATTTGTTTGAGTTCTTTGTAGATTCTGGATATTAGCCCTTTGTCAGATGAGTAGGTTGCAAACATTTTCTCCCATTCTGTAGGTTGCCTGTTCACTCTGATGGTAGTTTCTTTTGCTGTGCAAAAGCTCTTTAGTTTAATTAGATCCCATTTGTCAATTTTTGCTTTTGCTGCCGTTGCTTTTGGCGTTTTAGACATGAAGTCCTTGCCCATGCCTATGTCCTGAATGGTACTACCTAGATTTTCTTCTAGGGTTTTTATGGTATTAGGTCTAACATTTAAGTCTCTAATCCATCTTGAATTAATCTTCGTATAAGGGGTAAGGAAAGGATCCAGTTTCAGCTTTCTACTTATGGCTAGCCAATTTTCCCAGCACCATTTATTAAATAGGGAATCCTTTCCCCATTTCTTGTTTCTCTCAGGTTTGTCAAAGATCAGATGGCTGTAGATGTGTGGTATTATTTCTGAGGACTCTGTTCTGTTCCATTGGTCTATAGCTCTGTTTTGGTACCAGTACCATGCTGTTTTGGTTACTGTAGCCTTGTAGTATAGTTTGAAGTCAGGTAGCGTGACGCCTCCAGCTTTGTCCTTTTGACTTAGGATTGTCTTGGCAATGCGGGCTCTTTTTTGGTTCCATATGAACTTTAAAGCAGTTTTTTCCAATTCTGTGAAGAAACTCATTGGTAGCTTGATGGGGATGGCATTGAATCTATAAATAACCTTGGGACAGTATGGCCATTTTCACGATATTGATTCTTCCTATCCATGAGCATGGTATGTTCTTCCATTTGTTTGTGTCCTCTTTGATTTCACTGAGCAGTGGTTTGTAGTTCTCCTTGAAGAGGTCCTTTACATCCCTTGTAAGCTGGATTCCTAGGTATTTGATTCTCTTTGAAGCAATTGTGAATGGAAGTTCATTCCTGATTTGGCTCTCTGCTTGTCTGTTACTGGTGTATAAGAATGCTTGTGATTTTTGCACATTAATTTTGTATCCTGAGACTTTGCTGAAGTTGCTTATCAGCTTAAGGAGATTTTGGGCTGAGACGATGGGGTTTTCTAAATATACAATCATGTCATCTGCAAACAGGGACAATTTGACTTCTTCTTTTCCTAACTGGATACCCTTGATTTCTTTCTCTTGCCTGATTGCCCTAGCCAGAACTTCCAACACTATGTTGAATAGGAGTGGTGAGAGAGGGCATCCCTGTCTTGTGCCAGTTTTCAAAGGGAATTTTTCCAGTTTTTGCCCATTCAGTATGATATTAGCTGTGGGTTTGTCATAAATGGCTCTTATTATTTTGAGATACGTTCCATCAATACCGAATTTATTGAGCGTTTTTAGCATGAAGGGCTGTTGAATTTTGTCAAAAGCCTTTTCTGCATCTATTGAGACAATCATGTGGTTCTTGTCTTTGGTTCTGTTTATATGCTGGATTACGTTTATTGATTTGTGAATGTTGAACCAGCCTTGCATCCCAGGGATGAAGCCCACTTGATCATGGTGGATAAGCTTTTTGATGTGCTGCTGAATCCGGTTTGCCAGTATTTTATTGAGAATTTTTGCATCAATGTTCATCAGGGATATTGGTCTAAAATTCTCTTTTTTTGTTGTGTCTCTGCCAGGCTTTGGTATCAGGATGATGTTGGCCTCATAAAATGAGTTAGGGAGGATTCCCTCTTTTTCTATTGATTGGAATAGTTTCAGAAGGAATGGTACCAGCTCCTCCTTGTACCTCTGGTAGAATTCAGCTGTGAATCCATCTGGTCCTGGACTTTTTTTGGTGGGTAGGCTATTAATTGTTGCCTCAATTTCAGAGCCTGCTATTGGTCTATTCAGGGATTCAACTTCTTCCTGGTTTAGCCTTGGGAGAGTGTAAGTGTCCAGGAAATTATCCATTTCTTCTAGATTTTCTAGTTGATTTGCGTAGAGGCGTTTATAGTATTCTCTGATGGTAGTTTGTATTTCTGTGGGGTCAGTGGTGATATCCCCTTTATCATTTTTTATTGCATCTATTTGATTCCTCTCTCTTTTTTTCTTTATTAGCCTTGCTAGCGGTCTGTCAATTTTGTTGATCTTTTCAAAAAACCAACTCCTGGATTCATTGATTTTTTGGAGGGTTTTTTGTGTCTCTATCTCCTTCAGTTCGGCTCTGATCTTAGTTATTTCTTGCCTCCTGCTAGCTTTTGAATGTGTTTGCTCTTGCCTCTCTAGTTCTTTTAATTGTGATGTTAGAGTGTCCATTTTAGATCTTTCCTGCTTTCTCTTGTGGGCATTTAGTGCTATAAATTTCCCTCTACACACTGCTTTAAATGTGTCCCAGAGATTCTGGTATGTTGTATCTTTGTTCTCATTGGTTTCAAAGAACATCTTTATTTCCGCTTTCATTTCGTTATGTACCCAGTAGTCATTCAGGAGCAGGTTGTTCAGTTTCCATGTAGTTGAGCGGTTTTGATTGAGTTTCTTAGTCCTGAGTTCTAGTTTGATTGCACTGTGGTCTGAGAGACAGTTTGTTATAATTTCTGTTCTTTTACATTTGCTGAGGAGTGCTTTACTTCCAATTATGTGGTCAATTTTGGAATAAGTGCGATGTGGTGCTGAGAAGAATGTATATTCTGTTGATTTGGGGTGGAGAGTTCTATAGATGTCTATTAGGTCCGCTTGGTGCAGAGATGAGTTCAATTCCTGGATATCCTTGTTAACTTTCTGTCTCGTTGATCTGTCTAATGTTGACAGTGGAGTGTTGAAGTCTCCCATTATTATTGTATGGGAGTCTAAGTCTCTTTGTAAGTCTCTAAGGACTTGCTTTATGAATCTGGGTGCTCCTGTATTGGGTGCATATATATTTAGGAGAGTTAGCTCTTCCTGTTGAATTGATCCCTTTACCATTATGTAATGGCCTTCTTTGTCTCTTTTGATCTTTGATGGTTTAAAGTCTGTTTTATCAGAGACAAGGATTGCAACCCCTGCTTTTTTTTGTTCTCCATTTGCTTGGTAGATCTTCCTCCATCCCTTTATTTTGAGCCTATGTATGTCTCTGCATGTGAGATGGGTCTCCTGAATACAGCAGACTGATGGGTCTTGACTCTTTATCCAGTTTGCCAGTCTGTGTCTTTTAATTGGAGCATTTAGTCCATTAACATTTAAGGTTAATATTGTTATGTGTGAACTTGATCCTGCCATTATGATATTAACTGGTTATTTTGCTCGTTAGTTGATGCAGTTTCTTCCTAGCCTCGATGGTCTTTACATTTTGGCATGTTTTTGCGATGGCTGGTACCGGTTGTTCCTTTCCATGTTTAGGGCTTCCTTCAGGGTCTCTTGTAAGGCAGGCCTGGTGGTGACAAAATCTCTAAGCATTTGCTTATCTGTAAAGGATTTTCTTTCTCCTTCACTTATGAAACTTAGTTTGGCTGGATATGAAATTCTGGGTGTAAAATTCTTTTCTTTAAGAACGTTGAATATTGGCCCCCACTCTCTTCTGGCTTGTAGAGTTTCTGCCGAGAGATCTGCTGTTAGTCTGATGGGCTTCCCTTTGTGGGTAACCCGACCTTTCTCTCTGGCTGCCCTTAAGATTTTTTCCTTCATTTCAACTTTGGTGAATCTGGCAATGATGTGTCTTGGAGTTGCTCTTCTGGAGGAGTATCTTTGTGGCGTTCTCTGTATTTCCTGAATTTGAATGTTGGCCTGCCCTACTAGGTTGGGGAAGTCCTCCTGGATGATTTCCTGAAGAGTGTTTTCCAACTTGGTTCCATTTTCCCCCTCACTTTCAGGCACCCCAATCAGACGTAGATTTGGTCTTTTTACGTAATCCCATACTTCTTGCAGGCTTTGCTCATTTCTTTTTCTTCTTTTTTCTTTTGGTTTCTCTTCTCGCTTCATTTCATTCATTTGATCTTCAATCGCTGATACTCTTTCTTCCAGTTGATCGAGTCGGTTACTGAAGCTTGTGCATTTGTCACGTATTTCTCGTGTCATGGTTTTCATCTCTGTCATTTCGTTTATGATCTTCTCTGCATTAATTAGTCTAGCTGTCAATTCTTCCACTCTTTTTTCAAGATTTTTAGTTTCTTTGCGCTGGGTACGTAATTCCTCCTTTAGCTCTGATAAGTTTGATGGACTGAAGCCTTCTTCTCTCCTCTCGTCCAAGTCATTCTCTGACCAGCTTTGATCCGTTGCTGGCGATGGGCTGCGCTCCTTTGCAGGGGGAGATGCGCTCTTATTTTTTGAATTTCCAGCTTTTCTGCCCTGCTTCTTCCCCATCTTTGTGGTTTTATCTGTCTCTGGTCTTTGATGGTGGTGACGTACTGATGCGGTTTTGGTATAGGTGTCCTTCCTGTTTGATAGTTTTCCTTCTGACAGTCAGAAGGACTGTCTGTTGGTCTGTTGGAGATTGCTTGAGGTCCACTCCAGACCCTGTTTGCCTGGGTATCAGCAGCAGAGGTTGCCAAAGATAGAATATTGCTGAACAGCGAGTGTACCTGTCTGATTCTTCCTTTGGAAGTTTCCTCTCAGGGGTGTACTCCACCCTGTGAGGTGTGGGGTGTCAGACTGCCCCTAGTGGGGGATTTCTCCCAGCTAGGCTACTCAGGGGTCAGGGACACACCTGAGCAGGCAGTCTGTCCGTTCTCAGATCTCAACCTCCGCGTTGGGAGATCCACGGCTCTCCCCAAAGCTGTCAGACAGAGTCGTTCGCGTCTGCACCGGCTCCCGCTACTTCCCCTGTTGGTCTTCAGCTGTGCGCTGTCCCCAGAGGTGGAGACTACAGAGACAGGCAGGCTTCCTTGAGCTGCTGTGAGCTCCACCCAGTTCGAGCTTCCCAGCGGCTTTGTTTACCTACTTAAGCCTCAGCAATGGCGGGCGCCCCTCCCCCAGCCTCGCTGCTGCCTTGGGATAGATCGCGGCAGACTGCTGTGTTAGCAGTGAGGGAGGCTTCGTGGGCGTGGGACCCTCCCGGCCAGGTGTGGGATATATTCTGGTGTGCCTGTATGCTTACAGCGCAGTATTGGGGTGGGAGTTACCCGATTTTCCAGGTGTTGTGTGTCTCAGTTCCCCTGGCTAGGAAAACGGATCCCCTTCCCCCTTGCGCTTCCAGGTGAGGCGATGCCTCGCCCTGCTTCAGCTCTCGCTGGTCAGGCTGCAGCAGCTGACCAGCACCGATTGTCTGGCACTCCCTAGTGAGATGACCCCAGTACCTCAGTTGAAAATGCAGAAATCACTGGTCTTCTGTGTCGCTCGCGCTGGGAGTTGGAGACTGGAGCTGTTCCTATTCGGCCATCTTGCTCCGCCCCACCGGTCTAAATGATTATTTATTTATTAAATTTTAACACTTTCACAACTGGAAAATATTAATCATTACATGTCACATTTATTTCTTCCATACTTTTATGAAAAATGAGAAATGCTATTCTCAGGTTCTGAGGTATCATAAAACTGTCTTATGTACCAACAACATATTTCAATTACTTATTAATGTATCTAGTTTTACTATCCTCTAACTAATAGACCTTCATTTTGAAATACTGTATTAAAACTACATTTGGAATCCCAATTTTAAATATCCAGTTCATATCTCTTGTTATCAATACTATTTAAAAATAAACTACATCAGACGGGCACGATGGCTTACACCTGAAATCCCAGCACTTTGGGAAGACTAGGCAGGCAGATCACTTGAGGTCGGGAGTTTGAGACCAGCCTAGCCAACATAGTGAAACCCAAAACTTAATCAGGCGTGGTGGCCTAGGACTGTAGTCCCAGTTACTAGGGAGGCTGAGGAATGAGAATCTATTGAACCTGGGAGGTGGAGGTTGCAGTGAGCTGACATTGTGCCACTGTACTTCAGCCTGGGCAATAGAGTGAGACTCCATCTCAAAAAAAAAAATAAATAAACAATGTGTTCACTCTCAGTTTGATTGGTTTTCAAAAAAATTATTAATTTTATTTAAATTTTAAAATTTTTAATTTTCTGGAAACATAGGTGTATGTTTATGGGGTATATAAGATGTTTTGATACACACATGCAATGTGAAAAAATCACATCTTGGAAAATAGGTATCTGTCCCCTCAAGAATTTATCTTTCTGATACAAATACTTCAATCATACTCTTTAAGTTATTTGCAAAAGTACAATATATTATTGACTATAGGCACCTTGTTGTGCTATCATATAGTAGATTTTATTCATTTTTTCTAACTATAATATCTTTTTGTATACATTAGACACACCACATTCCTCCCAGCCCCCTACTACCCTTCCCACCCTGTGGTAACCATCCTTCTACTCTCTATGTCCATGGGTTAAATTGTTTGCATTTTTAGATCACAAATATAAGTGAGAACATGCAATGTTAGTCTTTCTGTGCCTGGCTTATTTCACTTAATATGCTGAACTCCAGTTCCATCAATGTTGGTGCAAATAACAGGATCTCATTCATTTCTATGGCTGAATAGTACTCCACTGTGGAAATTTTACATTTTCTTTATCGAGTCATCTATTGAGGGACACTGAAGTTTCTTCAAAATATTAGCAGTTGCACGCAGTGCTGCAACAAACATAGCAGTGCAGATACCTCTTCAATATACTGATTTCCTTTCTTTGGGTTATAACCCAGCAGTGGGATTTCTGGATTATATAGTAGCAATAGTTTTAGATTTTTGAAGAACCTCCACATTGTTCTCCATAGTGGGTGTTCTAATTTACACTCCCACCAACAGTGTACTGTTGGGGGAAGTCAGGGACCCCAAATGGAGGCACCGGCTGGAGCCACGGCAGAGGAACATAAATTGTGAAGATTTCATTTTAATATGGCCATTTATCAGTTCCCAAATAATACTTTTATAATTTCTTATGCCTGTCTTTACTTTAATCTCTTAATCCTGTTATCTTTGTAAGCTGAGGATGTACATCACCTCAGGACCACTGTGATAATTGTGTTAACTGTACAAATTGATTGTAAAACATGTGTGTTTGAACAATATGAAATCAGGGCACCTTGAAAAAGAACAGAATAACAGTGATTTTTAGGGAACAAGGGAAGACAACCATAAGGTCTGACTGCCAGCAAAGTCAGGCAAAAAGAGCCATATTTTTCTTCTTGCAGAGAGCCTATAAACAGACATGCAAGTAGGGAAGATATCGCTAAATTCTTTTCCTAACAAGGAATATTAATATTAATACCCTGGGAAAGGAATGCATTCCTGGGGGGAGGTCTATAAACAGCCACTCTGGGAATGTCTGTCTTATGCAGTTGAGATAAGGACTGAGATATGCAGTATCTGAGTCTGAGTCTCCTGCAGTACCCTCAGGCTTACTAGGGTGGGGAAAAACTCTACCCTGGTAAATGTGTGGTCAGATCGGTTCTCTGCCCTCAACCCTGTCTTCTGTTGTTTAAGATGTTTATCAAGACAATACGTTCACTGAACATAGACCCTTATCAGTAGTTCTGCTTTTGCCCTTTGCCTTGTGATCTTTGTTAGACCCTTATCAGTAGTTCTGCTTTTGCCCTGTTCCCTCAGAAGCATGTGATCTTTGTTAGACCCTTATTAGTAGTTCTGCTTTTTGCTGTTTTAAGCATGTGATCTTTGTACCTACTCCCTGTTCTTACACCCCCTCCCCTTTTGAAACCCTTAATAAAAACTTGCTGGTTTGAGGCTCAGGCAGGCATCACGGTCCTACCAATATATGATGTCACCCCCAGCAGCCCAGCTGTAAAAATCCTCTCTTTGTACTGTCTCTCTTTATTTCTCAGCTGGCTGACACTTACGGAAAATAGAAAGAACCTATGTTGAAATATTGGGGGTGGGTTCCCCCAGTAGTGTACACAGGTTCCCTTTTCTCCACATCCTCACTAGCATTTGTTTTTGCATGTCTTTTTGATATAAGCCATTTTTAACTGTGGTGAGATGATATCTCATTATAGTTTTGATGTACATTTCTGTGATGATCAATGATGTTGACCACCATTGCATATGCCTGTTTTCCACTTGAATATCTTCTTTTGAAAAATATCTACTCATATATTTTGCCCATTTTTTATTGGATTATTGGATTTTTTTTACCTATAGAGCTGTTTGAGCTCCTTATATATTCTGGTTATTGATCCCTTGTAATATGTGTAGTTTGCAAAAATTTTCTCCCATTCTGTGGGTTGTCTCTTCACTTTGTTGATTGTATCTTTTGCCACGCAGAAGCTTTTTAACTTGATGTGATCCCATTTGTTCATGTTTTCTTTGGTTGCTGGCACTTGTGGGGTATAGTTCAAAACATTTTTGCCCAGACCAATGTCCTGGAGAATGTCCCCAGTGTTTTCTTTTAGTAGTTTCATAGTTTGAGGTCTTAGATTTAATGCTTTAATCCATTTTGATTTGATTTTTGTATACGGTGAGAGAGAGAGGTCTACTTTCATTCTTGTGCATATAGATTTCCAGTTTCCTCAGCACCACTTATTGAAGGGACTATCTTTTATCCAGAGTAGGTTCTTGGCAACTTTTTTGAAAATAAGTTAACTGTAGGTGTATGAATTTGTTTCTGGGTTCTCTATTCTGTTCCATTCATCTATGTGTCTGATTTTATGCCAGTACCATGCTGTTTTGATAACTATAGATTTGCAGTGTAATTCAAAGTCAGGTAATGTGATTCTTCCAGTTTTCTTCTTTCTGCTTAAAATGACTTTGGTTATTCTGGGTCACTCATTACTCCATACAAATTTTAGGATTGATTTTTCTATTTCAGTGAAGAATGTCATTGGTATTTTGATAGGGATTGCATTGAATCTGTTAATTGCTTAGGGTAGTATAGAACTTTTAACAATATTGATTCTTCCAACCCATGAATATTGAATATTTATCCATTTTTTGGATTCCTCTTTCCTTCATCAGTTTCTTACAGTTTTCATTATGGAGATCTTTCACTTTTTTGGTTAAGTTAAATCCTAGGTATTTAATTTTATGTGTGGCTATTGTAAATAGGAATACTTTTAAAATTTATTTTTTACATAGTTTACTGTTGGTATATAGAAATGCTACTGATTTTTATATGTTGATTTTGTATTTTGCAACTTTACTGAATTTGTTTATTAGTTCTAATAGTTTGCCTGTGGAAACTTTAAAATATAAAATATAAAATATAAAATCATATCAGCTAACAAGGGTAATTGGACTTCTTCCTTTCCAATTTAGATGCTCTTCATATCTTTCCCTTATCTGATTGCTCTAGCTAGGACTCCCAGTACTATGTTGAATAACAGTGGTGACAGTGGGTATCCTTGTCACATTCCAGATCTTAGAGGAAAGACTTTAGATTTTTCACCACTTAGTATGATACGAGTTGTGGGTTTGTTGCATATGGCTTTTATTATGTTGAGGTATGTTCCTTCTGTCCCCACAGTGTTGAGGGTTTTTATCATGAAGCAATGTTAAATTTTATAAAATGCTTTTTCAGCATCGTGTGAAACAACAATCATATGGTTTTTATCCTTCATTCTGTTGATATGATAGGTCATATTGATTGATTTGTATGTTTTGACCCATGCTTGCATCCCAGGGATAAATACCACTTGGTAATGATCATGTACTGTTGAGTTCAGTTTGCTATTATTTTCTTGAGAATTTTTACATCAATATTCATGAAAGATATTGGCCTACAGTTTTCTTTTGTTGATGTGTCATTGTCTGGCTTGGTATCAAGTTAATACCTCATAGAATGAGTCTGGAAGTATTTCTTCCTCCTTTATTTTTGGAATTGTTTGAGTAGGATTGGTATTAGCTGTCCTTTAAATGTTTAATAGAATTCAACAGTAAATCCACTAGGACCAGGGCTTTCTTTTACTAGGATTCTTTTTATTATGACTTTAAAATGATAACTTGTTTTTTTGTCTGTTCAGGTTTTGGATTTCTCCATCGTTAAATATTGTAAGGTTGTGTGTATATTAGATCTGTCTCATGCTGCTACAAAGAACTGTCCAAGACAGGGTGATTTATAAAGAAAAGAGGATTACCTAACTGTTTTCACATGGCTGGGGAGGCTTCAAGGAACTTACAATCATGGCAGAAGGGGAAGCAAATACCTCCTTCTAAACATGGCAGCAGGAGAGAGAAATGCCAAGCAAAGCGAGAGAAGCTCCTTATAAAACCATCAGATCTTGTAAGAACTCACTTGGTGTCATGAGAACAGCATGGGGGTAACTGCCCCCATGATGCAATTACCTCTCACTGAGTCCCTCCCATGACACATGGGGATTATGGGAACTACAGTTCAAGATGAGATTTGGGTGGGGACACAGAGCCACACCATATTATAAATTGGCCAAAAGAAAGGGGCTACAGATCCCATGCAAATTCAAAATCCAAAGAAGTAGTAATTAAATTTTAAAGCTCCAACATCATCTCCTTTAAGTCCATGTCTCATATCCAGGTCACACTGATGCAAGAGATAAGCTTCCAGGGCCATGGGCAGCTCTGCCTCTATGGCTTTGCAGGATATAGTCCCCCTCCTGGCTGCTTTTACAGGCTGGCATTGAGTGTCTGTGACTTTCTCTGGCATGCAGTGTAAACTGTTGGTGGATCTACCATTCTGGGGTCTGGTGGATGGTGGCCCTCTTCTCACAGCTCCACTAGGCAGTGCCAAAGTGGGGACTGTCAGGCCTCTGAGCCCAACCTAAGCCATCATATCCCCTGTGACCAGCACTTATACATCCAGATGGCCTGAAGTAACTGAAGATCCACAAAAGAAGTGAAAATAGCCTTAACTGATGACATTTCACCATTGTGATTTATTTCTGTCCCAACCTAACTGATCAATGTACTTTGTAATGTCCCACACCCTTAAGAATGTTCTTTGTAATTCTCCCCACCCTTGAGAATGTACCTCGTGAGATCCACCCCGCCCGCAAAACATTGCTCCTAACTCCACCGCCTATCCCAAACCCTATAAGAACTAATGATAATCCACGACCCTTTGCTGACTCTCTTTTCGGACTCAGGCCACCTTCGCCCAGGTGAAATAAATAGCCATGTTGCTCGCACGAAGCCTATTTGGTGGACTCTCTTCACACAGACATGTGAGACATTTGGTGCCGAAGACCCAGGTCAGCAGAACTCTTTTGGGAGACCAGTCCCGGTCCTCACCCTCACTCAGTGAAGAGATCCACCTATGACCTCGGGTCCTCAGACCAACCAGCCCAAGGAACATCTCACGGATTTTAAATCAGGTAATCCTTTTACTCTCTTCTCCAACCTCTCTCACTATCCCTCAACCTCTTTCTCCTTTCAATCTTGGCACCACCTTTCAATCTCTCCCTTCTCTTAATTTCAATTCCTTTCATTTTCTGGTAGAGACAAAGGAGACACATTTTATCCGTGGACCCAAAACTTCGGTACCGGTCATGGACTCGGGAAGGCAGCCTTCCCTTGGTGTTTAATCATTGCCGGGATGCGTCTCTGATTATTCACCCACGTTCCATTGGTGTCTGATCTCCGTGGGGATGCCTGCCTTGGTCATTCACCCACGTTCCCTTGTTGGCAAGTCAGTTGTGGGGACGCCTACTTTGGCTGCTCACCCACATTGCAGCCCAGGGCTGCTCCCAACCCCCCTTCTCCATGTCTCTACCCTTCTCTTTAAACTTGCCTCCTTCACTATGGGCAACCTTCCACCCTCCATTCCTCCTTCTTCTCCCATAGCCTGTGTTCTCAAGAACTTGAAACCTCTTCAACTCTCGCCTGACCTAAAATCTCAGTGTCTTATTTTCTTCTGCAATACCGCTTGGCCCCAGTACAAACTCGACAGTAGTACCAAGTGGCCAGAGAATGGCACTTTTGATTTGTCTATCCTACAAGATCTAGATAATTTTTGTCAAAAAATGGGCAAGTGGTCTGAGGTGCCTGACGTCCAGGCATTCTTGTAGAGATTGGTCTCTCCCTAGTGTCTGCTCCCAGTGAGACTCATCCCAAATCTTTCTTCTTTCCCTCCTGCCTGTCCCTTCAGTCCCAGCCCCAAGTGTCTCTGAGTCTTTTGAATCTTCCTTTTCTATGGACCCATCTGACCTCTCCCCTCCTCCCCAGGCTGCTCCTCGCCAGGCCGAGCTAGGTCCCAATTTTTCCTCAGCTTCCACTCCCCCACCCTATAATCCTTTTATCACCTCCCCTCCTCACAGCCGGTCTGGCTTACAATTTCATTCCGTGACTAGCCCTCCCCCACCTGCCCACCTATTTCCTCTTAAAAACGTGGCTAGAGCTAAAGGCATAGTCAAGGTTAATGCTCCTTTTTCTTTATCTGACCTCTCCCCAATCAGTTAGCGTTTAGACTCTTTTTCATCAAATATAAAAACCCAGCCCAGTTCATGGCCCGCTTGGCAGCAACCCTGAGACGCTATACAGCCCTAGACCCTGAAAGGTCAGAAGACCGCCTTATTCTTAATAAGCATTTTATCACTCAGTCAACTCCCGACATTAGAAAAAGCTCCAAAAATTAAATTCCCGCCCTCAAACCCCACAACAGGACTCAATTAACCTCACATTCAAGGTGTACAATAATAGAGAAGAGTTGCAATTACTTGCCTCTGCTGTGAGAGAAACCCCAGCCATATCTCCAGCACACGAAAACTTCAAAACACCTAAGCCACGGTGGTCAGGCGTTCCTTCAGGACTTCCTCCCCTAGGATCTTGTTTCAAGGGCCGGAAATCTGGCCACTGAGCCAAGGAATGCCCGCAGCCTGGGATTCCTCCTAAGCCATGTCCCATCTGTGTGGGACCCCACTGGAAATTGCACTGTCCAGCTGGCCCAAGGCTCTGACTGACCCCTTCCCAGATCTTCTCGGCTTAGCGGCTGAAGACTGACACTGCCTGATTACCTCGGAAGCCCCCTAGACATTCACAGACGCCAAGCTTCGGGAAACTCTTACAGTGGAGGGTAAGTCTGACCCCTTCTTAATCAATATGGAGGCTACCCCACATTACCTTCTTTTCAAGGGCCTGTTTCCCTTGCCTCCATAACTGTTGTGGGTATTGACGGCCAGGCTGCTAAACCTCTTAAAACTCCCCAATTCCGGTGCCAACTTGGACAACATTCTTTTATGCCCTCCTTTTTAGTTATCCCCACCTGCCCAGCTCCCTTATTAGGTCGAGACATTTTAACTAAATTATCTGCTTCCCTGACTACTCCTGGGCTAGAACCACACCTCATTGCCGCCTTTTGCCCCAGTTCAAAGCCTCCTTCACATCCTCCTCTTGTATCTCCCCACCTTAAACCACAAGTATAGGATACCTCTACTCCCTTCTTGGCGACAAATGATGCACCCTTTACCATCTCATTAAAACCTAATCACCCTTACCCCACTCAATGCCAATATCCCATTCCACAGCACGCGTTCAAAGGATTAAAGTCTGTTATCATCACTCGCCTGTTACAGCATGGCCTTTTAAAGCCTGTAAACTCTCCTTGCAATTCCCCCATTTTACCTGTCCAAAAACTGGACAAATCTTACAAGTTAGTTCAGGATCTGCGCCTTATTGACCAAATTGTTTTGCCTATCCACCCCATGGTGCCAAACCCATATACTCTCCTATCCTAAATACCTCCCTCTGCAACCCAGTATTCTGTTCTGGATCTCAAACATGCTTTCTTTACTATTCCTTTGCACCCTTCATCCCAGCTTCTCTTTGCTTTCACTTGGACTGACCCTGACACCCATCAGGCTCAGCAAATTACCTGGGCTGTTCTGCCGCAAGGCTTCACAGACAGCCCCCATTACTTCAGTCAAGCCCAAATTTCTTCCTCATCTATTGCCTATCTCAGCATAATTCTCATGAAAACATATGTGCTCTCCCTGCTGATCATGTCCAGCTAATCTCCCAAACCCCAATCCCTTCTACAAAACAACTCCTTTCCTTCCTAGGCATGGTTAAGTACTTCCACCTTTGGATACCTAGTTTTACCATCCTGACTAAACCGTTATATAAACTCACAAAAGCAAACCTAGCTGACCCCACAGATCCTAAATCTTTTTGCCACTCCTCTTTCTGTTCCTTAAAAACAGCCCTAGAAGCTGCCCAGACACTAGCTCTCACTAACTCATCCCAACCCTTTTCATTACACACAAAGTCCAGGGCTGTGCGGTCAAAGTTCTTACACAAAAGCCAGTACCGCACCCTGTAGCCTTTCTGTCCAAACAACTTGACTTTAATGTTTTAGCCTAGCCCTCATGTCTGCGTGCAGTGGCTGCTGCCACCCTAATACTTTTAGAGGCCCTCAAAATCACAAACTATGCTCAACTCACTCTCTACAGCTCTCATAACTTCTAAAATCTATTTTCTTCCTCACACCTGACGCATATACTTTCTTCTCCCCGGCTCCTTCAGCTGTACTCACTCTTTGTTCCATCTCCCACAGTTACCATTGTTCCTGGCCTGGACTTCAATCTGTCCTCCCACATTATTCCAGATACCACACCTGACCCCCATGACTGTATCTCTCTGATCCACCTGACATTCACCCCATTTCCACACATTTCCTTCTTTCCTATTCCTCACCCTGATCACATTTGGTTTATTGATGGCAGTTCCACCAGGTCTAATCGCCACTCACCAGCAAAGGCAGGCTATGCTATAGCATGTTCCACATCTATCATTGAGGCTACCACTCTGCCCCCCTCCCTTCCCTACACATCAAGCTCGGGGATTTGCCCCACCCAAGACTGGCAAATTGACTTTACTCACATGCCTCATGTCAGGAAACTAAAATACCTCTTGGTCTGGGTAGACATTTTCACTGGATGGGTAGAGGCCTTTCCCACAGGGTCTAAGAAGGCCACCGTGGTAATTTCTTCCCTTCTGTCAGACATAATTCCTCAGTTTGGCTTTCCCACCTCAATCCAATAACGGACCGGCCTTTATTAGTCAAATCACCCAAGCAGTTTCTCAGGCTCTTGGTATTTAGTGGCTCCTGGTTTTACCTCAAATCGCCACCCTTAAGTCTCTCTTGAAATGGGTAGAAGATCTTCAGTGGCAAGGTACCCTGATGAAGTCCTATTCTTTACTTTTATACTCACTCCTATCCTGGTTCCTGTTCTTAATGCCATCCTGTACCTCTCCCCTGCTATCTCCACCATGCTATCAATCTCACTCTCTCCTAGCCGTTTCTAATCCTTAACAAACAGTTGCTGGCTTTGCACTTCTCTTTCCTCCAAAATCTCTGAGGCCTCGACTTACTGCTAAAAAAAAGGGGGGGGACTCTGTATATTTTTAAATGAAGAGTGCTGTTTTTATGTAAATCAATCTGGCATGGTATATGACGACATAAAAAAACTCAAGGATAGAGCCTAAACTTGTGCCAACCAAGCAAGTACTTATGCTGAACCCCCTTGGACAGTCTGTAATCAGATGTCCTGGGTACTCCCAATTCTTGGTCCTTTAATACCTGTTTTTCTCCTTCTCTTATTTGGATCTTGTGTCTTTCGTTTAGTTTCTCAATTCATACAAAACCACATCCAGGGCCATCACCAATAATTCTATATGACAAATGCTCATTCTAACAGCCCCACAATATCATCCCTTACCCCAAAATCTTTCTCCAGTTTAATCTCTCCCACTCTAGGTTTCCACACCACCCCTAATCCGGCTCAAAGCAGACCTGAGAAACATCACCCATTATCTCTCCATACCGCCCCCCAAAATTTTCGCCACCTCAATACTTCACCACCATTTTGTTTTGTTTTTCTTATTAATATAAGAAGACAGGAATGTCAGGCCTCTGAGCCCAAGCTAAGCCATCATATCCCCTGTGACTGGCACATATACATCCAGATGGCCTGAAACAAGTGAAGATCCACAGAAGAAGTGAAAATAACCTTAACTGATGACATTCCACCATTGTGATTTATTTCTGCCCCAACCTAACTGATCAATGTACTTTGTAATCACCCCCACCCTTAAGAAGGTTCTTTGTAATTCTCCCCACCTTTGAGAATGTACTTTGTGAGAACCACCCCCTGCCTGCAAAACACTACTCCTAATTCTACTGCCTATCCCAAAACCTATCAGAACTAATGATAATCCACCACCCTTTGCTGACTCTTTTCGGACTCAGTCCGCCTGCACCCAGGTGAAATAAACAGCCATGTTGCTCACACAAAGCCTGTTTGGTGGACTCTCTTCACACGGACACATGAGACAGCGACTTTGTGTGGGGGCTCTGAACCCACATTTCCATTCCACACTGCCCTAGAAGAGATTCTCTATTAGAACTCCACCCCTGCAGCAAACTTTGGCCTGGACATCCAGGCATTTCCATGCATCCTCTGAAATCTAGGCAGGGGTTCCCAAACCTCAATTATTGACCTCTGTGTACCTGCAGGCTTAACACGATGTGAAAGTTGCTAAGGCTTGAGGCTTATACCCTCTGAAGCCACGGCCCAAGTTGGAACTTGGCCCCTTTTAGCCACGGTTGGAGTGACTGGTACATAGGGCACCAAGTCCCTAGGTTGAACACAGCAGGGGTCCCTGGGTGCAGCCCAGGAAACCATTTTTTTCTGTTAGGCCTCTAGGCCTGTGATGGAAGTTGCTGCTGTGTAGGTCTTTGAAATGCCCTAGAGACATTTTCCCCATTGTCTTTGTGATTAACATTCCACTTCCTGTTACTTATGCAAATTTCTGCAGCCAGCTTGAATTTCTCCCCAGAAAATGTTTTTCTTTTTTTCACCTGTTGCGTAGTCAGGCTGCAATTTTTCCAAACTTTTATGCTCTGCTTCCTCTTGAACACTTTGCTGCCTAGAAATTTCTTCTGCCAGATATCCTAAATCATCTCTCTCAAGTTCAAAGTTTCACAGATCTCTAAGGCAGGAGCAAAATGCCTCCAGTCTCTTTGCATAGCAAGAGTGACCTTTATTCCAGTTCTGAACAAGTTCCTTATCTCCGTCTGAGACCACCTCAGCCTGGACTTAATTGTCCATATCACTACCAGCATTTTGGTGAAAGCTATTCAACAAGTCTCTAGGAAGTCCCAAATTTTCCCACATCTTCCTTTCTTCTGAACCCTCCAAGTCTCTAGGAGGTTCGAAACTTTCCCACATTTTCCTGTCTTCTTCTGAGCACCCAGTTCTAAAGTCACTTCCACATTTTCGGGTATGTTTACAGCAGCACTCCACTCTCTGTGGTAACAATTTACTGTATTAGGCCATTCTCATTCTGCTATAAAGAACTGTCCAATTTTTAAAGAAAAATTTTAATTTTTAATTAATTTTTACAGGGAAGAGTTTTAATTGACTCATAGTTCCACATGGCTGGGGAGGCCTCAGGAAACTTACAATCATGGCAGAAGGGGAAGCAAATACGTCCTTCTAAACATGGCAGTAGAAAAGAGAATTGCCCCGAAAAAGGGGTAAAGCCCCTTATAAAACCATCAGATCTCATGAGAACTCACTTACTATCATGAAAACAGCATGGGAGTACCTGCCCCAGTGATTCAATTACCTCTCACCAGTTTCCTCCCATGACACTTGCGGATTATGGGAACTACAATTCAAGATGAGATTTGGGTGGGGACACATAGCCAGAGCATATCGGTATCTGTTTAGGAATTTGTCCATTTCTTATCATTTTTTTCTAATGTATTATCATACAGTTGCTGACAATAGCCATTAATGATCCTTTGAATTTCTGCAATATCATTCTAATGTTTCCTTTTGCATTTCTGATTTTTCAAATTTGGATTTTATCTGTTTTCTTAGGTAAACCTTTCCTTAGGTAAGGTTTTCTGGCTAAAGGTAACTTTAAAGAAAATCAACTTTATGTTTCTTTTGTATTGTCTTTTTCATTTCAGTTTTATTTATTTCTGCTCTGATCTTTATCATTTACTTTCTTCTACTAATTTTGGATTTGCTTTCCTCTTGCTTTCCTAGTTTGTTAATATGCATTTTAGATTTTTTTTTTAAGTTTTTCCTCTTTTTTGATGTAGGCACTAATAGCTCTAAACTTCCCTCTTAGTACAGGTTTTGCTCTATGCCATAGGTTTTGTTATGTTGTGTTTCAATTATTTTTTTCCAAAAAAATTTTTATATTTTCTTCTTGATTTCTTCATTGATTCACTGGTCATTCAGTAGCATATCATTTAATTTTCATGTATTTGCAAACTTTCCAAAATTCCTCTTGCTATTCACTTCTTTTTTGTTCTATTGTGGTCAGATAAGGTGCTTGATATTATTTCAATTGTTTGAATGTTCAAAGACTTGTTTTGTGACCTAATATATGATCTATCCTTGAGGATAATCTGTGTGCTGAGATAAACAATGTGTATTCTGCAGCTGTTGGATGAAACATTCTGAAAATATCTATTAGATTCATTTGGTCTATAGTGCAGATTACGTCTGATGTCTCTTTGATGATATTCTGTCTGGATCTGCGTAATGCTAAAAGTAGAGTATTGAAGTCTCCAGCTATTATTGTATTAGGGCCTATCTCTCTCTTTAACTCTAATAATACTTGCTTTATATATCTGAATGCTCCAGTGTTGGGTGCATACATATTTAAAACTGTTAATATCCCCTTGGTGAAGTGACTCCTTTATCTTTATATCGTGAACTTCTTTGTCTCCTCTTACAGTTTTGGTCTTGAAATCTATTTTGTCTGACATAAGGATACCTACTCCTACTCTCTTTTAGTTTCTATTGGCATGGATTATCTTTTCTATCCCTTTATTTTCAGTTTATGGGTATCTTTATAGATGAAGTGTGTCTCTGGTGAGCCACAGATCAATGAGTCTTTTTTAAAATTCATTCAGCTACTCTGTCTTTTGATTGAGGAGTTTAGTCCATTTACAGTCAATGTTATTATTGTTAAGAAAGGACTTTTGCCATTTTGTAAATAACAAGTAATTTTCTTGTTGTTTTGTGGTCTTCTTTCTTTACTTCCTGCCTTCGTTTAGTGAAGGTGATTACCTCTCATGATATCATTTAGTTTCTCGCTTTTTATTTTTTGGTTTTTGGTTTGAGGTTACCATGAGGCTTGCAGATACTATCTTACTACCATTATTGTTAACCTAATAACAATGTAATACTCTTTGCATAAACAAACAAGAAAAAAGCTAATGAAAACTCTAAGTCTTAACTTCGTCCTCAGGGTGCTTTAACTTTTTATTCTATTTATTTCTTCTTGTATTGCCTATGTCTTGAAAAGTTGTTGTTGTTATTATTTCTTATTGTTTCATTATTTACTCTTTCTACTTAGAATTAAGAGTAGTTTACACACCATAGTTACAGAGTTACAATATTTTTACCTGTGTACTTACTATTACCAGTGAGTTTCATACTTTCTAGTTATGACTCATTGCTCATTAACATCATTTTCTTTCTCGTTGTAGTACTCCCTTTAGCATTTCTTGTAGGACAGCTCTAGTGTTGATCAAATCTCCCAGCTTTTGTTTGTCTGGAAAAGCCTTTATTTTTCCTTCATGTTTGAAGGATGTTTTGCTGGATATACCCATCGTAGGGTGAAAGATTTTTTTCTTTCAGTACTTTAAATAGTCTATGCCACTCTCTCATGGCCTATAAGGGTTCCACTGAAAAGTCTGCTGGCAGATATATTGAAGATTTATTGTATGATATTTGTTCTTTTTCTCTTGCTGCTTTTAGGATCTTTTCTTTATCCTGGACCTTTGGAAGATTGATGATTAAATGCCTTGAGGTAGTCTTTTTTAGGTTAAACCTGCTTGGTGTTCTATTACCTTCTTGTACTTGGATATTGATCTCTTTAGAGTTGGGAAGTTCTCTGTTATTATCCCTTTGAATAAACTTTCTGCCCCTATTTTTTCTCTACCTCTTAAGTCCAGTAACCCTTAGAATTCCCTTTTGAGGCTATTTTCTAGGTCCTGTAGGTGTGCTTTATAGATTTTTATTATTTTTACTTTTGTCTCTGTTTACTGTGTATTTTGAAGTATCTTGTGTTCAAGCTCACTGATTCTTTCTCCTGCTTCATCAGTTCTGATAGTAAAGGACTCTGATGCATTCTTCAGTATGCCAATTGCATTTTTCAGCTCCATAATTTCAGCTTGATTCTTTGTAACTATTTCAATCTCTTTGTTAGATGTATATGATAGAATTCTGCATTCCTTATCTGTGTTATCTTGAATGTCTTGGAGTGTCCTCAACACAGCTATTTCAAATTCTTTTTCTGAAAGGTCACAGATCCCTATTTCTCCTGTATTGGTCTTTGGTACCTTATTTAGTTCATTTGGTAACATTAACTCTTCCTGGATGGTGTTGATGCTAGTAGATTTTCTTCGGTGTCTGGACATTGAAGAGTTAGTTATTTATTATAGTCTTCGCTGTCTGTGCTTGTTTGTATCCATCCTTCTTAGAGAGGCTTTCCCTATGTTTGAAAGGGCTTATTTGTTATTATCTATGCTGTAACTGCTTTCGGGGACACTTTCATCTGAGTAATGCTGTGGTTCTCATTGACTTGTGGAGGTACCACCCTGATGGTCTTGGATATGATCCAGGAGAATTTTCTGGATTACCAGGCAGAGTCTATTGTTTTCTTCCAGTACTTTTAATTGTTCTTATTAAATGTATCTTACATCCTAGGTATGACTTATTATAGTTTTAAATATTAATAATATGTTTAATAATCTACCACATATGTTTATATTTTAGGTTAGTATCAAGCTTATTAAGCTGTAGTTTATTGAATTAGAAATACGGGTAGCTTTTAAACATATCTACACAATCACCTTGATTGTTTTGGAAGTTTGAGTCCTCTTACTAGTATCTTCTGTTTTCTGTGATAGAGTAGAAGGAAGCACATAAGAACTGTGGAGTTTAATTGTCCTTTTTTCTTATCTCTGTTTTCTAGTAACATTAAACCCTCTCTCTTTCCAACTCCTGCTGTACTTCTATTTTCTAAACACAATTGAAATAACCCTATTCTGTGATCATAATATCTTACCACAAACCTTCACTTATTTCATGTTTTACGATTTCTGTTTTTTTTTTGTTGTTGTTGTTAGATGGTGAGGTGGCTAATTTGTTTGTTTTTACACTAATCCTAAAATGTTTCATGCTATGTTTTTTGTTTTCACAAAAATCAAGATTTTTTTTAGTTAAGTTATAGACAGCTAATATATCTATCTTTTATTTCATTATATTTTTAAGCAAAAAATACTACATCAATGTCCTAACTTATATTTCTCTCTATTCTGGTTCATAAATAAACAAGCATTTATTATTGACACATAGCAAAACATAAAAATAAACACACAGCAAAGTATTATTGAGTAAATAACCTCCAGAAACATTTTCCTCATTCTTATTTTTTTTCTTGGACTCTTCCACATTCATGTAGGAGTTGGGTTGCTTAAAGCAACCTACTAATCTTTATGAACCAAAACTATACTCAAGTCCATATTTTTTCTCCTTTCTTATTCCCAATGTGTTTTCCCTCACATTTATTCTCTCTTTATGGAGCTTATATCTCCTCTCTTCATTCATGCTTCTATTACTTAATATACTTATCTCCACAATCCCTGTCTCCCCCTCCCTTCCTTACCCCATAACCCCCTAACTAATCCATTTCACTCTCTTTAACAATACTTTTACAAGCAAACTATATATCTAACCTAAATTCCTACAGCTGTAGCTTCAGGCCATTCTGCTGTTTTACCATCACTTTGGCAAAAAAAAAAAAAAAAAAAAAAAAGCTGTGTATTATTCTTCATAAATTATCTATTTATACAATGCTTACATGCTGGCTATTGTATGTATTCTGTCATATTTTCCCTTAATTATTCCTTACAAGATCTATTTCCTACCCTGAACTTTGCCAAAATCAATAGTAACCAACTTGACAAACATAATCAGGGTGCTTTTGTAATCCTTGACAATAGTCCTTAAAAATTGCCAGATGATGAAATTAAAATAAATGCTTAGAGTCATATGTTAACATGATAATTAGATCAATAACTTGGTCTAAAATGAAAAGTCTTCTCCAGATATACCAAAGGTAACTTGAAATGGAAACTAACAGAATGGCCTAAATAAACATGTTATTGCTAACTATTAGCTGCTTCCTTGGGAGGGTCCGTTTGTAGGTGTCCTGATGAAATGCTATCTTGATCTTATTTAATATTTTCATTAACAATCTGGAAAATAATAGCATCATTTAATTAAACTTTGAAGTGAATGGAAATTAAGAAAATGTGCAAAAAACTGCTGGAGAGAGAAATAATATAAAGAAACTAATAGGGGTTAACAAACTGGCAGGAAATGAAATGATTGCAAATGAAAAATAAGTGCTAGCTCATTTACAGTAAAATTAGGTGACATTTAAAGAGTTAATATTTTCGTTAAACTTCAAGGAGGCAAAATTCTGTGGAAAGTACTAGAATAAAGGAGACAAAATACATGTTCTGTATTGAAGGACATCACAGTCTAGTGACCAGCAAACTATAGGGTCCTTAAAATTAAAATTTCAATGGAATATTGTAAGATCCCTAGAAATGACTCAGAGCTCACTATCCCACTTCAGATTTATGGTATGATATGATATGCTATGATATGATATGGCATGATATGATATGATATGATATGATATGATATGATATATAAACCAAGACCTACATTTTTCACTAAAGACTGACCACAATAATTATGCCATTTCAACATTAAGCCTTGCTTGCTCTATTATGATCATGAGTTGGAATACAAATCATAAAGGATAAATATTAATAGATATTCCCTGACTCGATGACTTACAATTTTAATATGCCAAGAAAGTGTAAGTGCTACAAATCTGGCAATAAACAATCAGTGCATCTGTTATCTACATTGCATAGGTAGTAGAATATCTTTGGATGATTTCCCTGGCATATTTTTGATGAAAAATTAAAGGGAAGATCTTTTTTGAATCTCAAAGAAAATTCAAGTCATATTTTCATTTCAGAATTGGTAAGCAAATGTTAAAAGTTAGTTTAGATGATTCAATTTTTTCAAATGTGTTACTTTTGGCTCCTGCCCCCAATATGGAGTGGGAGGCTTTCATGTATGTTTTCTTCAAAAATATTTAAATTAATTTTAAACTGTATTTAAGCAATTTATAATTACAAGCACATCATTAAAAGTTTTGTTTTCTAATTTCAACAGCCCAGAGACCACCAATATTTATCTTTATCGCTAAGGAAACTTTTTTTATTTTCAAATATATAACCCTCTGGTATCTCTACGCCAATGCTTTTCTATAGGTAGCTGCTAGCCACATTCACTTTTGCAATTTAAAATAAAGTTAAACATAATTTAAAATGTTCTTTTTCAGTTGCACTGGCCTCATTTCAAGTGCTACAGTCACATATATTTATGGCTACTATAATGGATAGCACAGATATAGAATATTTCCATCATTATTGCATAAAGTTCTATTGGACAGCAGTACTCTATAATAAGATTAAACTTCTTAAAAATATGTCCATTGACAAGGAAAATGGCATCCACCATTTTCTTTTCTTAGGTTTAGGCCTTGATAAATCTCCATCTTGAAACTTGTAGAGATAGAAACAAAACTACTTATTTGTGTAATTTGAGACTTTCTTGATTATGTACAAGTAGAAAAAATACAAAAATAAATTTGATGAGGAGGCCAATATTATACTAAAATATTAACTAAAGAGGTCTATTTAAAATATCTATCTTTATGAGAACAGCCTTCTTGCTGTCATTTTTGGCTTTCTATCAAGTAAATATTATTCATTAAGTGATAAAGTAAATAAACATTTAACTTAACATTTCAAAGTTAATTGATTTTGAATACTGAAACCTGTTGCTCCCACAATCTTTGTCATTCTCAGAGGAAGACTATGGGAGAAACTGGTGTATTTCTAATCTACTAGTTGCTCAAGCCAGAATATTAGGTGTTTTCTTAACTATTCCCTTTCCCCATAACTCCTGTCACATCCATCAGCAAACTTTTCATTTTACTTTCAAAATTAAAAATAAAAAATCCAACCAGTTATTGACACCATCATCAATGCTACTATATTAGCTGAAGGTATCTATCCATCTTATCTCATCTTATCCCTTTTGGATAAAACTGTTACTCCTTTTCTAACCTTGCCTTTTCACAATCTACTCCCCACTTCACTAATATTCATAAAACACTCTGATCATACCACTGTTCTACACAAAATTTTTCTATGTCTTCTTGTCTCAGAGCAAAATCTAGCATTCTTACTATCATACACAGAGCTCTATATTATCTGCATCCCCAACTTTCCCAACCTCTGTGACTTCATCAAGCATTTTTTTTTTTTTGCTTATTCATTCATTCACCAGGCTCCAGCCAGTTTTCCTTTCTCATCCTTCAATTCACTCGGCATATTGTTGCCTCAGGGCCTTTGCAATTGTCCCCACTCCCCGTAATGATCTTCCTTCAGATATTTCTGTGACTGACCATATATACTTTTAGGTCAGTGCTGAAATGTAGCCTTATCAGAAATGACTTTCCTCAATATTCTATGTAGAATGATAAACCATATCCTTATTTCTGTTAACCTGATTCATGCTTTTTTGTATCCCTTGTCATGTTATAAATACACTTCTTCAGTTTTGAAACATCTAGTCATCTCACAATACAGTAAGTTCAATGAGGGTATAGAAAATTGTAAACCTTTGTTTGTTCATCATTGTTTCCCTAGTGACTAGAACCTCAATTTTTAGGTTTCCAAAATATTTGATAAGTAGTTCAACATTAAAATATGTGACAGCTGCAGGAAGTGGTTAACCGAGAGCCTCCAGATGCAACCTTTGGAATTCACTGCAGTGTTTACATTAACGGCAAGTTCCTGGTCACCTGGTCAATGACTAGGAGCAGCAATGACTGCCCCTAGTCAGTGATTGAGCATAGCAAGGTTAATGAAGCATGACCAATATATGACCTTATTAATGGACAACATGAACCTGTGAAATATAGTCTATGGCTTTTCTTACCTATTTTCATCTCCCACTCCCTTCATTGGTGTCAGACATGCTTCATGGTCTATGTCTCTCCCTCTCTATCCTGCTTCCTTGCAGATTATTCTTTCATAGGCATTTACCTCAATACATTTCTTGCACTTCTGTATCTATCTAGGTGTCTGCTTCTGGGAGGACCTGAACTGACAGAGATTACCATTTTGAGTTTACTTTTTATTTTTTAGGTATTATAATTATGCTTAATAATTTGTTTTGAAAAAGAACTCTAGTTATATAAAAGAGAACTTTTTTGTTTTGAAACGGAGTCTCGCTGTGTCGCCCAGGCTGGAGTGCAGTGGTGCGATCTCAGCTCACTGCAAGCTCCGCCTCCCAGGTTCACGCCATTCTCCTACCTCAGCCTCCGGAGTAGCTGGGACTGCAGGCGCCCGCCACCACGCCCGACTAATTTTTTGCATTTTTAGTAGAGACAGAGTTTCACAATGTTAGCCAGGATGGTCTCGATCTCCTGACCTCGTGATCTGCCCGCCTCAGCCTCCCAAAGTGCTGAGATTACAGGTGTGAGCCACCGAGCCCGGCCCTAAAAGAGAAAATTTAAATTGTATATAGTGTGTGTGTGTGTGTTTGTGTTCTCTCCACTAGTGACTGAGGCTTCTCTTAGTATAGTGGTTGCCAGGATTAGTGGCTGAAGAGAGAAAGATCCAGGTACTAAGTTCAAGTAAGCACTGAGAGTCAAAACAAGAAGAGCTGAATTAGTCATCAGCCTACATGGCTAAAAACAAGCAAGTAGCAGAAATAAAACTAAGAATTTTAAATTGAGTGAAATTCAGAAATAGAAATGGAAGCACAAGGCAAGACTGGGATAAAGTGAGATGCCTTGATCATGTTTTACAAAATAAATCACAAGACCTAATGCTGATTTTGTTGAGTTCTAGAGGATGCTCTGGGTGAATGCTTACTGCACATTCACATTACAGCATACTTCATTCAACATGGAAGTAGATGATAAAATTTGAAATACGTTTTTTTCAATTACATAGTATTTATTTTAATAATCTAGGTCTTTATTGTTTCAGTCTCTGTTTTGGTATGCCAGAGATTAAGAGCAATGTTCACAAAATGGAATACTGAGATTCTCAACGACTGTTGAGAAATTTTCAAAAAAGACACAGAGACTTAGAAGACATGGTTCCAAGCAGCAATATTGATGGTACTGAATGAAGTACTTAACTGCAGAGAACCACATTCATAAAATTTTCCGTTCCTTTTTTGGACATTTTCTTCATTTAAGATTTTATTCTGAGTACACTAACTCTGTTAATTGAATTATAGTATTAATTCATGCAGATAACAGCAAGTTGATTCACAGATTAGTTTGAGACCTGCAAAACAGTAGTAATAAGGGCAATGCCATCTTAAAATGAAATGAGTATCTAGGTTGTAATGCCAAGATAATCAACCTATAATATAAGCAAAATGGGAAGAATTTACTTTTTCAGGGTGAAAAGGACATGAAAGTTTTTTGAGCCTAATAACTACTTTTAAACTGATTAATTAATTTGAAACAATTCTGGGCACATGTTTTGAGTTGGGTACTGATAATCTAGGGATGTTGAACAAAACAGATAAGCCCTTGCCCTTGTTGATATTCGGTATGCATTTCAAAATGGTTCTAGGAAGGGTAGTGGGGAGGGATCAATAAAGGGGTTGGTTAATGGGCACGAAAATATAGATAGCAAGAATAAGATCTAGTATTCAGTAGTACAATGGGGTGACTATAGTTAGCAATTTGCTGTATATTTTAAAATACTGGAAGAGTAGATTTAGAATGTTCCCAAGACAAAGAAATGATAAATGTTTGAGGTGATGGGTGCCAAAATTACCCAGATTTGATTATTATACTTTATGCGTGTATCAAAATATCACATACCGTACATAAATATAGTTATTATGTATCTATAAGATGTAAAAATAAAAAAGTGTATTCATTTATTCATGATTTTAGTAATTAACCAATTGAATTGGGAGTATAATTCAAGACTTTGTTTCTTTTTTTTTTTTTTCAAATGCATTTATTTGTAGAGGAAAACATTCTATATAAACACCAGTTAGAAATATTGTAGAAGATAAAAAACACATTCTATTAATTTGGAGTATTAAAACAAGGAGGCATCCTACATGCAAAATGTTATCAGTGAGATATATTTTGCAGAATCAGCCTATATTCCTTCAGAGAACTGGAGCAAAGAGGTTAGTGTTAAACATATTAGAAGCATCCTATGGTGCAGACCTTCACATTTTCTTGGTGTGACTGATTAAAAAGATGTTTAATGCAATGGCATTTAAACCTGTCAGTGGGCCAAAAATAGTTGACTGGAAGGTAGGAAACATGAAGGATAAAATTCAATACAAAAGAGATTTGACGTTAATATTGTTTATATATTATCACTTCAGTTCACAGTTGTAAGTGTCTGATAGAGCAGCAAAACATTCAAGGTGTTTAAATATCTGCCCACAAAGATCTGAAAGATGTGTATTTCCTTGAATGCAATAGACTGGATAAGGGTAGCATGGAGAATAGAATCAGTTATTTGCTGAGTTACACCTTAAAGGTCTTGCTATGAAGAACAGAGTATTAATGATCCAGCAAATGAAATGAAGTTTTGGTGCAAAATACAGATATCAAGGCACACATAATGGAGAAAGTTGAGGTAAACAGAACAGGACAAACAGAAAATGTGGCAGTGGCAAGAGATTATCTAGCTTCATTTGATGGAGCTATCAATTCAGCATTTGTAAAAACCCAAGAAGGCAAAAAAAAAAAAAGTCACATTATAGATTGTATCATTAAATGGGATGATCCGGTCATATGGTTGTTAGGAGACCTGTGTTACACAGGAAGTGAGCACTGATTAATGACTTGATTCATTTTCGAAGGCTTTTGTCTAGTAAGAATATTAAAAGATTTTAGATTAATTTTGCCTTTCTTAAGATATGCTCTCAGGTAAGATGATTAGTTTTTTAGAAATGGCTGAATGTCAAGTCATGAAGAAATCTGATGAGACATGTAAATCCACGCTTAGTTGTGCGGTTATAAATTTGGAGCCTTCTAATGAGCATCCCTATTAAGCCTTTACTGTTCTCTTATTTGGCAATGTAAACTATTTTAATATTAGTTAGACATATCTCTCAGGACTGCGAATTACTCATCTTTAACAAAACTTTCTATAAAGATTTACCTTTTAGAGATGGAACTGTTTAATGTTTTCAGCATTAATGCAGCATGCAACCTTACTCAGGTAATCAACAAAATATTGGGAAAAATATCAATTGTATATGATATGTATTTGTTTTGTTTTTTAAAACTGCATTTAGAAATATAAATATTATATTACATTAGATCAATGAAATAATGCAGTAAAGAACATATTTTTGTGGGGAAGCATATTTGTTTTCTCTTCTATTAATTGAACATCATCAGTTTGTCCTTTTTTAAAAAAAATCGCATAGGATTATTATTGTCATTGAATGGGGTTACTGATATCACTTTAGGATGAGTTGACATTTTGCAAATATAAGTTTTCCCATCTTTAAAAAGGATATATCACTACATGTAATGAAATCTTCTTTAATATTTTTAGCAATGCTTTGTTATTGGAAACAATAAGCAGTATAGTAGTCCATTTGGAGCTATAATTCTGATATAAAAAAGTACAATTTATTTTTATATACTGACCTAGTAAACTGTGACTAAGCTAAGTTCACTTAGTTATAGTAATTGCTTTGCAGATTTCTTTATTTTTTTATTTTTTTTTATTATTAAACTTTAAGTTCTAGGGTACATGTGCATAATGTGCAGGTTTGTTACATATATATACTTGTGCCATGTTGGTGTGCTGGACCCATCAACTCGTCAGCACCCATCAATTCGTCATTTATATCAGGTATAACTCCCAATGCAATCCCTCCCCACTCCCCCCTCCCCCCACCCCGTGATAGGCCCCGGTGAGTGATGTTCCCCTTCCCAAGTCCAAGTGATCTCATTGTTCAGTTCCCACCTATGAGTGAGAACATGCGGTGTTTGGTTTTCTCTTCTTGTGATAGTTTGCTAAGAATGATGGTTTCCAGCTGCATCCATGTCCCTACAAAGGACGCAAACTCATCCATTTTTATGGCTGCATAGTATTCCATGGTGTATATGTGCCACATTTTCTTAATCCAGTCTGTCACAGATGGACATTTGGGTTGATTCCAAGTCTTTGCTATTGTGAATAGTGCCGCAATAAACATACGTGTGCATGTGTCTTTATAGCAGCATGATTTATAATCTTTTGGGTATATACCCAGGAGTGAGATGGCTGGGTCATATGGTACATCTAGTTCTAGATCCTTGAGGAATCGCCATACTGTTTTCCATAATGGTTGAACTAGTTTACAATCCCACCAACAGTGTAAAAGTGTTCCTATTTCTCCACATCCTCTCCAGCACCTGTTGTTTCCTGACTTTTTAATGATTGCCATTCTAACTGGTGTGAGATGGTATCTCATTGTGGTTTTGATTTGCATTTCTCTGATGGCCAGTGATAATGAGCATTTTTTCATGTGTCTGTTGGCTGCGTGAATGTCTTCTTTTGAGAAATGTCTGTTCATATCCTTTGCCCACTTTTTGATGGGGTTGTTTGTTGTTTTTTCTTGTAAATTTGTTTGAGTTCTTTGTAGGTTCTGGATATTAGCCCTTTGTCAGATGAGTAGATTGCAAAAATGTTCTCCCATTCTGTAGGTTGCCTGTTCACTCTGATGGTAGTTTCTTTTGCTGTGCAGAAGCTCTTTAGTTTAATTAGATCCCATTTGTCAATTTTGGCTTTTGCTGCTGTTGCTTTTGGTGTTTTAGACATGAAGTCCATGCCCATGCCTATGTCCTCAATGTTACTACCTAGGTTTTCTTCTAGGGTTTTTATGGTATTAGGTCTAACATTTAAGTCTCTCATCCATCTTGAATTAATCTTCGTATAAGGAGTAAGGAAAGGATCCAGTTTCAGCTTTCTACTTATGGCTAGCCAATTTTCCCAGCACCATTTACTAAATAGGGAATCCTTTCCCCATTTCTTGTTTCTCTCAGGTTTGTCAAAGATCAGATGGCTGTAGATGTGTGGTATTATTTCTGAGGACTCTGTTCTGTTCCATTGGTCTACATCTCTGTTTTGGTACCAGTACCATGCTGTTTTGGTTACTGTAGCCTTGTAGTATAGTTTGAAGTCAGGTAGCGTGACGCCTCCAGCTTTGTCCTTTTGACTTAGGATTGTCTTGGCAATGTGGGCTCTCTTTTGGTTCCATATGAACTTTAAAGCAGTTTTTTCCAATTCTGTGAAGAAACTCATTGGTAGCTTGATGGGGATGGCATTGAATCTATAAATTACCTTTGGGCAGTATGGCCATTTTCACGATATTGATTCTTCCTATCCATGAGCATGGTATGTTCTTCCATTTGTTTGTGTCCTCTTTGATTTCACTGAGCAGTGGTTTGTAGTTCTCCTTGAAGAGGTCCTTTACATCCCTTGCAAGTTGGATTCCTAGGTATTTTATTCTCTTTGAAGCAATTGGGAATGGAAGTTCATTCATGATTTGGCTCTCTGCTTGTCTGTTACTGGTGTATAAGAATGCTTGTGATTTTTGTACATTAATTTTGTATCCTGAGACTTTGCTGAAGTTGCTTATCAGCTTGAGGAGATTTTGGGCTGAGACAATGGGGTTTTCTAAATATACAATCATGTCATCTGCAAACAGGGACAATTTGACTTCTTCTTTTGCTAACTGGATACCCTTGATTTCTTTCTCTTGCCTGATTGCCCTAGCCAGAACTTCCAACACTATGTTGAATAGGAGTGGTGAGAGAGGGCATCCCTGTCTTGTGCCAGTTTTCAAAGGGAATTTTTCCAGTTTTTGCCCATTCAGTATGATATTAGCTGTGGGTTTGTCATAAATAGCTCTTATTATTTTGAGGTACGTTCCATCAATACCGAATTTATGGAGCGTTTTTAGCATGAAGGGCTGTTGAATTTTGTCAAAAGCCTTTTCTGCATCTATTGAGATAATCATGTAGTTCTTGTCTTTGGTTCTGTTTATATGCTGGATTACGTTTATTGATTTGCGAATGTTGAACCAGCCTTGCATCCCAGGGATGAAGCCCACTTGATCATGGTGGATAAGCTTTTTGATATGCCGCTGAATCCGGTTTGACAGTATTTTATTGAGGATTTTTGCATCGATGTTCATCAGGGATACTGGTCTAAAATTTTCTTTTTTTGTTGTGTCTCTGCCAGGCTTTGGTATCAAGATGATGTTGGCCTCATAAAATGAGTTAGGGAGGATTCCCTCTTTTTCTATTGATTGGAATAGTTTCAGAAGGAATGGTACCAGCTCTTCCTTGTACCTGTGGTAGAATTCAGCTGTGAATCCATCTGGTCCTGGACTTTTTTTGGTTGGTAGGCTATTAATTAGTGCCTCAATTTCAGAGCCTGCTATTGGTCTATTCAGGGATTCAACTTCTTCCTGGTTTAGTCTTGGAAGAGTGTAAGTGTCCAGGAAATTATCCATTTCTTCTAGATTTTCTAGTTGATTTGCATAGAGGTGTTTATAGTATTCTCTGATGGTAGTTTGTATTTCTGTGGGGTCGGTGGTGATATCCCCTTTATCATTTTTTATTGCGTCTATTTGATTCTTCTCTCTTTTCTTCTTTATTAGTCTTGCTAGCGGTCTGTCAATTTTGTTGATCTTTTCAAAAAACTAACTCCTGGATTCATTGATTTTTTGGAGGGTTTTTTGTGTCTCAATCTCCTTCAGTTCTGCTCTGATCTTAGTTATTTCTTGCCTTCTGCTAGCTTTTGAATGTGTTTGCTCTTGCTTCTCTAGTTCTTTTAATTGTGATGTTAGAGTGTCCATTTTAGATCTTTCCAGCTTTCACTTGTGGGCATTCAGTGCTATAAATTTCCCTCTACACACTGCTTTAAATGTGTCCCAGAGATTCTGGTATGTTGTATCTTTGTTCTCATTGGTTTCAAAGAACATTTTTATTTCTGCCTTCATTTCGTTATGTACCCAGTAATCATTCAGGAGCAGGTTGTTCAGTTTCCATGTAGTTGAGCGGTTTTGATTGAGTATCTTAGTCCTGAGTTCTAGTTTGATTGCACTGTGGTCTGAGAGACAGTTTGTTATAATTTCTGTTCTTTTACATTTGCTGAGGAGTGCTTTACTTCCAATTATATGGTCAATTTTAGAATAAGTGTGATGTGGTGCTGAGAAGAATGTATATTTTGTTGATTTGGGGTGGAGAGTTCTATAGATGTCTATTAGGTCTGCTTGGTACAGAGATGAATTCACTTCCTGGATATCCTTGTTAACTTTCTGTCTCATTGATCTGTCTAATGTTGACAGTGGAGTGTTGAAGTCTCCCATTATTATTGTATGGGAGTCTAAGTCTCTTTGTAAGTCTCTAAGGACTTGCTTTATGAATTTGGGTGCTCCTGTATTGGGTGCATATATATTTAGGATAGTTAGCTCTTCCTGTTGAATTGATCCCTTTACCATTATGTAATGGCCTTCTTTGTCTCTTTTGATCTTTGATGGTTTAAAGTCTGTTTTATCAGAGACTAGGTTTGCAACCCCTGCTTTTTTTTGTTCTCCATTTGCTTGGTAGATCTTCCTCCATCCCTTTATTTTGAATCTATGTGTGTCTCTGCATGTGAGATGGGTCTCCTGCATACAGCAAAGTGATGGGTCTTGACTCTTTATCCAGTTTTCCAGTCTGTGTCTTTTAATTGGGCCATTTATTCCATTTACATTTAAGGTTAATATTGTTATGTGGGAACTTGATCCTGTCATTGTGATATTAGCTGGTTATTTTGCTCACTAGTTGCAGTTTCTTCCTAGCATCAATGGTCTTTACATTTTGGCATGTTTTTGCAATGGCTGGTTGTTCCTTTCCATGTTTAGTGCTTCCTTCAGGGTCTCTTGTAGGGCAGGCCTGGTGGTGACAAAATCTCTAAGCATTTGCTTGTCTGTAAAGGATTTTATTTCTCCTTCACTTATGAAACTTAGTTTGGCTGGATATGAAATTCTGAGTTTAAAATTCTTTTCTTTAAGAACGTTGAATATTGGCCCCCACTCTCTTCTGGCTTGTAGAGTTTCTGCTGAGAGATCTGCAGTTAGTCTGATGGGCTTAACTTTGTGGGTAACCCGACCTTTCTCTCTGGCTGCCCTTAACATTTTTTCCTTCATTTCAACTTTGGTGAATCTGACAATTATTTGTCTTGGAGTTGCTCTTCTTGAGGAGTATCTTTGTGGCATTCTCTGTATTTCCTGAATTTTAGTGTTGGCCTGCCCTACTAGGTTGGGGAAGTTCTCCTGGATGATATCCTGAAGAGTGTTTTCCAACTTGGTTCCATTTTCCCCCTCACTTTCAGGCACCCCAATCAGACGTACATTTGGTCTTTTCCCATAATCCCATACTTCTTGAAGGCTTTTTTCATTTCTTTTCCCTCTTTTCTCTTTAGACCTCTCTTCTCGCTTCATTTCATTCATTTGATCCTCAGTTGGTGATACTCTTTCTTCCAGTTGATCAGGTCGGTTACTGAATGTGCATTTGTCATGTCTTTCTCATGTCATGGTTTTTATCTCTGTCAGTTCATTTATGGCCTTCTCTGCATTGATTATTCTAGTTATCCATTCTTCCATTTTTTTTTTCAAGATTTTTAGTTTCTTTGCACTGGGTGTCTAATTCCTCCTTTAGCGCTGAGAAGTTTGAGGGACTGAAGCCATCTTCTCTCAACTCGTCAAAGTCATTCTCCATCCAACTTTGATCCATTGCTGGCGATGAGCTGCATTCCTTTGGAGGGGGAGATGTGCTCTTTTTTTTGAATTTGCAGCTTTTCTGCCCTGCTTTTTCCCCGTCCTTGTGGTTTTATCTGCCTTTGGTCTTTGATGATGGTGACGTACTGATGGGGTTTTGGTGTGGGTGTCCTTTCTGTTTGTTAGTTTTCCTTCTAACAGTCAGGACCCTCAGCTGCAGGTCTGTTGGAGATTGCTTGAGGTCCACTCCAGACCCTGTTTGCCTGGGTATCAGCAGTGGAGGCTGCAGAAGATAGAATATTGCTGAACAGCGAGTGTTCCTGTCTCATTCTTGCTCTGGAAGCTTCGTCTCAGCAGTGTACCCTGCCGTGTGAGTTGTGGGATGTCATTCTGCACCTAGTGGGGAATGTCTCCCAATTAGGCTACTCAGGGGTCAGGGACCCACTTGAGCAGGCAGTCTGTCCATTCTCAGATCTCAACCTCCGTGTTGGGAGAACCACTGCTCTCTTCAAAGCTGTCAGACAGTGTCATTTGCATCTAAAGAGGTTTCTGTTGCTTTTTGTTTAGCTGTGCCCTGTCCCCAGAGGTGGAGTCTACAGAGACAGGCAGGCCTCCTTGAGCTGCTGTGGGCTCCACCCAGTTGGCGGCTTTGTTTACCTACTTAAGCCTCAGCAATGGCGGGTGCCCCTCCCTCAGCCTCGCTGCTGCCTTGCAGTTAGATTGCAGACTGCTGTGCTAGCGATGAGGGAGGCTCCGTGGGCGTGGGACCCTCCCAGCCAGGTGTGGGATATAATCTACTGGTGTGCCCTTTCCTAAGACCCTTGGTAAAGTGCAGTATTAGGGTGGGAGTTACCCGATTTTCCAGGTATTGTGTGTCTCAGTTCCCCTGGCTAGGAAAAGAGATTCCCTTCCCCCTTGCGCTTCCCAGGTGAGGCAATGCCTCGCCCTGCTTCAGCTCTGGCTGGTCTGGCTGCACCAGCTGACCAGCACTGATTGTCTGGCACTCCCCAGTGAGATGAACCCACTACCTCAGTTGAAAATGCAGAAATCACCCGTCTTCTGGGTTGCTTGCACTGGGAGCTAGAGACTGGAGCTGTTCCTATTCGGCCATCTTGCTCCGGGTCCTAATTTTTCTTTAAAAGACATGAAGAATTCACAAATAAAATGTTTTCTTGAGGCATATGGCTTAAATGCAGTAAAATAACTAGACAATAAATTTTTTTAATGTACATTTTAATGTTATGAATTTTAGCACATAAAACAAGTCTACAAAACTAGTTATGTTATTATCTAATTTCTCTTCTCTTCCTTGTATTGGTGAAATTTTTATAAGTATTTTCTTTCTACCTAAAGTTACCTAGCTACACAAGTACAATCTCTCTACATACATACAAACTCACAACTGATTTCCCTATTTAACTATTTAAAATTATTAAGAATTATTTTTGTATATTAAATCAGCAGCTTCACAACTATCATGATTTCAACATATTTTACAATAATATTTACATTATATTCATATTTGCACTGACATGAGGAGACATTACTAAGTTTCATCAACAATGTGTATTGTATTTGAATGTGTGTATATGGATGTCAACTCTACATTTGATGTCATGCTTTTTACATAGTAGCTACATTTTTGACCTGAATAGAGATGGTATAAACCTATTTGATAATATTGTCATTGATTACTCACATTTTGGGAATTCCAGAATGACTTTGTAGTAAGTATTCCATCTCCAAAAGCCCAGGGCAAAAATTTAACGAATTTTATGCTGATACTCAGACTAAAGCCAAACTTTGTTACATGTATTATATTTGCTTTTACTTTTGTTCAAATATTATGATGGTTTCAGGGAATCTGTTATATTTCTTTTCTTTTTGCTAAGTGGGGTTATATTTCCATTTATTGATTTTGTACATTGTGCTGTTTGCTTCATCTACATGTCAGGTAATTTTATAGCAATACTATGGATGTTTTATTACTTTCCCACTTAATAGGCATTCAAACTGAAGCTCAGAAAGGTTACATAAATTGCCTAAGTTTTCACAGCTTGATTTGAAATCACGTTTATCTGGCTGCATCATATTTTCTGTCTATTTTATTTACAATGACAAATGTTGACATTTTCTTTGTTTTATTGTCACTTAAGCTTTTTCTAAATATTTCCTTTCCATAGTTATTTGGCTTGGTGGATGGGTGTATATTTGGGCAGACAGATAAATCTATCGATAAATTGATAGGCAGATAAATGGGTAGAGCGAGATACCACATATGGCCTGGGTCTGTATCCTCACCCAGATCTCATCTTGAATGGTAATTTGAATTGTAAACCCCACGTCTTCGGGGAGGGACCTCGTGGAAGGTGATTATGATCATGGGGGCAGTTCCCTCTTGCTGTTCTCTTGATAGTGAGTTTGTTCTCGCGAGATCTGATGGTTTTATAAGGGGCTTTTCCCTGTTCACTCCGCCCTTGTCTCGCTTGCTGCCTGGTGAAGAAGGATGCATTTGCACCCCCTTCCACCATGATTGCAAGTTTCCTGAGGCCTCCACAGCCATGCAGAACTGTGAGTCAATTAAACAGCTTTCCTTTATAAATTACCCAGTCTCAGGTATGTCTTTTTAGCAGCATGAAAGTGGACTAGTACAATGCCGCATGCACCAAGGTTTACTAATGATGAGAGGGGGATATTAGGGATATTACCAACCCAGGAGCTGGGAAGTCCCAAACCAGTAGATGAAGCTTTCTATGGTGTCTCTTCCTGCACTGAGACACAGTTTGTTTCAGTGACTGATGAGTAGTAATTCTGTGTGGTCTATACAGGCCCAGATTATATGTTTCCTTTCAGAATCTCTCTTAGACCTTGCAAGAAAGATTACATGATTAACGTCCATTCTCTAACACAACTGTGGCTCATAAATCCATAATTTGCAGTCTTAGGCATAATCAGACAGGTCAGGTGTATTCTCTTACAAAGATTTTTTTTTTTTAATGGGAAGGGCCTGTGGAAGACCCTTATATAATTTCTAGTAAATTCCATCAGCTGAGACACAGTTTGTTTCAGTGACTGATGAGTAGTAATTCTGTGTGGTCTATACAGGCCCAGATTATCCATTTCCTTTCAGGGTCTCTCTTAGACCTTGCAAGAAAAACTACAAGATGAAGGTCCATTCTCTAACACAGCTGTGGCTCGTAAATCCCTAATTTGCAGTCTTAGGTATAATCAGAAGGCCAGGTGTATTCTCTTACAAGGATTTTATTTTTTAAATGAGAAGGGCCTGTGGAAGACCCTTATATAATTTCTAGTAAATTCCATCAGCTGAGACAATTTGTTTCAGTGACTGGTGAGTAGTAATTCTGTGTGGTCTATACAGGCCCAGATTATCCATTTCCTTTCTGGGTCTGTCTTAGACCTTGCAAGATAAACTACACGATGAAGGTCTGTTCTCTATCACAGCTGTGGCTCGTAAATCCCTAATTTGCAGTCTTAGGTATAATCAGAAGGTCAGGTGTATTCTCTTACAAGGATTTTTTTTCTAAATGAGAAGGGCCTGTGGAAGACCCTTATATAATTTCTAGTAAATTCCATCAGCTGAGACAGTTTGTTTCAGTGACTGGTGAGTAGTAATTCTGTGTGGTCTATACAGGCCCAGATTATCCATTTCCTTTCAGGGTCTCTCTTAGACCTTGCAAGAAAAACTACACGATGAAGGTCCATTCTCTAACACAGCTGTGGCTCATAAATCCCTAATTTGCAGTCTTAGGTATAATCAGAAGGCCAGGTGTATTCTCTTACAAGGATTTTTTTTTAAATGAGAAGGGCCTGTGGAAGACCTTTATATAATTTCTAGTAAATTCCATCAGCTGACTTTACATGGAGGCCTCCTCAAAATCAAAAGTGTCTCACTCCATCAAGCCTTTCTTGGAAAGGAAGAATCTTCCTAAAAACTCACTTCCCGCTGGTGTTACTCACACTTTTTTGATTGATTTATATTGCATGTGTTCAAACTTTGATTACTTAAGGAGTTTTACAATTCAAAACATTTTTATAAATGTTATTAAATTTAATAGGCTAAGGTCATCTAGGTATTAAAATGAAACGTTTCAAGTCAAGGTCTTCCGAAACAAGATGGGGCATCCTTTTTTGTTGTTATTGAATTTCTTTAAAGGTGATCATTTACATTATATGCCTTTAATCCTATTGGGTTAGTAATAGCTTTATCCCTTTTATTTTCTTTGGGCTAAAAACAGTTTTGTACATAAAAATATATAAAATGCACATTATATTTTATATAAATATATAAAATATGCATAATTTATATGAATATATAGAACAATATATTTGCCTTTCAACCCACATTGTCTCTTCATTATTTTTGAAATAATGAGGCAACATATTAAATATGTAATTGGCACAAAGGGAAGATAAAGACAGCGAAATGGGTAAATCTGAAGGTAAGCAGCATAAGAATCAACACATTATCTAGATGTGAGCTACGAATTGGGCTTTGAGCTTCCTAGCAGCCAAAGAAAAGAAAGAAATGTGTATACTCCAGAGATTTACAATATCCAAAAGGTTAAAATGAATTTCTCATACAGGTCATAGTTTTTGTAGATACTGATACTAAGGTGTACTATGTGTTTGGTAATACCACTCAGAAACAGCTCTGTAATAATTTCAGTAGTATATAGCATATGGCTGTTTCTGACTGCAAGTTCATAAAGAAATACAGTGACACCAAATCGGTAAGGAGCCCACAGAGTGTTTTATGTGTGCAACACCACTAATGTTATTCTCCAAGGCTAAAGTTCAAAATATTTAGAGTGGCAGACCTCGAAGCACATTCGGTGCAGTATTTATTATGAGGGCTATTTCTTGAGAAAATAGTCTTTGTACAGAGAGAGAGAGCTATTTATTGAGGCTATCTCAGTACTGGTTCAGTTTTCTCTCAATGATGTGGCTTTTGTGAGTTGATTTTAAACACTAATAGGAACAGATATTAGTAAATATACCCTGACATTTCAGAACGTGCACTGTTGGTATAAACTTTAGAATTATGATATAAGCCCTGAGTCTAAAAAGGAAGTAATGAGTGTGACTTCTCAGATGGAATGCTGGCCCTCCCATGGGTAGTGTTCCTTCACAAGAAACCTTGAATGCAAGGAAGCCAGTCCTAGCTCAATTACTAACCTGCCCTGCATAGCTACCCACCTTCTGCTGATGTTCGTTATCTAAGGACAAATAAATTGGAAACTTAGTCTAATCATGTGTATGCACGGGAATGGTTTTGTCCCACTACTCTGAAATGCTCCCTACGTGCTGCATTTATTGAACTTGTGAGTTATTGAAAAATAGTTTACAAATCAATAATTTTAAGAAATAGTATGCTTATGAAAATTGTGCTCTCAATAGTTGCATTTGGGGTTTTGCTCTTTGCTTCATTAATATAGTAGTTTGCTAAGAAGTTCTTGTTACCATTGTTTTGTTGTTATTGTTCACAAATGTGTATTCCTGAAACTTTAATCAGGGATCTTTACTCAGATGTGGCTTCAATTATATAAGATGGAAATATATTTTTAAAATTTGCACATTCATATTTATATATATTTCAGAAAAAAGTAACAGCTGAATTTGCTGAAGTTGCTTTTCTTCTGTTTAAATCTGTTAGAGTACCTTTAAAACAATATTACATTTGTATTTCATATTCCATTGTGATATATTTTCAAATAATTTAGTAGTATGTCATAGTAACACATTTTCTCAAATGTTATTGTAGCATTGTGATTCTTAGTTCAGATTATTTCTGGTGGTTACCATTTTAATGAAATTTATGTTGTTTTCCCTAAGTATTAAAATTTAAAACCTGGTTTGTATTGTTAAATTTGATTTGGTCAACGTCACAATTCTTTGATGTTTATCTGAGCACCCATAGGTTTGTGTGGCCCTGATCTCTCATGTAGTATAGAATTATGCTCATTTATCTTTAAAACTCCTCTAACAGTTGGGCAGTAAGTACTGAGACTTGAACTGATTTTCTCAAGTTTGGGCAACCCATTGTGGAACGAGGTCCCCCACTCCAGGTCTCTTGGTGTCTGCTCTAGTTGACCTACAGTTATACTATGTAATCTTGCTAAGATTAAAAACTTAGTATTTGCTAGGTTAAAATTTATGAAATAAAACCTGGATTTGAGTAACTCAGATGATGTAGCAACTTTATTGGCATCTTATATAAAAGGTTTAGTTTTCAATTTTCTTTTTATTCCTGAAATCATTTTAACAACTATAACAACAGAATTTAGTGAACACTAGCCCGAGCATTTTGAGAGTTGTGTTTGCTTTTCATTCTTTCCTTTGAAATTACGATGGTAATATTGTACAATTTACCCCGAGATAAATGTGCCTCATTTGCAAGGGGCATGGGAATCTTGTAATCATACTACGTTCTTAATAAGAAAAGGTATTTTAGCTTTAGGCAGAGGAAAATATGTTAATACGAGATTATAGTTCTGTTTATTATGTTTTGATTGAGATTTTCAGTTTAAATGCTTTTTTCCAGTTGTTCGATAATTTTTTAATGATTGGTCAGCTAAAAATGAAGCAAGAAAAATAGAATTTGAAAAGTTGCATCTCCTTTTTCACTCTGGGTGAAGAAATGCATAAAAGAGTTCCTCTGTTGTATTTTTCAAAGGACTAAGCAAGTAATTTAAAAATGTACTGTCTCAGGATATTATTTTGTATATATACATTTAATATACAAATTTATTGATTTATCCATGTGACCTTTAAATGACCTATTAATACATCAATATATTATGTATTATGTATGTATCACACTATATACCCTCAGGATCACTTTTAAACATACAAAGTAACATAGAGTGAGTCATTAATGAATTAATCATAATTAGATTATTTGCTACCAGTCTGGGATCATTCTAAATGTTCCTATATATTAGTTTATTAATTAATACTACAACAGTCTGTCCTTTTCTCAGACAAAGAAACTGAGTCACAGACTGGCAATTGACTTTTCTAAGGGTGTATACCATTTATAAATTGTAGACCAGGACTTTCAACTTGGCAGTCTCTGTTCAGAGCCTTCACATTTAATGATTACCATATACTGTTCTCATTTGTCTTTATAACAGATATATTACACAGATAAAACTATGGCCATCATATGACTTCCTAGGAAATGTTGCTGGTTAACATTTTAGTTAATAAATACATTCTTCCAGTTTTCTTTTTCTCTTAAGAGAATATCTCACAATATTGCCATGTGACTGGCACAGAGCTCATGACAATAAATATATGGTATAAACTGGTTTAAATAACTGAAGAATTTTCAAAGTAGGCGTTCTGGGCCTTATGTGTAGGCTTCTTAAAAACACTATTCTCCATGGATTATTTGAGCAAGGCTGGAGCCTTGGTAGAATTACCTATCCTACCTAGATGATAAATCATGGTGGGGGTGAATGGTGTAGGGGATTGGGAGAAGCAGGGATCAAGATTAACTGTACCAAATTAATAGGTCAGTTAGTCATAACTTAGGGTCCTAATGCTCTTATTTTGTTTGAACCAAGAGACATCATAAGTAAAATTGTTAATAAATACTTTAAGAAACCAGACTATATAACCAATGAGTGAATAAAGAAAATGTGGTACATATACACCATGGAATTCTACTCAACCACAAAAAGGAATGAAATGATGGCATTTGCAACAAGTTGGATGGAGTTAGAGGCCATTATTCTAAGTGAAGTAACTCAGGAATGGAAAATCAAACATCGTATGATCCCACTTATAAGTGGGAGTTAAGCTATGAGGACGCAAAGGCATAAGAATGATATAATGGACTTCTGAGACTCGGGAGGAAGAGTGGGGATGGGCGAGGGATAAAAGAGTACACATTGGGTGCAGTGTACACTGCTCTGGTGATGGGGGCACCACAATCTCAGAAATCACTATAAGTAACTTATCCATGTAACCAAATACCACCTCTTTCTGCAAACTACTGAAATAATAATAAATAAAATTGCATAAGAAGGTACGTGAGGTACATTTATGAGGTATAGATCTGCCCAGAGAGATGTGCCTTCAAGATGAACATGGATAAGGGGGATTGCAAGAGGAAAAATCAGAAAGAGGAGGTAACAAGTAAAGTATGCTAAAAAATATTTAGACCCCAAAATGAATTTAGGTAACATGTGAAAAGTTTATGTCCCAGAAAGAAACATATCAATGACCAAGAGAAACCCTAAGTAAAACATATACAAAATTGTGTTTTATCTTTATAGCTGAGGCATCTTTACTGGGAAGCTAATGAAGTTAAAGCTGTCTGGTCCTATAATTGCACAGCCCCTTCTAAAGCCCTACAGGAGTCCTAGAAATCTGTTTTTGTAAAATTTTCAAAACCAAGATTTTTAAACCATCATTAGGTCAGACATTGTCTCTCTTCATTTTGACTTCTCTGTCATACTTTCCCTTGTGTCAGGGGGCATTGCAGTGACTGCAGGCATTTTCATTGTTAAAGAGAAAGCTGAGTTGGGAATACATTGATTTGGAGATTATGGGGGATAGTGATGTTAAGGTTAATATTGTTATATGTGAACTTGATCATGCCATTATGATAATAACTGGTTATTCTGCTTGTTAGTTGATGCGGTTTCTTCTAGCCTCGATGGTCTTTACATTTTGGCATGTTTTTGCAGTGGCTGGTACCGGTTGTTCCTTTCCATGTTTAGGGCTTCCTTCAGGGTCTCTTGTAAGGCAGGCCTGGTGGTGACAAAATCTCTAAGCATTTGCTTATCTGTAAAGGATTTTATTTCTCCTTCACTTATGAAACTTAGTTTGGCTGGATATGAAATTCTGGGTTGAAAATTCTTTTCTTTAAGAATGTTGAATATTGGCCCCCACTCTCTTCTGGCTTGTAGAGTTTCTGCCGAGAGATCTGCTGTTAGTCTGATGGGCTTCCCTTTGTGGGTAACCCGACCTTTCTCTCTGGCTGCCCTTAAGATTTTTTCCTTCATTTCAACTTTGGTGAATCTGGCAATGATGTGTCTTGGAGTTGCTCTTCTCGAGGAGTATCTTTGTGGCGTTCTCTGTATTTCCTGAATTTGAATGTTGGCCTGCCCTACTAGGTTGGGGAAGTTCTCCTGGATGATATCCTGAAGAGTGTTTTCCAACTTGGTTCCATTTTCCCCCTCACTTTCAGGCACCCCAATCAGACGTACATTTGGTTTTTTTACATAATCCCATACTTCTTGCAGGCTTTGTTCATTTCTTTTTCTTTTTTCTTTTGGTTTCTCTTCTTGCTTCATTTCATTCATTTGATCTTCAATCGCTGATACTCTTTCTTCCAGTTGATCGAGTCAGTTACTGAAGCTTGTGGATTTGTCATGTATTTCTTGTGTCATGGTTTTCATCTCTGTCATTTCGTTTATGACCTTCTCTGCATTAATTATTCTAGCTATCAATTATTCCACTCTTTTTTCAAGATTTTTAGTTTCTTTGCGCTAGGTACGTAATTCCTCCTTTAGCTCTGAGAAGTTTGATGGACTGAAGCCTTCTTCTCTCATTTCGTCAAAGTCATTCTCTGACCAGCTTTGATCCGTTGCTGGCGATGAGCTGCGCTCCTTTGCAGGGGGAGATGCACTCTTATTTCTTGAATTTCCAGCTTTTCTGCCCTGCTTCTTCCCCATCTTTGTGGTTTTATCTGCCTCTGGTCTTTGATGATGGTGATGTACTGATGGGGTTTTGGTATAGGTGTCCTTCCTGTTTGATAGTTTTCCTTCTAACAGTCAGGACCCTCAGCTGTAGGTCTGTTGGAGATTGCTTGAGGTCCACTCCAGACCCTGTTTGCCTGGGTATCAGCAGCAGAGGTTGCAGAAGATAGAATATTGCTGAACAGCGAGTGTACCTGTCTGATTCTTACATTGGAAGCTTCCTCTCAGGGGTGTACTCTACCCTGTGAGGTGTGGGGTGTCAGACTGCCCCTAGTGGGGGATGTCTCCCAGTTATGCTACTCAGGGGTCAGGGACCCACTTGAGCAGGCAGTCTGTCCATTCTCAGATCTCAACCTCCGTGTTGGGAGATCCACTGCTCTCTTCAAAGCTGTCAGACAGAGTCGTTTGCGTCTGCAGAGGTTACTGCTGCTTTTTTTTGTTGTTGTTGTTTAGCTGTGCCCTGTCCCTAGAGGTGGAGTCTACAGAGACAGGCAGGTTTCCTTGAGCTACTGTGAGCTCCACCCAGTTCGAGCTTCCCAGAGGCTTTGTTTACCTACTTAAGCCTCAGCAATGGCGAATCCCCTCCTCCAGCCTCGCTGCTGCCTTGTGGTTAGATCGCAGACTGCTGTGCTAGCAATGAGGGACGCTTCGTTGCCGTGGGACCCTCCCAACCAGGTGTGGGATGTAATCTCCTGGTGTGCCCATTTGCTTAAAGTGCAGTATTGAGGTGGGAGTTACCCGATTTTTCCAGGTGTTGTGTGTCTCAGTTCGCCTGGCTAGGAAAAGGGATTCTCTTCCCCCTTGCGCTTCCCAGGTGAGGGGATGCCTCGCCCTGCTTCAGCTCTCGCTGGTCGGGCTGAGGCAGCTGACCAGCACCGATTGTCTGGCACTCCCTAGTGAGATGACCCCAGTACCTCAGTTGAAAATGCAGAAATCACCGGTCTTCTGTGTAGCTTGTGCTGGGAGTTGGAGACTGGAGCTGTTCCTATTCAGCCATCTTGCTCCGCCCCCACCGCTTTGCAGATTTCTAAGGATGTTGTATGTAGGTAATCATATTATAAATACATTTAGTTTTACATCTTCTTATTCAATCTTTAGGTATTTATTTATTTATTTTCATTAGTGTGCTGGCTTGACCCTCCAGAAGAGTGTTCAATAGAAGTGTTTAGACTGAATACTCTTTCTCCTTTTTACCTTAGGGAAAACTTTTTCAGTATGTCATCATTCAGCATAATTTTAGATGTTTAGATGCCTCCTATCAGAGTTAGAGTGTTCTATTCCTAGTTTTCTCCAAGTTTTTATTATAAATGGGTCTGAATTTTTCAATGCTTTTTATCTCTTTACTGATCAAATGTTTTTCTGCTTTATTTTGCTAATATGGAGAAATATATTCTTGATTTTTAAATGTTAAACACACCTTGCCTTCCTGGGATACATATCAGTTCATCATAAAGCATATAATATTATATTTAATTTCCTTATTTTAAGAGTTTTTATTTTAGATTCATGAATAATACTGATGTACAATTTTTACTGTAATAGCATTTTTATCAGTTTTTGTTACAAGATTTTCCTGTCCAGATAAAGCAAGTGGATATATCTCCTTGCAGTCTCAATATTTTAATAGTTTTCAAATAATGGTATTAGTTTCTTTTAAGTGATTCATAGAATTCTGCACTTAAACCATTTTCACTAGATTTCTTTGTTTTTTAACAAGATATTCAATTTCTTTAATATATATAGGATCCTTATTTTCTCTTAATAATTATGTAACATTTGATAAATTTTGCTTTTTACAAATGTGTGCTTTCTATTTGAGTTATCAAATTTATTTTCATGATGTTTTAAACGATTCTCTTAAAAATATATATAAAAAAATCCCGTTATCCTTTAATGTCTGTGGGATATGTAGTGATAGCTTTTCTTTATTTTCTAATTATAACATCTTTCTTTTGCTTATTCTTGCTAGCAACTTAACAAATTGGTTATATATTTAGAGAACCGACTTATGGTGTTGTTAAATTTTCTCTATTTTTGCATGTGTTCTATATCATTTTTTCTACTTTTAAATTGTTTCCTCTTTTTTCTGGTTTTAGGTTTGTTTTACCATCTCTAATATCTTAAATGAAAATTAAATCACTAGTTTTAATAATCTCTTTGTTTTCATTATGAGTTTTTAATGCTACAACTTTCCCTGTAATCTCTGCTTTAATTGTGTCACATACAAAAGGAGGTATGTTGTATTTTATTATCACTCGGCTTGAAATATTTTATTTCTATTATGATTTTTTTGACACATCGTAATTTTAAAGTGTCTTGATTGATTTCCAAATTTTGAACTTTTATATTTATCCTTATTACTTTGAATTATATTACCTTTTGTCTATGGATCATAATCTATAACATTTAAATATTTTTAAATTTGTAGAACATGCCATGTGAACCTTGAAAGAATGTGTAATCTAAAATTATTGAACATTGAGCAGAATGGCAATATGGTCAAGTTGGTTTATAGTGTATGACTCTTCTATATTCTCACAACTTTTAATTTATTTATTTTTTTGGCTAGTTTTGTCAATCACTGAACAAGTCACATACAACTCTAAATTTTATAATGAATTTGTCTGCCTCTCTTTTTGACTCCATTACTTTTTTCTTCATGTATCTTTCTGAGTACTGCCATAATAAAGCACCACAAACTGGGTGACTTAAAACAGAATTTTATTGTCTCATAGTTCTGGATGCCAGAAGTCCAAAAACAGAGTATCAGCAGTATTACTTCTTTGTGATAGATCTAAGGAAAAAATTGTTCCAGACTTCTCTTCTAGCTTTTGTTGATGGCCAGCAATCATTGGTATTCCCTAGTTTGTAGATACATGACTCTAATCTCTGCCTCCATCTTCACATGGTGTTTCTTGTTTGTCTGTTTGTCTCTGTATCTTCACATGGCTGTATTCTTATAAAGACACCAGTCACATTGGATTAAGGGACTATCCTACTCCAGTATAACCTAATATTAACTAATTATATATGCAGTGACCCCATTTCCAAATAAGGTCACATTCTGAAGTACCTGAGATTAAGACTTCAACAAATCTTTTGGGAAGAAGGCAATTCAAACCATTACAATACATTTTGAAACTCTGTTATTAAGCATATTCACATTTGCCATTATTATGTTTCTCTGATGAAATGACTCTTTGATCTAATATTGTTTCTGCTGTTACTCCTCTCTTAATATATTTTCATTTATATTTATTGTTTACTATTGAGTTTCTATCCCAACTTTTCTTTGTTTTTCCATTCCCACTCAACTGCCTGCCTTGTGATTATTTTTATGTTTTCCTAATCCCTTTGGGATTCATTTATTGGCCTTTTAGCAATATTCCCTTTGTACTCTTACTTTATTATATTTTGCTATGGATTAAAATATTCAAACTTGTGTTACATAGTATCTCAGAGTTAATAGTCTACCACTTAACATAAAATTTAAGAACCGTTATGCCTCATCTAGTATATATGTTATTACAGTAGTATATTTTATATCCATATATATGTACATATTATATATATTATAAACCCCTCAATATTGTGTTTTCCCCTGTGAAGAATTTTAATCATCCTTTGATATCAATGGAGGATTGTTTTCAGGACCTCTTGTGGATACAAAACTGCCTAGAATCTCAAGTCTCCAGTATTAATGTAAAGTGGCATAGTATTTACATATAACCTATGCACATTTTTGTATACTATAAATCATCTCTAGATTATTTACAGTAATAACGATTACAATGTAAGTACTATGCAGATAATTATTATACAGTGTTTAGGAAATAATGACAAGGAAAAAGGCTGTACATGTTCAATATAAATGCAATTTCTTTCTGAAATATTTTGCAGCTGAAGTTGGTAGAATCTACCGATGTGGAAACCATGAATACGGAGGGCTGTTTACATTTTTAAATTAATTTAATAAAGAATCTAAATACTCTTGTACATTTATTTATGTGTATATCATTTGTAGTGCTCTTGATTTGTCCTGTATATTCCAGATGTACCTAGTATCATTTCCTTATAGTCTAAAGGACTTTTTGTTGAAATTTTTATATTACAGTTCTGCTGGCAATAATTCATTTAGCTTTCATTTATCTGAAAACATGTATTTTGAAGGATATTATCATGGGGTATAGAAAAAAAAGACTTTCAGAACTTTAAATATGCAGTACCTTTGATATATGCCCTCTGTTGTTTCTGATAAGTCAAATATTCTAAAATTCTGTGTTCATTTGAATGCAGTGTGTTTGCTTTTCATGGCTACCATAAGGATTTTGTCTTTTTTTCTTGTTATCACTTGGCCATGCTGTACCTAAGTCTGATCACATTTATCCCTCTTGGGTTTTGATGACTCTCTAGGATTTGTAAGTCAGTTTTTCACAATATTTGAAAATTATCAACCATTAATTCTTCAAATATTTCTCTGTCCCATTCTCTTTCTTCTGTCTTTTGAGAAATGCAACTATATGTATACTAAACTGTTTGATATTTTCCTAAATATTATTAAAGCAATGCTCATTTATTTTCAATATTTATCCTCCATGTACTTCAGAATTTATTCTTTTTGCTGATTTATCCTGAAATTCACTGATGCTTTATTTCGTCCTTTCCTTTTTCTTGTTAATCCTATGCAGAGATTTTTCCTCGTGTTTTTAGTTGGCATTTAAAATTATACATATTTATGGGATAAAAGGTGATATTTTGACATGTGTATGCAGTGTGTAGGGATCAAATCAGAGTAATTAAAATATTTGTCACTTCAAACATTTATTATTTCTTTATGTTGTGAACATTCAAAATCCTCTCTTCCAGTTTTTTGGAAATATACAATAAATTAGTTACCTTATTTGCCTTACAGTGCTGCAGAACACTAGAATTCATTCCTTCTGTCTAGCTGTAAATTTCTATCAATTAACCAACCTCTCCCTATCCTCCCTTCCCATCTACCTTTCTTAGCCTCCAGTACCAACAATTCAACTATTTTCTTCCCTGGGCTCTTTTTTTTCCTCAGTTCCTACATGTGAGTGACATGATGTGGTATTTATCTTTCTCTGATTGACTTATGTTGCTTAACTAATGTACTCCAAACTTATTCATGTTATATGCAGAGATTTTAAAAAAATGATTAATTTTAGATCTAGAAATTCCATTCTTATAGTTTCAATTTCTCTATTGAGATTCTCCATCTATTCATTCATTCCTTTTCACCATTTTTTCTTAAAATATCTAAACACATTTATAATAATTGTATTCAAGTCCTAGTCTGCTTACTCAAACATCTGAGCTATTTCAGAACCTGTGTCTATTAGTGCTTGCTTTCAATCCTTATTACACGTCAACTTTTCCCATTTTTTTCCTTGTCTTGTGGGTATTACATTGCAGATACTATTAGTTTTTTCTTCCACTGAAGAGTATTGATTTTCACTTTTAACAGGTTGTTAAATATGTTTTATTTGTGGTGGGCAGTAGCTGAAATGTCTGCTTAGTTCTTTCAACCTTATATTTCTTGCTTTCTTCTAGGCTTCTGTGCATTTTTGGTGTTCCCCATTCTGTGTTCCCCTTCTTTTCCTTATTTTCCCCATCACTTTCTAGATGTTCTTGCAGTCCTGGTGAAGCCTACTTGCTTGCCTTTTCTCCTCATTTCTTCCTTGCTTGCTTGCTTCTAGCTTTCTTTTTGATCTCTAGTCACTCCTTGCTGTCCTTGAACTGGAGCATCTCCTCTTAGAAAAAAAAAAAATACTGTTTACAATTCGATTCTATCCAGTATAAACCCCTGCAGTTTCTCAGTTTGTGCCTGCTTTTGATTATTCCCTTGTACCTGTAATTAGTGCTTTTGTCTGTTTCATTTTGTTTTGTTTATATTTGTTTGCTTTACTATTTTGTCCGGATTTTATAGTTATCTGTGGCAGGATTAATATGATGCAAGTTACTCCACTTTTGGTGAAAGTGGACCTTATTCATTTTTCAAGCACATATACCTTTTATTATGTGTCACTTTGTTTAATAAGTATTAACTCAAAATGATACACAAGGTTAAGTACTGTTATTTTAACTCAAACTAATACACAAGGTTAAGTACTATTATTTTCTTCATTTTATTAATGAGGCAAATGAAGCATGTAATGTTTACCTAACTTTCCCAAGTCCACACAACTATTAAGTGGCAGTGGCAGGATTTGATCCCAGCAGTGTGGGTGCTATGATATGCCACATTTATAGCCAACTGTTTGTTCTAATGCAAACATCAATTTCCAAAATTGTTTGGGTTTATAAATGAACACCTCATGTAGCATATGGGAACATGACAAATCTAAACAAAACGAATACATAGTCCTGAAAGGGTCTATGAATTGCATTTATAGTTGTCCTTTTCCAAGTATTGACAGCAGTTCCAGGACAAGTGGAACACGTCTGAAGAGAAGAAAGTAGATTTCTGATTTCTAAAATAAAAATTTGTTTCTAGCAAGCCATGCTGCACAGGAGAATGGTTCAGTATATGGCTGAGAGAAGGTATTACAGGGAGGAGAGATAAGTTTTACATTGTTGTGAAAGACGACAGAGAAGAGAACTAGGTGAACAGGTGCATACTAATCAAAGTGATGGTAACTAAGTTAAATGAGAAGACAATGGAAGTGAGGAAATGTGTGTTAGGAAAAAGCATTCAGACAGATGTTATTTTTATAAGCAAAATTTCAGAAATATAAAATAATTGTGGAGACTTTTTGAGGTCTCTGGAGGAAAGTTGTTATATAAGTGTGACTTATTTTACTTCCTGCTATGTGGCAAAATATTACCTCAAGAAATACCTTTAGCAGGAAGATTTTTGAATAGGATTTGGAAGTCATGTTAGCATTTCATATCAACATTGAGATAAATCAGCTACTTAAAGAAAGTAAAATCTAAAACCTCCCAATAAGTTTTCAAGGACTTTGTAAAAGTTTGCGTTAAAAATTTGATAGTTGTGAGGCAAGCACAGTGGCTCACGCTTGTAATCCTAGCACTTGGGGAGACTTAGGTGGGAGGATTGCTTGAGGCCAAGAGTTCAAGACCAACCTGACAAACACAGCAAGACCGCCATCTATTAAAAAAAAGTGAAAATAATTTGATAGTTTTGAAATAAACACCAACATCGCCCCTCCTGAATAGGACAATCTACATAAGGTGAAATTTGAAATATTTTTCTGTTAAAAACTGTGAATTCCTTTTTCTTTTTAAAAAATGTATTATTTTAATTGGTAAAATAATGTCAATGGTGTACAACATGATGTTTAAATATATGTATGCGTTGTGAAATGGCTAAATCAAGCTTATTAACACATGCATTATCTCATATACATATCATATTCTTGTGGTAAGAACACTTAAATTCTACTCTTAGCAATTTTATAGTAGACAATACATTGTTATTAAATGCAGTCACCATGATATACAATAGATCTCTTGAAGTTATTTCTCCCGTCTAATTGAAATGTGTACTTTGACCAACATCTCCCCAATCCACCACCCCCAGACTCTGGTAACCACCATTTATCAGAGAGTAACAGAAACTCCATTTCTTCAATTTGACTTTTTTACACTCTACCTATAAGTTAGATTATGAGAGATTTGTCCTTCTATGCCTGGCTTATTTCACTTAGTATCACGTCCTCCGCGTCTATTCATGTTGTCACAAATGACAGGATTTCCTTCTTTTTTAAGGCTGGATAGTATCTCATTGTGTGTATATACCATATTTTCTTTACCCATTCATGCACTGATGGACATTTAGGTTGACTCCATATCTTGGATACTGTGAAAAGTTTCATAAACTGATTTCATTTCCTTTGGATGTATACCCAGTGGCGAGATTGCTGGATCATATGGTAACTCTATTTAATTTTTTTGAGGAACTTCTATGTTGGTTTCCATAATGGCTGTGTTAATTTACACTCCCAACAACAGTGGAAAATCTTATTCTTATAAGTTTTTCTTTTGTGTATAAATATGATATATTTATCTTTGTGTTGAAACTGCATTTTGTGCAACTTGTTTTTACACTATAACTTATAGCTATATTGATTTTATTATTTTGCAGAAAATAATATATGGAATGATTAGATCTTAGGTGTAATTCACCTGCAAACACCTTAGCAGAACGTGATTTTTTTACAAATATTATTTTAGTCATATACGTAATTTTTAAATGTACTAATTTTAAGATTTCTCATGTATGTAATGTAAACATAAAGGCTCAGCATCAAGGAAGACACTATGGCCCAATTTACCCAGAAAATAATGTATCTTGGCCTTAAGTCCCAACTAAATTTCATTTAAACCAGAACTTACACTTTGATCAGAGTTTATTTTTTAGCTTTTTGAATTTTAAATATTTTAATATTTAAAGAAAAGTTACAGAAAAATAGTAAAGTGTTTCTAAATTCCCTTCACTCTGCTAACCCAAATGTTACCATCTCCTATAACCTTATTACAGCATCGGGAAATAGACATTAATTCAATACTATTAACACATCTAGAGATTTTAGTATTTTTTTAACCAGTCTTCCACTATGTCCCTTTTCTAGTTGAGATTATAGTTCAGTATCCTACATGTTTCAATTTGTCATGCTTTCTTAGACTCCTCTAATCTGTGACAGTTCCTCAGTCTACTTTGTCTTTTAAGATCTTGACAGTTTTAAGATTACAAACCAGTTATTTTGTAAAATGAGAAGATTATGATTAAGCATTTTTGACACAAATGCAACAGAAGTAATATCATGCTCTTTCCAGTATATGATTTCTGGAGCTATGTGGTATGAATATATACTATTACTGGTGGTGGTAACTTCAGTCTCTTAGTTAAGCTTGCATTGACCAAGGTTTGTTTGTTTTTTTCTCTGTGAAGTTACAATTTTCCCTTTTGTAATTAGTGTTTTATGAATATACTATGAGACTATGTAAATATCATGTTCCTCATACTTTTACCCATTTATTTTAGTTATCATGATTCCTGCCTGTAACAATTATTATTGTGGTGTTTAAATAGTTACGGTTTTCTGTTGCTGTCATGCCTTTTACATTTATTGTCTGGAATTCTACTGTAAGGAAGAGCTGCCCTTTCCTCCACCTCTGTTTATTTACTTACACAATTATTTATATATGTCAGTATGGAGTCATGGATATTTATTTCCAGATTTGGCTGTTAGTGGCTCCAACAAGTTGGCTCTTGTGTACCTTTCATCACACCTCCATCATTTTTGAGCCCTTTGTTACTTTCTGGCACCACAAAATCAACTTGGTTTGTGTTATCTTTTCCCCACCCTAATCCTGGTATCAACTGTTTATCCAAGGATCTCTAGTTCTTTTAATTGGAAAGTAGTATTTGCAAACTAAGATCTAGGTACCACATTCGTCAGTTTATTGCTACTGGAATGTCTTTGCTTCTAAAGCTTTCATCAGAGAGAGCTAAGAAGTGTGTGTGTGTGTGTGTATGTGTGTGTGTGTGTGTATCTTCACACAAATATCTCTATTTCTAAACCTATTGATCCATATACATAATAATATCCATGACTTCATATTGACATTTACAATTGCAATGAAGCACCAAGTGTTCATTCTAGTCTGCTTTCTTTCTTATTTGTAACTATTTTCTCTAATGGGAGAAACCTGACTCTTGTCCACAGTGCATTTCTTTATTTGCTCATTTATAGAATAAGGACAAAATAGCTTCAGATTTTTAATTCACACTCCTGTGAAAGCAAATTTTCTAACTAGTGTATTTGTGTACAGTTTTAGTTTTATTTTGTTGTCATTTTGCTTTGCCTTACAGGATACAGTTACTGCTTTTCAAACTTATTTGTGTTAATTCTTTTTTCTCCTTTTTCTTTAGTGTAATTACAATTTTCGTTCATAATATAGTTTGGCTTATTTATTACTGCTTTTATTATATTTTTGGTTCCCATATTTTTTGTTTATTTTAATTTTTATTTACTTGGGTAGTATGTGAATCTTTACCATAGTTTCAAAAGCAGAGCTATATGAAAATGTTCTATAAAAAAATTGTCACCCTCCTATACTTACTACTCAGTTCTCTGCCCCCATTCTTATTGCGTTATTCCCACTCACCTCTTATTAGTAACCAATCTTGTTAAATTCTGGATTTTCCTTTCCAAAATATTTTTGAGTCTATATTGTATGTTCTCTCTCTCTATATATATATATGATGTATGTATGTATATATATACACATAGGTGTGTGTGTATATATATATATACACACACACTTTTGTATATATATATATCTCCTTATTCTTACATGAATGGTAGCCTACTAAAGGTACTATAGCCTGCCATAAGTACCTTTTGCACTTTGACATTTTTCACTTTCCAATATATACTGGAAATAAGTCTATATCAGTTCATAGGGATCACCAAAATTCTGTATTCATTTTATAGCCTCTTCACACTCCTTTGTGTATATGTACCATAGTTTATTTAGTTATTTTCTCTGTATGGTCATTCAGTATTTTTTCCCAATATTTTGCTATTATAAAAAATGTCAATGAGTAACCTTCTGTGTATGTGTTTTCATATTATAGGTATATCTTTAAAGTAGATACCCCAGTTGGGCTGCTGGTTCAATGTTAAGTGGATACGTAGTCTGGTTAGGACTTCTCATAGATTTCCTTACTTGTAAAAAAAAAATAGAGATAATAACACATTCGTATCATAGATATTTTGAAGATTAAAAACATGGAATGTATAAAACATCTTACATATAGGAAATACTCAGTGCCGCTTGAGTCCCTTGACTCTATTCACTTACTTCTTCAACATTACACACACACACACAGACAGACACATGCACACATATATGCAGTTATGCACTGCATAACAAAGTTTCGGTCAATGATGGACTACATATACAATGGTGTTCATCCACTCACTGACTCAATAAAAATTACATATTTTATTATGTGTTATATATTACATCATTACATATACCTATTATTTAGTGAACAGGATAGAATGTTCAACAGATTTGCAGGTCATGCATGCTCCAATGGGTAGTTCTGGGATTCTCATGTGTTTGCTCAGTGATGAAGAATTAGTTGTTTTACTTAAAAGTTAAGACATGACTGAATGAAAACCAAGAGCTAAGATGCAGAGTGATGTATGGATGCCTGGTAAATAGAATTAAAATGATGGAGAAACTTAAAACTTGCAAGTAAAAATTTAAATGTGGCTACATGGAAAACTAATTGAGATACTCTTTTTTAGATTTTGTCTATTGACTTTAAGAAGCCACAATCAATAAAACTCCAGTTTCTTTTTGTACTTAGTAGATCCATATCTAACATGTCCAAATCCTACAGAAGTATGTAAATAAATGGTATGTGGGGAAAAAGGTTTTTTTTGTTTGTTTGTTTTTTAATCAATATCTTTTAGCTGGTCAGTATTCAGTTCAATGTATCCAACATGGAAAAAGGATTCGTTAACATCTGACATTCCATTGGCATATGTACAATAGTAGTAGTACTGATGTTATCAAAGAGCTATGTTATAACTCTAAGATTTTATTGGATTCTATTATTTTACAAATATTAGAAATGACACTCATTAGATACTATACTAGATTAAACATGAACATTATTATCCTCCTTTTAATACAATGATAATGCTGTAAATGCCAAAAGGATTAACTGGATGTGTGAATAAGTCACCACCACATATTCATTCCAGCAAACTTTGCATAGACTTTTTGCAGAGACTAATATTTGATGTGCTTCTAGATTTGAACTACTTACTGAATTCATAAGCATTTTCATTACCTAGAGATTAAATCAATAAAAATGCCATAGAACTTTTCCAGTTGTACTTCATCCATGAAGAATATAATTTTATTATCTTAAATAAAACAAATGATAAAGAATTATTTCTGGTCCTGGATCATTATCACATACATAGTAGTTTTTTAATAATTGTTTTTCCACTTGATTCCACTGAAAGGAGAGTTCATTACATTCTAAAATCTATCAGTCATCTGATTTGAGTATACTCTCTTTACTACCATTAGTTCATTTTAACAAGCGTAAGATTGTTTTCAGTTGTGGCACTCTTTGACATCCAGCTGTATTATCTCTAATTGAATCAAACTTTTAAAATTCATTTCACTTGTTTTCTTCGTCCATGACATTACGCAGTCTGTTTAAATAGGTTATGCACATTACTTGTAGGTCTGTGTGTATCTGTGTCCCCACCAAATGTCGTATCAAATTGTAATCCCCAGTGTTGTAGAAGGGAGGTGATTGGATCTGGAGGTGTTCTTCATGAATGGTTTAGCAGCATCCCCTTGTTGCTGTCCTCTGGATAGTGAGTGAGTTCTCTTGAGATCTGGTTGTTTAAAAGTGTGTAGCACTTTCCCCCTTGCTCTATCACTTGTTCCTGCTCCTGCAATTTAAGATGCCTTCTCTTGCCCTGTAAGACGCCTTCTCTCCCTTTGCCTTTCACCATGATTGAAAGCTTTTTGAGGTCTCCCCCGAAACAGAAACCACTATGCTTCCTGTACAGCATGCAGAACTGTGAGCCAATTAAACCTCTCTTCTTTATAAATTACACAGTCATTCAACCACTTCAGATTGAGCAATAACAGGTCTGTGATGCTCTTAGATGTCTGGGGCTGCACACATGCCACAGTGACTGGCTGTCTTCTTCTCTTGGTGGATGCTTGCTTCCGCTCCTCTTGGCTTTGGACATTAGACTCCAGGTTCATCTGCCTTTGGCCTCTGAGGCTTGCACCAGCAGCTTGCCAGGGGCTCTCAGGCCTTTGGTTGCAAACTGAAGGCTGCGCTGCCAGCTTCCCTGGTTTTTAGGCTTTCAGACTTGGACTGGGCCACTACTGGCTTCTTTCTTCCCCAGTTGGATTCAGCCTATTGTAGGACCTTGTAATCATGTGAGATAACTCTCCATAATAAACTTCTTTTTGTATATACATATGTCCTATTGGTTCTGTCCCTCTGGAGAAACTTGACTAATACACCAAGGAAATACAAATTGTTCCACCATAAAGACACATGCACTTGCATGTTCATTGCAGTACAATTTGCAATAGCAAAGACATGGAATCAACCTAAATGCCCATAAACAGACTGGATAAAGAAAATGTGGTACATATACACCATGGTCTATTCTGCAGCCATAAAAAAAGAGTGAGATCTTGTTCTTTGTAGCAACATGAATGGAGCTGGAGGCCATTATCCTAAGCAAACTAACACAGGAACAGAAAAGCAAATACTGCATGTTCTCACTTATAAGTGAGAGCTAAACATTCAGTACATAAAGACAAGTGTACAACAGACACTGGGGCCTACTTGAGGGTGGAGAGTGGAAGAAAGGCAAGGATTGAAAAACTACCCATTGAGTACTATGATTATTACTTTGTTAACAAAGTGATCTACACCAAACCACTACAACATGCAATTTTTCTATGAAACATACTGGCACGTGTGCAGCTGAACCTAAAATAAGTATTTTTTTAAAAGAATATAAGGATCCTAGGCATGCAGTATATTTATATGATATTCTAAGAGGAAATTGTGTTTACCTTGAATGGTAATATAAGGTGTTGGTTAAAAGCTGGCTTAATATCCTGGCTTTCCCAAATTCCAACTCTAAAAAAAGGAGCTAAATTCATTTTTTATTGTGCTTAATTAAAATTGCCTTTTGCAAGTTTTGAGTTCCTCAACCATTTCAATTCTATTTACCAAGAACCCCATCTTCCTCTGCATCCTCTTGGTCAACTATGGCAACATATTTACATGTAAATACATGTACCTATGGCACACAACTTCTGATAGCTCTATCTAATGGTTTTTTAACTTTACAATGGTGTAAAACCGATACACAATAGGTAGGAACTGTACTTTGAGTGCCCTTATAAGCATTCCGCTTTTCACTTTTAGTATAGTGTTCAATAAATTTTAAAAAATATTCAGTACTTTATTATAAGATAGGCTTTCTGTTAGATGGTTTTACCAACTATAGTCATCTAATGTTGTGTTCTAAGCATGTTTGGGATAGGCTAGGGGGGCCGGGCATGGTGGCTCATGCCTGTAATCCCAGCACTTTGGGAGGCCGTGGCGGGCAGATCACTTGAGGTCAGGAGTTCGAGACCAGCCTGGCCAACATGGTGAAACCCCATTTCTACTAAAATACAGAAATTAGCCTGGTGTAGTGGCAGGTGCCTGTAATCCCAGCTACTCGGGAGACTGAGGCAAGATAATTGCTTGAACCCGGGAGGTGGAGTTTGCAGTAAGCCGAGATCACACCAATCCACTCCAGCCTGGGCCACAGAGCGAGACTCCCTTTCAAAAAAAAAAAAAAAAAGATAGGCTATGATGTTTGATAGATTAGGTATATTAAATGCATTTTAATGTATATTTTCAATTTATGATGTGTTTATCTAGAAATAATCCCATCATGATAAGGGAGGAGACGACCCCTTATATTGTCTTATGCCCAATTTCTGCCTCCAAAGAAAGAAGAAGTAAAAACTAAAAGGCAGAAATGAAATCCACAGGCAGACAGCCCAGTGCCGCACCCTGGGCCTGGTAGTTAAAGATCGACCCCTGACCTAATTGGTTCTGTTATCTATAGATTACAGACATTGTATAGGAATGCACTGTGAAAATCCCTATCTTGTTTTGTTCCGCTCTAATTACCGGTGCACACAGCCCCCAGTCACGTGCCCCCTGCTTGCTCAATCAATCACGACCCTCTCACATGCACCCCCTTAGAGTTTTGAGCCCTTAAAAGGGACAGAAATTGCTTACTCAGGGAACTCAGCTCTTGAGACTGAAGTCTTGCTGATGCCCCCGGCCAAATAAACCCCTTCCTTCTTTACTCGGTGTCTGAGGAGTTTTGTCTGGCGCTCGTCCTGCTACAATAAGACAGCAAGCATCTGTAAGTCACTCAGAATAGTGTACGCACATAGGGTGTGTGTATATTTAACCTTGAAGATACTTGATTATCATAAACATTTCAACATATAATCTTGTTCAAAATATGCTTCTGTTATCTCATTTTATTAGTGGTATTCATAACTAATTTACAGAAAACCTCCCTTTTTCATCATTTTATAGATTAGGAGACTGAAGCTCAATGAATTAAATAATTTTCTTAAGTATACTTAGCAAGTAAAAGAATGTGGTCCGTAAAATAGAAGATGACTTGAAGAGTAGTTTCTGTTGATAACTTAAAAACCAAGGGAGTAGGCAGAAAGGCCAAAACAAAACAACAAAAACCTCAAAAGCCAACAGAAAACTGTGCTATGTGTCACCTACTTACATAAGAGTTGAATAGATTTGCATAAGTACCATACTACTTTATATTATATAAAGGGGAACCAATTATGTTAAGCAAGTACTGCGACTTCCTCCTCCTTCATCCATTAAAGTCTTGGTAAATTGCAACATTCATCACTTTACCTACATGAGGACATGTAATCATTGCTTACACATTACTCCATGAATCTGCTTTGGGGTGTTAGTGTTAGAAACAGAGTCTAGAACTGCAGTCTCTAATATGAGTCCTTATTACCTCTATTGCTTAACATATCTGTGCCCCAGTGTCCTTTTCTATGATATGGAGATAATAATAGCACCCACTTCAAAGGATTGCTTTGAATCTTAATGTCTTTCTAATTAATCGTTCTTATTATCCCCAAGTAAAGGGATTTGACAGTAAAATGAATCAAATTTTATCTCCTAGGTTAAAATATGTTAAATAAAATAAACAACAAAAAGGCTGGCATGTGTATAACACATTTAATGTTGGCAAGATGGCCAATATTAATGCACTTTTTTAGTTAAAATGTAAGCTTTAACTATATGAAAACATTGCTAAATTGAGATAGTGGAATAAGGTGTTTACTATGTTATCTTTCAAAAATATAACTAATATTATTTTGGGGCTACATTTTCTTATTGGTAACTAGCACATTTTTCTGTAAATCATTATGGCTAAAGTCTATAGCTTTGAATTTCTCTTTAAGTCTGCACTGGTCCCTGCTCCCATATTTCCCTCATTTTTTTTTTTTTTTTATCTATCAGTGCATTCCTCCATTTTGAATGCGTTTTGAATTCCTACATTCTGCAAAAAAAAAATTAAAGAGGAGAAAAAGGACACATTATTGTTTTACTTTAGAGTTTCATAGTACTTCACATATTTTGAGGTAAATATTTGGACAAGAGAACCACAATTGAAAAAACACTGGGGCCTATACAAAATATGTAATTCTTTTCTAATCTGAATTTTTTGAAAAATTTTGACCTCTTTTATGGCCAAGAACATCTTTTTAATATGATACAGTATACCAGACTAATTTTAATTTGCATGTTTCTGTTGGTCACAATCATCAAGTAGTTATGTTTATAATTATATATACAAGCAGTACACTTTGTTTTTGTTCCCATAAGTTTTCCACACTTTTGCATGCTGTTCCAGTACTTCAAATCTTAAACAACTGAAAACAAAAACAAAAAATAAGGATGATTCAGTAAATTCACTTTCTATATCAGTGGTCTATTCCACATAAAAAAAATTAAAACAATAAAAATTTATCATTGCATATTAGTCTGTGGTTGAGCTGAAACTTCTGCTGATCTGGGCCAGGTATGACTGATGTAGAACAACTTACTCATATGTCTGCATTGAGCCAGTGAGTTGGCCAGAGGCTGGTTCTTACAGGATGGTCTCACTCATATGTCTGGTGACTGGATGGATAGGTGTAGGCGGGGGCAACGAGGGCAACTGGTATCTCTCATCATTCAACAGATTAGCCTGGGCTTGATTACTTGATAATGAAAGATTCCAAGAGAATGAGTGGAAGCATACAATGTCTCCAGTTTAAGCCTCAAAACTGGCACAACGTGATGCTTGATGCACTCTGTTAAATAAGATGTAAGAACACACAGATCCATGTGGTAGAAAATAGACTCTTTCTTTTGGTGGAATGAGTGAGAAAGTCATATTTCACAGGTGCACGGGTAGAGGAACAGGAATAATTAGAGTCACAATTGCAAACGATCCACAATACCCTCTTACAGATGTTTGACTATTTGTACACTTACCTTCATATACTTATTTAAAAATTCTAGAGGAAGTGAAAGTCGAGACATACTACTTGGATTTAGAAATTCAAACTACTTTTTGATGGAAGAGATGGTCTGTTTCTTATTCATACATAAAGTTCATTATAGATCAAAATATTATCACCTGGCAAAATCAGTTTATTTCTTAATTTAATGCCTCTTAGTTACCAAGTAGCTGTTTACAAATAATGAACACACACAAGAAACTTTTATGTTGAATACATAAATAAGAAAAAAATGAAAAAACTACATCTTATCTAATCACTATATTTTCTTTCATGTAATGCTACTCGTATATTCATGAAAGTAAACATTTGAAGATAAAAATACTTTATATATGCATTTTAAACACTATGACAGATTTCCTAAATTATTTATCATATTACTGCCATGCTCATATATTATTCTACATACTTCAAATTACTATATTGGTTTGGAAATCCATAATACTCAGAGATTTCCAAATTTCACCCATTGGAATACTTAAATATTTATTATTTGGTAGGGAACATTCAAGTGTATCCAAATATATTCTAATAACCACCATAAATATTTCACAGGTGTAGAAGAAATAGGTAGTATAGAATGGGTTTTGCTGCATTAACAGACATCCCAAATATCTCAATGACTTGATCCAATAAAATAATTTCATGCCAAGTATATTGTACATCTCCCTGACATTCCAGGTCAGCTATGTTGGCTCAAATTTCCAGGACGCACAAATGTTATGATACTTTGTTTTAGGCTGTTCTTGCATTGCTATAAATAAATACTTTATATTGGGTAATTTATAAAGAAAAGAAATTTAATTGGCTCACGATTCTGTAGGATGTATAGGAAGAATGGCACTGGCATCTACTCAGCTTCTGGGGATGCCTGAGGGAGCTTTTAGTCATGGCAGAAGAGGAAGTGGTAGCAGGCATCTCACATGGCAAGAACAGGAGAGGTGGGAGATGCCACACACTTTTAAATGACCAGATCTCCTGAGAACTCACTATCGCAGTGACAACACCAAGCCATGAAGGATCCTCCCCTCAAGATCCAGACACCTCCAACCAGGCTCCATCTCCAATATGTGGGATTATTTCATTTCAACGTGAGATTTGGGCAGGGACAAATATCCAAACTATATCACACCTCCATGAAAGTCATGAAATAGTCAAAAGCAGGTTCACGAGTCAAGCTCAAGTTATCCATTACTTTGATCTGAAAGTAGTACATATTACTTCCATTTACTTTTTATTAGCCAAAGCAAGTCATGTGGCCACTCCTGTCTTTACAGGGTATGGAGTGGTAGCAGTAACATGCACTCCTTCCAATCCTTCAGTATGTCTGTAAGGAGAACTGTTAATATTGGTGAAATGCGCTAATGTCCCCCCCATAGCTGTTATTAATTTGAGTGATTAAAAAAATCTTAGTCACACTTTTTAAATAGGAAATTTACAGACTTGAATTCCCCATGAATGTGAGAGAAAAGTGACATACAAATGATGCTCTTCTGGCTTAACAAAGAAAACATAAGTTTGCAGCTTTCAGGGAGTGCTATCAATTTAAACATAATTGCCAGGAGTGTAGTTATTAAGTAAGATATTTTATCAGAATTTCAGGCTTTTTTAAAGTTAAAATTTATTTTTACAAGATATAGCAACTACCTTGTGTTCAGGGTATCTTAAATATTTTTATCACATGTAAGGAAAGTTTTAAGCAAGGAAAGTTTTAAGATAGCAGAAGAGTGTCTATTTTGTATCCTATAGAAGGGATTATTTTCTCTTGATTTTGTGGAGGTTTCTTTCATGGAAAAACTAAAAAGCCTTTTGTTTTTAAAGCGAAGTAGTGGATTTAAAAAGAAAGAGGGTCAGTATGAAAACTGTAAACTTCTATAATGTGGGCAAAAAAAGGGCCAGAATGAGATTATTTAAAGTAGAGCATAGGACATATAATCTTCTGCATCTACACTGATGATATAGTGTATATTAAGTTTTCCAATGGTCATATTTTTCTCTTGATCATCTCCCTCATTGGATGCAATAATGTCTAAAATCAGAGAAATTATTTCACTTTTTGGTTATTGTACAGGAAAGATCTGTATATAACCCGTGCCAGTCAACTAGGAAGGGTAAAATATTAATTTTCCATATCCATAAATGCAGAATAACAGATATACTAATCAGATTATCTGGTCATCGGCTATTAAGAAATAAGTTGACAAAATGGAAGGACGGACATCATATGAAGGAGGGCAAAGGGCAATACAAATCTGGTACTTGTTTCTTAATATTTCAGAGAAAAGGAGAAAAGAAAAGGTCTGTATATGAAAGGGGCTATAATGAATCATTTGGTATTCATATGGCAGCAAAGGAAAAATGTTTATATGTGAGAAAAAATGATAATGGTGATGAAAGGTAGCTTAGTTGCCCTAGACATAATTATGACACAGACTTCAACATTTTGCATAAAATGGACCTTGGTTATTTTATTTCAATCTATTTTACTCCAATCAAATATTGCTCTGCTCCGAGATTTAAGAATGGTTTGCCCTTAAATATGATAATCCCAAAGTGAGTAGAATTAGCATGTATCTGAGGTTTGACATGTATACACTTTTTGTCATCATCCGTTTATGTTAATAACATCATTTTGTTAAAATTGGACAAGAGCTGTAGAAAGGACTTGTTGCTTATTTACTCTTATTTACTCTCTTGGCTTGGTTATTTTAAAATATCAGATTTATTTATGGAGAAGTTGCTTGTTATACTAGACTTTTCAAGTGTACTCACTGACAGGAACTTGACCCAGGAAGAAAATTGTGTGTTTGTGTCAGAAAATATTAATCACATAGAAACGTAGATTCAGTGACCTTTATTGCCCTATCTTTTCTCGGATCTCATAAACTGATTTTGGGACACCAATGGCAAATAATGGAAAACTGCTATAATTGCTTGTAGGCTTTAGAGAGTCAGAATGCAACATCACGCTGTTCAGTCAGTTCAAATAAACACCCACTACACTATTAGATCTATATACAGGCCAGCAGATAGGCTGATATTACCAGAGCTGTAATCTCTTAGGTGATAAGGTAGAAATCAAAGCTTAGGAAGCTATACATAAGGGAATGTATAAATCAAAACCCTTTCTGTTTGACAATATTAAGATACCACATCGTTTTTCACCCCAAGTGAGGTGGTGAACTAGCCATGGAAAAATTCACACTTCTAAATATTTGTCATCTTTCTAGAAAAAAAGGGGATAGTTATGCTCTGTTAAAAAAGTGACTACTTAAGTGATTAACATGACAATCTTCATTGACTTTTAACTTATATTGCTAAGATGCAAATTTATCCTTCACATTTTGTTGCTAATTTTCAACATAAATGTGTGTATGCCAAGTGTTTAAAAATAATACTCTACATTCTTAGATGTGATGAATATGGCATGCACTAATATCTGAGAATGAAAGAGAAGGTTAGTCTGAGAGGCTAGATGTGTGTGCTAGTAGGAATCAAATTATTTTTTTTCTCTGTCCTTACTCTTAAGGTACTAAAACTCAGCACTTCATATTTTTTTTTATGTTATGTTGACGTTATGATCCACAGTGCCAGAAAACCCAGCCTATTAGCCTTAAGCTCATCCATTCTTGCTGAGTATGCTTCTTACACTACTGGCCATTTTGTAAACATGTCCCATTTGTCAAAATACAGACATGGGAGGTATAGATTGCTATTCATTGCATGTGCTGAAAAAAACTGCTGACCATGGACATTTTATTGAAAGCCTCTGCAACACCATCTTGAAATATAACAAATCATATATGAGAAAGTAATAAAGAAGGATTGCTTCAAATTTGTTAATTTGCCTGTTTTCCTCAAGCACACATATGTCCATTGTCCGAACAGAAAGAGAAAAAAGCAGTATCTTTGGCACTAGCTTCCAGTGGATTGCCTGGAGCTAACTGTGTAAACAACTGCTGTCTCTGATCCTTTGTGGCATGCATTTACAAAAGTAATATATTTTAAACATGTGTTGTATATAAGGCTTTATGTTCTGCAATGGGAATATAGCAGTAAATGAGGTAGATATAATCTGGGAGTCAAATGTTATTAAACTATAGCAGCTCTGCAAGATACTTTATATCATGAGAAACACACCCACCCACCCACCCGTATTCCCCAAACACAGAAATATAATTGGTTAAAAAAAAATGCAAAACAGCAAAGTGTCAGTTCAATTGGTGAACATAAATTCATTACCACAGGCAAGTAATTTCATGGCTATTTGAAGCACAAGAAATAACTCTAGAAGTAAACAAATATGAGTGATGGAGAATTGTACCTAGAGAAGCTCTCAGCCTGGAATAATACAATTTATACAACCCACAGAAACATGCAACTAGAAAGATATTGCTGGATAGGCTCAAGCGGAATGGTGAAATAAAAACTGGGGCAGAAAAAAAGGCAATCTTAGTCACTTAATACTAAGTGTTTTGCCAATACACTGGTGAAAGATATAAATAGTTAACAACAGAAGTGCTGAACTTCATATGACCATTAAGATTATTCTTTGATATTTGTACATAATTTATCAAGTGTAATATCTTTAATTCTATAGAAAATCCAATTTCCTGCCCAGATTTATGCAAACTTCATAGAATCCTTATTCTCATGGTAAATTCTTGTTCCTCCTACTTTCCACCAACAAACTTTAGGTCTAATATCTCATTGCTTTTGCTACATTATGCGCAAATGTGAAACTCAGCCTGTATTCCTTAATTACTGAAAAAAGCACTTGTTTGTATCATCAATGTATGTAGCATATTTTAAAGGGTATTTATTTATGAAGTTTTCTGTAAAATAATATCTTAACTTTCCATATTAATTTATGTTTGCAAAAGATTTTTAAACCCCTTCCACAGGTGTTTTTCCCACTGTCAAGCTGTCTCAGAATAGAGGTTCCAAAAAGATTGCTGGGTGTCCTTAAAAGAAAACTAGGCATTGTATAAGCACACACTTCTGGACTTTCTGACTCATGTAGAGTCGCTTTGCCTTTCCTAGTTTTTGAGCTCTTTGATAACTCTGTTAGTTGTAAAAACTGACAGCAATATGAATGATTCTTATCCATAATCATACAAATACATTTTGTCCATTAGAAGTATAATTAATCTCTCTCTCTACAAACCACTATTACATTTTGTTATAAATATATTTTAGCATCATTTAATGCTTATATATGTGTAGTTCTTTGAATGTCCTTTGAACTAGTTGCAACATACTAGTTACTGGTTCTCATATTAATTAGCAAATGTAAACGTATGTTTGGCACGTGCTCATTCTATATTTGTGTGAGAAAAGATTATGAATTCTTTTGAAACTGTAACTTTCAGGATCTAATACAGTTTACTGAATTCATTCTGTTCTAGATAACCCATCTACCCCAGCTTCTTCATTTTCAGAAATTTTGTGTGTGTACTGTCACAGAATCAATTACCATTAGACTCATTTGAATAATATATCCAAGGAGGTATTATTGTGCACACTTAAATTCCATAATACCCAGGTTTCTACTTTAAGCCTCTGAAAATAATTTGAAGAAATGATAAAATTCTATATATTTTCTAAAATTCCATATGTTGTTCTTTCCCGGATTAGTGTATGTAATTTGAAAAGAGCAGAATAGATATACACTTCCTATTGATACAGCTTATGCCATGGTTATTAGAAATAAGAAGTATCAACCATGTAGTCTGATTTTTTTAACCCTGATTCATGCCTGCAGTATATATGGAAGTTTAAGTTGTTATATGTTGAGGTGGGATTGATTTTATAATGTTGAATGAGTACTTCTTAAATAATTTTCTTATTTTATTACCTTTTTGATTTCTAGAATTGAAAGAATCTCTCATTCTTAGATGTCCTTCAGCCAGGGGGCCTACAAACACAGGCCACCAATAAAAATAAAATTATAAATCCTTCTCCATCTTTTTTTTCTTTTCTCCTGTGGGATCCTTCTCTAGGATGACTCATATCCATTCTTATTCTAGGCAATAATGAATCTGACTCCAAAGTTGAGGTCAATTTCATTTTGCAGTGCCATAAAAAATTATGAATTAATCACAACTTTATAGTTTGGAACAGTATTCACCTATGTTTAGGAGCTCAAACTTTAAAGTTAGAGAATGTTCATATTCATAGGAACAAAGAACTGACAGGATGGCTGAAATCTCATGTGACTTGAAAACTTATTATGTTCAACTGTAATCATAAGTGTTCCCGAATCCATATCAGTCTTCACTCTGGCCATAAACTCACTAGCTGTGTAAGAGTAATGGAAAAATGTAGTGGAAGAATGAGAACTGTTAAAAGACAGTTAACTTGTACAGATTTCACCTTTTTAGGTAATTTGCTATTAAATAAAGCATGAAAGAATACAAATATATGAACATGAAGATAATATTTAAAATAACCATTTCTTAAAACAATGGCATATATATCTTCTTATATATAGGAAACTCTGTTGGCTTGAGAGGAATTGCCAAAACATTATTTATCTAGTGGTCAAATAACATGGAAAGATTCCTTAAATCATGAATTAACATAAGAAGTGCTCCTTTACAATGTAAAGCTAATACTTACAAAATCAAAGAAAAAAATATTTTATTCAGGTTATATGCCATATGATTATATTTCTCTTTTAAGTTTTCACAAAGAAAATTGTCATAGTTTTAATGAAAATGAGAAACTGGAATTGAAATGTTATATTATTATAGTCAAAAATGAACTGCCTATAAATTATACTGATTCAAGTTTCTATTAATGCAAAAATATGTAATTGGGTCATTATTATTTATAAAACATAATAACAAATGAAACATTTAGCTTCAAATGCTTACTGTAGCATACATTGAACTACGAATTAACTGTCCATTTATCAGAATAAATAGAAAAAGCAAATAATAAGGGATACAAGGGTAAAAAGTGAACACATGGACTGAGTCTATCTATGTGCCGACTGTGACATAGCTGACTCAATAATTCCATCTTCAAATCTGCTTTGTTGGTCACAGCTGGACTAATCATGCAATAAGCTACACAGATCATAAAGACAGCCAATATAATCATGTAGGTCAGGAGGGTTGCCCATCAGTCTGCTTAATGTGAATATGATCAGAATCAAAAGAAGTTGGCCACAATGAAAGAAATTACCTAGAAATGTAGATCAAAGAGATAATCAGCATTGGTAATTCATCCCTGAATACAAATGCAGAATATAGACTATTACTTTTCACAGAACTTTCAACTAACCCTGCTTTGTTAATGTATAATGATCCTTCATGAAGATTTTCTCACACAGAGACAGCTTGGAAGTTTCCAGAAAAATTGACTGTCAAAAAACTTAACATGTCTTAGATAAAGACTGATCATTTTATTTTTCTTTTAAATCATTGGAATAGAAAATATTGTTTCCTTTTCACAATCCTATACTCACACACAAATATACACACACATATATATAGAAATTCATACATACAATGCTCTTACTCTGCAGTGCTTCCTTAAAGAAGAAAACTAAGCCCAGAACCAGAAGTAATCCTAATGTTATTATAAAAATTTGCAAAATATTCATGAACATTATAAATTTTTAGATTTCAGATTTTAGTTTAGAAAGACTATTTCTTCTGGACAGATGTATTTACTAAAATTGATGTTTTTCTTTGTTGTGTCTGTGTGAAAATAAGTGTTTTTTAATGATGTAAAATTTGTACACAATAAAATATACAGTTCTTAACTGAACAGATGGATGAACTTCGAAAATAGCATACATGTATATAATCCATACAGCTATCAAAACATCGACAATGTTGAATTACACCAGGGCTCTATGATTCTGTAAACAGCTGCGATTAAATCTCTTTAACCATTTGTGTTCCATTTGGCTTACTGCAAAGAAACACCATTCCTCATATGACTTTGGTAAGACTCATATATGCCCCCTATAACAAGGCTGGCCACGGACCCCTCCAATTTCCATTCTTTGTCTCATTAATGATTAACCAAACACTTGTCCCCACCTAACAACTGGAACAAAATCCTTGTTAAACAAACTTGGATTTAGTTTCTCTCCTTTCCTAGATCCCTGAACTTTGACCTACCTTTACCCTGAGCCAGTATACTGCCCCCTCCTTAACAGCCGCTTCTGAAAATAAGCTGACTTCAGGGTAAAGCGTTATCGAAGCACAACACCCTTTCTCATCCCACTTCCCCCTGCCTGGTTCTCTCTAGCCCTAGCCTTTGTTACTTCTCTCTTAAAATAAAAACTTCGTTTCTAATAAACTTTGAGACATTTTGAGACAGATCTCATGGTTCCAGTGATCTTCCTGTTGCAATAGTCCCCTTCCTTCATTGCAATAATCCTTTCAACCAAAGTCCCTGCAACCTAGGTCTACATTGGTTTTTATTTGAGAACATAGAACATTTTCTTTACCCCAGGAAGATTCCTCATTTCCTTCCCAGTAAATCCCTGCCTCATCCTTTAAAGAGGTAAATCCTGCTTTGATTTTTTCTCTTTTACCATGTGTTGCAACACTTCTAGAACTAGAGGTGTAATAATGAAGACAGTACTTTTGTACCTGCTTTCTTTGGCTCAGTATAACACAGTGTTCTTCAACAGCAGCACTACTGCTATTAGAGTACAGATAATTATTAATATTTGTTGTGGAGATTGTCTTGTGCACTGTAGGATGTTTAGCAACATTCCTCTAGTTTTCTGAAGTTCCTCTCTGAACAGTTTCCTTTCTCATCCGTATCAAGTTCCTAAAATTAGAGTTATGACAATAGCCTGGAATGATAATCTATTTCTGCTCTGCTCAAGTAGTCCATATTTATTTGTTTGGACTCCACTTCCTTTAGTTGCAGTCTAAAAAATCATTATCCTCAGCAAACTAACAGGAACAGAAAACCAAACACCGCATGTTCTCACTTGTAAGTGGGAACTGAACAATGAGAACACATGAATGTCACACGCATCCATGTGAAGAGACCACCAAACAGGCTTTGTGTGAGCAATAAAGCTTTTTAATCACCTGGGTACAGGCAGGCTGACTCCTAAAAGAGAGTCAGCGAAGGGAGATAGGGGTGGGGCTGTTTTATAGGATTTGGGTAGGTAGTGGAAAATTACAGTCAAAGGGGGTTGTTCTCTGGTGGGCAGGGGCGGGGGTCCCAAGGTGCTCCATGGGGGAGCTTCTGAGCCAGGAGAAGAAATTTCACAAGGTAATGTCATCAGTTAAGGCAGGAATGGATCATTTTTACTTCTTTTGTGATTCTTCACTTGCTTCAGCCCATCTGGCTGTGTATGTGCAGGCTTGGGCTCAGAGGCCTGACAATGGACACAGGCAGGGGAGCAACCCTCACTTAATACCTAGGTGATGGGTTGTTAGGTGCAGCAAACCACCATGGCACACATTTACCCATGCAACAAACATGCACATCCTGCACATGTGCCCCGGAACTTAAAAAAATAAATAAAAGAAATTTTTTTTTTAAGAAAATACCTCTTGTCAGAAAGTTGGGGAGATGGCAGAGATCATCTTGTTTCTCTTCTCTCAAAGATCACAGTCTTATTCTACCTATTGTTAAACATCTAAACAAAGTTATTTGATATATTTTGTTGTGGGGGTTAGTACAATATCAGCTTCTCCTCCATGGTCAAAGTGAAACTCCTATTAAATCTATTTTATCTGGACTTTCTACCTTCCCTAATAAGTTATTTTAGAGTCTTAATAAAAAGATATTTGAGTAAATTGGCAACACCAATAAAATAGTAATGATTTAGAATCTTTTGTGTAAGTTTAAGTTTCTTTTTCAAAGTAATTCTTACATTTTAGTTCAAGTCTAACATTCATGGAAGTAAATTTACAAACTTAGGCTAATTCTTAATAACTGAAGATATAATTACGTATTGATTCTTCTCTTTGTCAGTCTGATTGGCATTTATACTTACTCTCGTGTTTAAATTGCAATCATCCACTATGAACACTTCCTACCTGGCTTTCTTCCCATGTTTCTTTCCTTAGCCCTTTTCGCTGTATATCTTCCTACCTAATTTAGCTGTTTATCTTATTAATTGTTTGTCTCTAAGGGAGGAAACCACCCCTCATATTGTCTTATGCCCAATTTCTGCCTCCAAAGAAAGAAGTAAAAGCTAAAAGGCAGAAAGGAAATCCACAAGCAGACAGCCTGGCACCACACCCTGGGCCTGGTAGTTAAAGATGAACCCCTGACCTAATCGGTTATGTTATCTATAGATTACAGACATAGTATGGAAAGCACTGTGAAAATCCCTGTTCTGTTTTGTTCCGTTCTAATTACCGGTGCATGCGGCCCCCAGTCACATACCCCCTGCTTGCTCAATCAATCATGACCCTCTCACGCAGAACTCCTTAGAGTTGTGAGCCCTTAAAAGGGACAGGAATTGTTCACTTGGGGAGCTCAGTTGTTGGAGATGTGAGTCTTGCCGAAGCTCCTGGCAGAATAAACCCCTTCCTTCTTTAACTCGGTGTCTGAGAGGTTTTGTCTGCGGCTTGTCCTGCTACATCTCTTCCACTTACTTATAAGCATAAGGGGATAGATATTTATTTGTTTTGTTCACTGCTAAATGTCCTCTGCTTGGAACAGAGCCTGGTAAATAATAGATTTGATTCCATACGAACTTTAAAGCAGTTTTTTCCAATTCTGTGAAGAAACTCATTGGTAGCTTGATGGGGATGGCATTGAATCTATAAATAACCTTGGGCAGTATAGCCATTTTCACGATATTGATTCTTCCTATCCATGAGCATGGTATGTTCTTCCATTTGTTTGCGTCCTCTTTGATTTCACTGAGCAGTGGTTTGTAGTTCTCCTTGAAGAGGTCCTTTACATCCCTTGTAAGTTGGATTCCTAGGTATTTTATTCCTTTGAAGCAATTGTGAATGGAAGTTCATTCATGATTTGGCTCTCTGCTTGTCTGTTACTGGTGTATAAGAATGCTTGTGATTTTTGCACATTAATTTTGTATCCTGAGACTTTGCTGAAGTTGCTTATCAGCTTAAGGAGATTTTGAGAGCCCGCATTGCCAAGACAATCCTAAGTCAAAAGGACAAAGCTGGAGGCGTCACGCTACCTGACTTCAAACTATACTACAAGGCTACAGTAACCAAAACAGCATGGTACTGGTACCAAAACAGAGCTATAGACCAATGGAACAGAACAGAGTCCTCAGAAATAATACCGCACATCTACAGCCATCTGATCTTTGACAAACCTGAGAGAAACAAGAAATGGGGAAAGGATTCCCTATTTAATAAATGGTGCTGGGAAAATTGGCTAGCCATAAGTAGAAAGCTGAAACTGGATCCTTTCCTTACCCCTTATACGAAGATTAATTCAAGATGGATTAGAGACTTAAATGTTAGACCTAATACCATAAAAACCCTAGAAGAAAATCTAGGTAGTACCATTCAGGACATAGGCATGGGCAAGGACTTCATGTCTAAAACACCAAAAGCAACGGCAGCAAAAGCCAAAATTGACAAATGGGATCTAATTAAACTAAAGAGCTTCTGCACAGCAAAAGAAACTACCATCAGAGTGAACAGGCAACCTACAGAATGGGAGAAAATTTTTGCAACCTACTCATCTGACAAAGGGCTAATATCCAGAATCTACAAAGAACTCAAACAAATATACGAGAAAAAAACAAACAACCCCATCAAAAAGTGGGGAAAGGATATGAACAGACATTTCTCAAAAGAAGATATTCATACAGCCAACAGACACATGAAAAAATGCTCATCGTCACTCTCCATCAGAGAAATGCAAATCAAAACCACAATGAGATACCATCTCACACCAGTTAGAATGGCAATCATTAAAAATTCAGGAAACAACAGGTGTTGGAGAGGATGTGGAGAAATAGGAACACTTTTACACTGTTGGTGGGATTGTAAACTAGTTCAACCATTATGGAAAACAGTATGGCAATTCCTCAAGGATCTAGAACTAGATGTACCATATGACCCAGCCATCCCACTACTGGGTATATACCCAAAGGATTATAAATTATTCTACTACAAAGACACATGCACACGTATGTTTATTGCGGCACTATTCACAATAGCAAAGACTTGGAATCAACCCAAATGTCCATCTGTGACAGACTGGATTAAGAAAATGTGGCACATATACACCATGGAATACTATGCAGCCATAAAAAAGGATGAGTTTGCATCCTTTGTAGGGACATGGATGCAGCTGGAAACCATCATTCTTAGCAAACTATCACAAGAAGAGAAAACCAAACACCGCATGTTCTCACTCATAGGTGGGAACTGAACAATGAGATCACTTGGACTCGGGAAGGGGAACATCACGCACTGGGGCCTATCATGGGGGGGGGGGGGGAGGAGGGAGGGATTGCATTGGGGAGTTATACATGATATAAATGATGAATTGATGGGTGCTGACGAGTTGATGGGTGCAGCACACCAACATGGCATAAGTATACATATGTAACAAACCTACACGTTATGCACATGTACCCTAGAACTTAAAGTATAATAAAAAAAAAAAAAAATCTCCATTTTAAGAGACATATCTAAAACCCTTTAAAAAAATACATTAAAAAAGAGAACATGAGCTTTTACCACTGGAGTTATGGTCTTAATTACCCCAAATACAAGTTGTCCTAATGCACTATGTCTCATGAAATATTGCTTTTATAGGTAAGTAGTTGTCTCTGTTGTATTTATAAATGGAATTTATGTTTATTGTAGATAATCTGAAAAATTTAGAAGGATTCAAGAAAGGTTTCAAAGAAGAAAATAAAAATTAACAATAATATTATCATCTACTCATATCCATTGCTAAATGTTGATGTATTTCTTCTAGTTTATTTCTCTGTATACATGTGTAAATGTGTACTCACTTAACAAAAATTCTATAATATTTACAGGATTTTATCCTCATTTGCTGAAGTACTGTTTTGTCATGGACATTTTTAATGTCTTTTGAATTAAAAGAATTAGTTAAGTATTTCAAGGTATATTTTTAATGGATGATTAATATCATTTTTAATAACATTGTGCACAAGCTTCAGGTTTCATCATTGAAATAATATTCATACATTACTTAAAATATATTTCATATGTATCTTTGATTATTTTTTAGGAAATTTATCTTTCTGCATTTATGCATTTAACGTATATTTACTGAGAGTCAGCTAAATATCAGACCTGGTTGTATAAGCACTGGGAATGCAATAATAAATGAAAAAAATCATGATTTCCATACTCAGTGAACGATAAACAGGTATAGGCACTAAACCAGCATTAAATTAATAAGCATAAATTTTCATATTGAGAAATATTCTATAAAGAAATGACTAGTATCCTACGATATAAAATCATGGGGAATGGGAGAGTGAGGGAATCAGTTTGGATGGAATATTTCCCTATCTTGAGACATGATAATTAAGCTGAAAAGTGAAGCATAGGAGAGAGCCTGCCATGCATGGTAGTGGAGACAGGATATTTCCACAGAGAGAGCTTATGTGCAGGGTATCTGTCTTAGATCAGGTTCCTGAGAAGCAGAGCCTGAGATAGAGAATTGGAGTCATATGATTTACTGAGAGAATATTCTTCAGGGAAAACCTCTAAGACGGGGAGGAAAGCTGAATACGGGAGGGGCAAAAACTGAGTGAAGATGTGCTGTCATTCTGAGTCGAGTTTAGCCCTGTTTCATGGGGGATGGGTTGTGGAGCATAAAGCATACTGCAGAGCTCTGGCTTTCATGAAGTAAAGGACTGACTATTTGAAACCTGTGCGTCAGTGTATCAGTCAGTCATTGACTGAGGACTAAATTGGAGGCAGCTGTGGAGGAGGCAACTGTGAGCTAGCATTCATAGCAGCCGGAGGATATATGCCTAGACACCACATATACATAGGTTCTAATGTAAGAGAGAGCATAGGGCCCTTTAGAACTAAAATAATATTGGTAAGTGTTCTACTTACTATTTTTGCATAACAAACCAGGCAAATTTGTGGCATAAAACAATAACCATTTTATTACTTTTATGGATTTTATCTGTCAGAATTTCAGACTGAGAACAGCAAAGATGATTTATCTAGGGCCTTTGCTGGAAAGAAGCAAATGAACTTTGAGTGATTCAATCAAGTGGGAACTGGAATTATCTGTTGCCTTCTTAAATATCTGATGACTGGACTGGATAATTTGAAGGCTGTCCTCAGCTGCAGCTGTCATGCCAAGCACTAACATATTCTCTGCATGTGAATTGAATTTCCTAAAAACACTGACTTCTGAGAGTCAAATTCCAATGAAACCTCCAGAGAGTAAATTCTTGATATAGACCGGAAGTTTGTGTTTCCCCAAAATTTATTTGTTGGAATTTTAACCCCCACTGTGATGGTATTAGGAGGCCCGACCTTTGATAGGTGACTAGGCCATGAGGGCCAAACTCTCATGAGTGGGATCGATGTCCTTATAAAAAAGACCCACGAGATATCTTTCACTCCTTCCACCATGTGGGGAAACAGCAAGAAGACACCCTTCTGTGAAGTAGGAAGTGAGCACTCATCAGACACCAAATCTGTAAGCACCTTGATCTTGGGTTTCCCAGACTTCAGAACAGAAAAATAAATGTTGGTGTCTTCTAAGTCACCTAATCTATGGTATTCTGCTATAGCACCCCAAATGAAATAAGATAACATTCCAAGCTTCGTATCTTGTTAAATTCTAGCCTCAAAAGTCATATGACATTAGTTCTGCCTTGCTCTATTGATTGAATGAAGCATGAGCACTCCTAAATTTGAGGAGAGAATAGATCCCACCTTCAGTGAAGTGTCAAATATACATTTTGCCTTTAAAAAAAAATCACATTGAGCAAGAGGAAGGGTGATTGATATGATTTGGCTGTGTCACTAACCAAATCTTAAATTCCCACATGTTATGGAAGGGACCTGGTGGGAGGTAACTGAATCATGGGGGCAGGTCTTTCCCATGCTGTTCTCATGATAGTGAATAAGTCTCGTGAGGTCTGACAGTTTTGAAAGGGGGAGTTCCCCTCATAATCTCTCTGTTGTTTGCTGCCATCCATGTAAGATGTGGCTTGCTCCTCCTTGCCTTCCACCATGATTGTGAGGCCTCCCCAGCCATGTGGAACTGTAAGTCCATTAAAGCTCTTTTTCTTTCCAGTCTCAAATATATCTTCATCAGCAGCATGAAAACAGACTAATATAGTGATATAAAATGGACTTTGAAAAAAGGCAAAGTGTTGGTTTTGGGGAAAGTACTGCAAATATAAAATTCCATTAATAGACATCCAGATCCAGAAGGCCCAACGGCCTTATTCTTATTCTTCAAATAAGAATTTCAAATAAGAAATTCATACCAAGACACTTTAGCAAATGGTCAAAAGTCAAAGATGCAGTATTTTGAGAGCAGCACCAGAATAATGGCTTGTCACATACAAGTAAACCTCTATGATACCATATATCAGAAGATTTTTCAGCAGAGACCCTGCAGGCCAGAATAGAATGTGATGATATTCTGAACGTGCTGAAAGAAAAAAAAAAAAGCGGTCAGGCGCGGTGGCTCACACCTGTAATCCTAGCACTTTGAGGGGCCGAGGTGGGCGGATCACGAGGTCAGAAGATCGAGACCATCCTGGCTAACATGGTGAAACCCCGTCTCTACTAAAAATACAAAAAAATTAGCTGGGCGTGGTGGCGGGCGCCTGTAGTCCCAGCAACTCGGGAGGCTGAGGCAGGAGAATGATGTGAACCCAGGAGGTGGAGCTTGCAGTGAGCCGAGGTCACGCCACTGCACTCCAGCCTGGGCCACAGAGCAAGACTCTGTCTCAAAAAAAAAAAACCAAAAACAGCTATCAACCAAAAATAGTATACCTGGCAAAAAACTCTCCTTCAAAAATGAAGAGATAAAGACTCTCAGGCAAATAAAACCTAGTAGAGTTCATCCCACCAGATCTGCCTTACAATAAATGGTAAAGGAAGTTAGTCAAGTTCAAATAAAAGGATGGAATTGCTACATTCAGATGCATTGAAATAATACATAAATGATGATATTAAGAATGCAGTTGGATGTAACCATTCCTCGAGTAAAGAACAAAACAAGTTGAATCAGGAATTAAGAGTTATTAATTATATAGCAATAATTAAAAGTGGAATAGCTTATTAAGAAGAGGAAAATATTCTTACGGTCTCTCAATGTAGATTAACTTAGCTTTTTTCTAGAAATGTGATATAAATTTATACCTTCATCAGAATAAAAGAAGAATGTCACATGCAGTTACTTTGATTTCACTTTAGTTCAAGGTAAACATTCCTGTTCCTTAAAGTCAGCCACCTTGGGATTATTAGTAAACCAATCATTCCTTCTTGTCAATTTTCAAACTTGGATTTCTAAGTCACTGTAAAAATTCTCAAATTACTCTTCCAATAATCCCCATGACACAGTAGTATATCTATCACTTCTAGTTTTGAGTGTCTTTACTATCCCATAGTTTCTTAAACTTCATATGTAGACTACTTATTTTGCAATGGATCTCAGTGGGAAATATGACAACAATTACTTAAGTAGATAGAGATAAGAGGATATTAAAAAGCCATTGCGAGCTACATCTGGTAGAATGATAATGTGCCCATGACAGCACCTAATATTTAAAGACTTAGAAGTGTAGTTGTGAGCCTAAATAATTGTCAAGATTCAACACAAGCAAACCTGCTCAAGTGATCCTACTGATTTATATAGTTCCCATAAGCCATTTTGCCATCCCTCCCCACAAGGGGACATTGGCATTGTCTGGAGATATTTTTGGTTGTAGCAACTCATGGTCAGGGGAGGTAGAAGCAAGGGATGTTGTTAAACATTCTACAATGCACAGGATGGCCTTCTTCAAAAATTAATCTGTTTGACATATTAAGACCGGGTGTATTGGCTCACGCCTGTAATCCCAGCACTGTGGGAGGCTGAGGGGGGGCAGATCACTTGAGGTCAGGAGTTCGAGACTAGCCTGGCCAACATGGTGAAACTCTGTCTATACTAAAAATAATAAAAAAAATTATGTGGGCGTCGTGGTGCATGCCTGTAATCCCAGCTACTTGGGAGGCTGAGGCAGGAGAATTGCTCAAACCTGGGAGGCAGAGGTTGCAGTGAGCTGATATTGCATCACTGCATTCCAGTCTGGGGGACATAGTGAGACTCTGTCTCAAACAAACAAACAAAAACCCAAACACACACACACACACACACACACACACACCAAAAAACCATACTAAATTATGAGGTTAAGAAACCCTGCTATACATTGGAGGATACTGTGGAGTCCAGACTTTTCTTTGTATGAATTTCCCTGAGTGCCTGGTGGGTCTTTACTACCAATTGTTAAGTGATTGCTGATCCATAATGAGAAGGCAAATATAAAGAATACACAAAGTCATCAACTTCAAATTAGAAATGTAAGATAACTGCAAACTTATAGAATTGATGAGGAAAGACAGATTTTGAAATGTGCAATTGAGACAGACTCATTAATGGCCAAGAATTACAAGAGATGCTTGAAAGAAACTATTAGAAAGATATGCAATAAAGCATAAGATCAGAAGAGACAAGAGGACAAGGATAATGAATCACCATAATGGTGAATGAAATGGAAGAGGTTTTTGAAAAGGGAAGGACAGCACTAATGCATTAAGTATAGATATGAATTGGAACAAATAAAAGACTTCAGTTGGGTACTGTAGCATGTCTGTGTATAAAACTACTTCTTTGCAGCTGGGCGCGGTGGCTCACGCCTGTAATCCCAGCACTTTGGGAGGCTGAGGTGGGCGGATCACCTGAGGTCAGGAGTTCAAGACCAGCCTGCCCAACATGGTGAAACCCCGACTCTACTAACAATACAAAAATTAGCCAGGCATGGTGGTGGGCGCCTGTAATCCCAACTACTCGGGAGGCTGAGGCAGGAGAATTGCTTGAACCTGGGAGTTGGAGGCTGCAGCAAGCCAAGATAGCACCATTGTGCTCCAACCTAGGCAACAGAATGAGACTCTGTCTCAAAACACACACACACACACACACACACACTCACACTCACACTACTTATTTGCTGAGCATATAAAAAGGAAATTACTTGTTAATATTACTGTAGATAATGTAAACAATTCTATTCAAATAATAGACATTGGACAGCATTATCTAGACAGTCCTAACTCTCAAATAAATGGACCCTTGAGTTTGGCTGCAATGTTTCAATTGTTTCAGTATATTCTCATTGATAAACACACAGACGCACATACACACACATACACACACACACATTTTCTATACCTCTGTTAACCAGAACTATTGGAATAGTATAAATGTCATAACCAGGGAAATAATTATGATATACACATTAACATTTCTGAGATACCTTCTGAATATATAAATGATACAGAATTATTTGGAGTTTAAACTAGTGATGGTACCAGAAGAATGACAAACTGTTGAATTATCAAAGCAGTGCTTTTGTCACACGAAAAATTCTGACTGGGAAATTAATAACAGAAAGGCATGAGAAAATCAAAATGCTAACGAAAAGAAGCATAAAGCATACTAGGTCATCATTTAAGCTTACCATCATATTCTGAAATACAAAAAGCAATCTCAGACAGTTCCAAACTAAACTGTGCGAAAAAACTCATAGTAAACCTTAAAATCTCATTAGATTCTCATAATGAACTCTTTTAAAACAAATGTCATCTCATTTTAGTTTTAAGATTTTGGTGGCTATTTTGTGAATTTCAAAATCTATGCTTTGTGGTTATATGCATATGAAGTCTTAGTAGAAATAGGTACTTTTGATACCATACAAATTCAGAGTTTAATTTTTGCTCATAACTTTAGTTTTGAAACTAAATTCTAATTTCTCAAATATTTTTCATAGTCAATGCTAGCATTAACAACTAGAAGAATAAAAATATTGAAAGAGATTCTTATTTGGGTAAAGTCAATATTTAGATTGAATGAGAGAATGGGGAACAGGGTATATTTAATATACAAAACTTTCCACTAATTAATGAAAAGATCTCTTTATATGTTCCCACATGAATCCCAGTCCAAATATTTTCTTTTAGTCATGAATTAATCCAAATGTTAAAGTCTATGGATAAAATGGGAAGCATATAATAAAATTATTGTAAAATAATTATCCTTCTTGGTAATATCTCTGAGTCATTATTTGAAGGCTCATTATCCTGCCTCTATCCAACCTTGCCATGAAAAATAGGATTTTGTTGGGTTAAACCACCTAATACTGAGATTTTTAAAAAACTTTCTGACTTATCACAGCAGAGATATCGACAGGGTCAGGGAATTGGTCTGACATGGTGCGGCTCTGTGTCCCTCTCATGTTGAATTGTAATGCCTAATGTAGGAGATAGGGCCTGTTGGGAGGTGATTGGTTTATGGGGGTGGTTTCCCATGAATATTTTAGTACCATCCCCATGGTGCTGTTCTTGTGATAGTGAGTGAGTTCTCACAAGATCTGGTTGTTTAAAAGTGTATGGCACCTACCTGCATTTCCTTCTCCTCTGTGCATGTGGAGTGTCATCTTCCCTTGAAGCCGAGCAGATGCCAGCACCACGCTTCTTATATAGCCTGCAGAACCATGATTCAAATAAACCTCTTTTCTTTATAAATTATCCAGTCTCAGGTATTTCTTTACAGCTGTGAGAGAACTAATACAGGAAATTAGTACTGATGAGTGAGGCATTGCTATAAAGATACCCGAAAATGGGGAAGCAGCTTTGGAACTTGGTAATGAGCAGAGGGTGGAGTAGTTTGGAGGGATCAGGAAGATGAGGGAAAATTTGGAATTCCCTAAAGACTTGTTGAATGGTTGTGACCCAAATGCTGATAGTGATATGGACAGAGATGGCCAGGCTGATGAGGGCTCAGATGGAGATGAGGAACTTATTGAGAACTGGAGCAAAGGTCATTTTTGTTACACACTGGCAAGGTTGGTTGGACTGTGTCCCTGCCCTAGGGATCTGTGGAATGTTGAACTTGAGAGAGATTATTTAGGGCGTCTGGCAGAAGACATTTCTAAGCAATAAATATTTCAAGTTGTAACCTTGCTGCTTCTAACAGTCTATATTCATATGCATGAGCAAAGAAATGACTTGAAACTGGTACTTATTTTTAAAAAGGAAGCAGAGTATAAACATTTGGAAAATTTACAGACTGTTCATGTGGTAGAAAAGCAAAGCCTATTTTCAGGGGAGCAGTTCAGGAAATGTGCATAAGTAATGAGGATTCAAGTGCTAATAGCCAATAAAATGGGGAGAAAACCTCAAAGGCATTTCAGAGGCCTTCACTGACCTATGTAGTCTTGGGACACTGCTCCCTGTATCCAAGCCACTCCAGCTCCAACCATGGCTAAAAATGGCCCAGGTACAGTGTGAACTGCTGCTTCTCGAGGTGGAAGCCATAAGCCTTGATGGCTTCCAGATGCTGTTAAGCCTGATAGTGTGCAGAATGCAAAAGTTGACGGTTGGGAGCCTCTGACTAGATTTCAGAGGATGTATGAAAAAGCCTGGATGTCCAGGCAAAAGCCTGCTTCAGGGGCACAGCCCTCATGGAGAACCTCTACTAGGGCAGTGTGGAGGGGAAACGTGGAGGTGGAGCCCCAACACTGACTCCACACTGGGACACTGCCTAGTGAAGCTGTGAGAAGAGCGCCATCATCCTCCAGACCCCAGAATGGTAGATCTACTGACAGCTTGCACCCTGCATCTGAAAAAGCTGCAAGCACACAATGCCAGCCCTTGGGAGCAGGCATGTGGGTTGAACCCTACAAAACCACAGGCACAGAGCTGTCCAAGTCCTTGGGACCCCACCCCTTGCATCAGCGTCCCCTGAATGTGGAATATGGAATCAAAATAGATTACTTTAGAGCTTTAAGATTTAATGACTGCCCTGCTGCATTTCAGACCTGCATGGGGCCTGTAGCCCCTTTCTTTCATGAATTCTTCCCTTTTTGAACATGAGTATTTACCCAATGCCTATACCTCCATTGTGTCTTGGAAATAACGTACTTGTTTTTGATCTTACAGGCTTGTAGGCAGAAGGGGCTAGTCTTGTCTCAGATGAGACTTTGGACTTTGGACTTTTGAGTTAATGCTTAAATGAGTTAAGACTTTGAGGGTCTGGTGAGAAGAAATGATTGTATTTTCAAATTTAAGAAAGACATGAGAGTTAGGAGGGACCAGGGATGGAATTATATGTTTTGGATCTGTGTCCCTGCTCAAATCTCATGTCGAATTTTAATCCCCAATATAGGAGGTGGGGCCTGGTGGGAGGTGACTGGGTCATGAATGTGGTTTCTCATGAAGGTTTAGCACCATTCCCTTGGTGCTGTTCTCATGATAGTGCATGAGGTCTCACAAGATCTTACTGTTTAAAAGTGTGTGGCACCTCTCCACTTCCTCCTGCTCTGGTCAAGTGAAGTATTGGCTTCCTCCTTTGCCTTCTGCCATGATTATAAGTTCCCTCACAAGGCTTGTGAGGCCTCCTCACAAGCCAAGAATATGCCAGCATCATGCTTCCTGTACAGCCTATGGAATCATGAGCCAATTAAACCTGTTTTCTTTATAAATTACCCAGCCTCAGGTAATTATTTATAGCAGTGTGAGAACGAACAAATGCATGATCCTTTATCACATGTTTCCAGAAATTCCTATCTATCACTGAGGGTTATATATGAAGCCATCAACTACTCATTCTCTTGACCTGGGTAACGTAGTATGTTAGGAGAAAAGTGTGTAGCATCATGGATGAGTGTGAATAATTCATACTAGAATGGGAAGAGTTTAGGGAGTTATGTGCAATACCTTTAGTGAATCGGGTTTCTCCCATGTTTTCCCAAGGAGAAGCAGAATCATGGACACATTTTCATCTGCAGCACAGCAGTGTTACTGAATAGTCACACAAAGGGTACAGCTGATGTGCCTTGGATGCCTCGGTTGAGCAAACCCAGCTACATAAAAATAACAGCTAACAGTTATTGAGCTATGCAAGATTCTAAGTAAGTTTTGAATTATCTGATCTCCAAAAATACAACTATGATATATGTAAGTTTCTTGTTTTTTTCTGTTTGGAATCAGAAACTAAGCAGCTTATCTAATGGCAAAACTTTATTGATCCATGTGAACTTTCCATCAAAATGTACATGAAAAATATATAAGTTTCCACAATCTCCAATCAGATACCTTGGAACATGACATGTGTTTGAGAAACTTAAAGTTCTACCACCAGCTATTCATGTATTTATCCCCTGAATTCTGAGACAAAAACTTACCACTTGGTTCTATTCTCATATTATGATGTAGGAGAAATGTATGACCAGTAAAACTGATAATGCACAATTAGTTCCGATTTCACAGTCACAAGCTTCAATTTGAAATGAATATATTATTTGGGTTTTATAAAGCAGGGCTCCTGGATTTCATAGAAATATATCTCCAGAGTTTCTCCTTCCAAGAATTCCTTGACTTCAATGTTAAGCTCTATAATTACCATCAGAAGTCTTTCAAATTCTCCACCTCCAATAGCAATTTTCAGAAGCCTAAGCATTTATGCAGATGGATGCCTTAAGGTTCAAAGCATAATTCACTGGCAATAGGATAAAAAATTGAGAGAAGCTTTTTAAATATATCCTTTAGACTACTTAAGTAGTTCACTTGCCAGAGTTCACTGTCTCCCTGAGGCAGATGAATTAAAGCATATATAATCTCTTGAAATGGGGCTTCATCATCTTTCTAGAGCTGTGGTGTTCAGAAATGTGGCAATGTTTCAGCTCCATGAGTTCAAGATAAGTCATTTTTTACTCAGTGTTCAGCAGGAAACTTCTACTGTCATACTGTCACGTCGGTGTATATATTTTGACTGAATATAAATATACCATTAATTAGGATGGTTATAGCATTGTATGGATTTATTTCTAGAAGTCAGATTCTCGCATATCTGCCCACATAAAGCTGTGAAAGACATTACTCCACCTCAGCATACCTTTACAATGTTTGATTAAATGCGTGCGATAGTCAGGTGAATCTTAGTACATCTTCTCATCAGGGAATATCAGTCAGATGCCTGTGTTACCAAGACATACATTTCTTTGTAAAGGCACCTTATATATGATTTTTGTGCTCACTAGAAGTTTAGGGTGAGTACTAACTAAAAAGCATATAGCAAAATATGCTTTTTATCTATTTATAATGATTAAATTCAAATGTTTATAATTCTACTGTTATTGAAAACTTTTGGATGTAGTAAGTCAGAGTGTATGATTGCTGTAAAATGAGCCATTGAATTACTTATTTATGTGAATTAAGTTCTCTATTAATACCAATAACAATATTAATATTTATGACAACCAATTTTAAATATGTCTTATATTAAAAGCCGCTTATTCTATTGATTGGATTGACAATAAGTAAAGGTTGTAGATTTGAACTTATGAAATGTATTCATACTGACAGAATATCACTCATGTATGTTATGTGATTAAGTTTTACATAATATCTTGCTTGAAAACAGTTCCATATATGTATACATATATAGACAAATATAAATGTACAGATTGATAAATATACATTTATAGATATAAATAGATAAGAAAAAAATAAGATCACAAAATATTTTCATACTAAAAGTACTAGGAATACATAATAATTCTCTGTGCATGACATCACTAGGATGCTTATCTTCATTAGCATGTGAAAAAATCCTGGTAGCCATTAAGATGATGACACATGCACCTAAAAACAGAGCCCTCATACACATGAAGCAAAAACTAACAGAACTGAAGGTAGAAATCGACAATTCAAAAATAAGAGACTTCAAAATCAAGGATAGAACAATAAAACAAAATCAAAAATGAAGTAGAAGATTTGAACAACTACTAGATCTAATAGACATCCATGAAACTCTCCAGTCAGAAACAGAATAATACACAGTTTCATCAAATGTTTATAAGGATGCCATCTAGAAAGTGAAAAAAAATCCAGAGAGTGGAAGAAAACGTGTGAATATACCTGATGAGGGTCTCGTAACCAGAATACATAACAAACTTATAACCCAAATAAAAAGACAACTAATTTTCAAAATAGGCAAAGGATTTCAATAGATATTTTTCCAAAAAAGCTTTATAAATGGCCAGTAAACACATAAAAAGATACTCAGCATCATTAGTCACTGAGAATTCAAATCTAAACCACAATGAGATACCACCTTATGCCCAATTGAATGGTTATAATTTTTAAAATATAAATACAAGTGTTGGTAAAGATGTGCAAAAAATTGGAACTCTCCTACATGACAGGTGCTAACTAAAAATCATACAACTGCTTTGAAAAACAGTTTGGCAGTTCATCAAAATGTAAACACCATATAATTCTGCAATTTTGCTCCTAGTTATATGCCCAAGATAATTGAAAACGTATGTTCTTACCAGAAGCTTGTACACAAATATTCATAGAAGCATTATTCAAAATCGACAAAAAGTGGAAACAACCTAATGTCCATCAACCGATTGATGGATAAACAAAACGTTTGTGATATATACATAAAATGGAATATTATTCAGTCAGAAAAATAATGAAACACTGACACATGCTGCAATATGAAAGAACCCGGAAAACATTGTTCTATGTAAAAGAAGCCAGTCACAAAAAAATCTCATATTGTATAATTCAATTTATATGAAATATCTAAAATAAGTGAATCTGTAAAAACAGAAAATAATTAGTGGTGACCAGGGACTGAGGGAAGGAAGGAATGAGGGGTGATTGTTGGTGGATACAGGGTTGCTTTAGGAGGTGGTGAAAATATTCTGGAGTTAGATAGTGGTAATGGTTGCATAACCTTGTGATTACATTAAAAATACTGTATTACATACTTTAAAAGGGTGAATTTTATGTTATATGAACTCTAAATAAATAAGAGGATAGATACTAATACATGTGTTGGTTTTGAATTGCTTAAAGCATTAACAGAGGTCTGACCACAGTTACTTAAAGAAATAGGGTTTTAATGCACACACATATGCATTCAAAAAAAATCCAAAGAGTGTTCAAGGATAGCAAATGTGATAGTTACAATAATATGCCTCTAAAGTTATCCATGTTCAAATCTGCAAACCATTAAAGGGAAAAAAAGACTTTAAATAAACAGGCTGGGAACAATAATTGAAACATATATGATAGGAAAGGGGATAGATAGGAGATAGCTCCTAGAAATTGAGAAGAAAAACAACCAAAACTTCATTACAAAAGAAATGAAGAAATTTTACATTGTTACATAGAACAAAAGAAACAGAAATTTTACAGAACTCTAAATGTCCCTTGACCAAATGAAAATATGCATAAAATTCCTTATAATAATATAAATTATATTATAATAATTATAATAGTAGTTATAATTACAGTATAATAAATTACAACTACACAGCCAGTACTGTTTCTCATAAGTCATATAAGCAAAAATCCAAAAGTTTGACAACACCGTCTGTTGATGAGCTGTGAGGAAAATGACATTTTCATATAGCTAGTGGAAATGTAACATGGTACAAGTTCTGTGAAGAGAAGAATAAATTTTTGAAAAATAACCAGACTATATAACTTTTGACCCAGCAGTCCCATTTCTAGGTGTCTGTCCTACAGATACACCTGTACAGTTTTGAAATGACAAATCTGTACACATGCTTATTATAAAATCATTTGCAATAACAAGATATTGGGAAAAACATGGATATTAGAACAGTCCAAGTATCCAAAAATGGGGAGCTTGTTAAATAAATGATAGATGAAATTCAGTATTGTACAGACGTGCAAAAGAAAGAGGAAATTATCTACACCGTATCGTTGAGAAATGCCCAAGATATGTTTTCAAGTCAAAACAGCAAGGTATGTAAAAATGTGTATAATATTATATTTATGTAAGAGTGACTGTGAGGATCATTATATGTCTCTGTGTGTGTGTGTTTTGCTTACACTTGCTCATACACCAACAATTATGATTACTTATGGTATGATAGTGGGGATAGAGAATGGATAAATGGTACAGTGGTGAAAGTGAGTCTTTTTCCTATATTTTATGTGTCTTATAAGACACATTACATATTCAAAAAACATTAAATAAAACCAATTTAAAATTACAAAGAGGGAAAAAATCTTTGAGAACAATTCTTGGATCAAATTCAGTTTTGTCAGAACATCTTCATGATGAAGCCCAAAGTTTCTGTCTCTTATGAAAGCCAGTGGTTCTTAATCTCTAATTTCTCATCCTCATTTCTCTAATAACACGCCACTTTAAGAATTGAAAGTCTTTACTTGCATGAATGCCAGAAGTGAAGCAACATTCCAAGTACTAAAGAATGAGTTCACCTCCAAATGCATCCCTCTAATTGTCAAGTAGATGTGTTAAACACTATTGTAGGGGCCATGATACTTAAAGAAATAAGCATTCCATTCAACAATTGATCTCTTCCATGTGCTTACTTTACAAGAAAGCTGGTACTACTCCTGTTTTTGAAAAAGGACTACTGTTTTATTTTTGGATTGTTTTCTTTGGTTTTTTGGGGGGGTTTTTTTTTTGTTTATTTCTAAAGCTGACTTTGAGATAACATTAATGTGCTCGGTATGTTTTTATGGTAAAGCCCAGCTATTTCAGTCTGAGGTTATGAAACCAATAATGAAATTAACATTACAAGTGACATGGACACTATTTTTGGAGATATATAATTTTCACGTGAATTGTATTCCATGTAACTAAAATTGCTGAGCACATAGCATATCACATTAGCTAAAACACTAAGGGAAAGTGTAATAACCCATTATGAGGATTTCCCTAGCCACAAAATTTTACAGCCATTAACCAACAATCAGGACTTACCACGTTGATTAAACAGTTACATAAAGCAGTTGTCTTTACATAACAGTGTCTAAGTAGAAAACTAGAGTCACCCTAGCACAACCCTTAAAGATTTAGGGCAAAACCAGGCTATACACACACACACACATACACATACTCTGGTATATACACTGATTGGTTTAGGAGGAGAGTACTGATGTTGATATTGATATATTTACATCAGAGGGTGATTCCTTCTCTCAGATAATTGTTCCCTTTTATTATCAGCTTACAGGAACTTATGGTGACCCTACATTCTCTCTGCTAGGATAGGAAACAACTTGAGGAGAAAAAGAATACAACTAACAACAGTTTTCCCACTGCCAAGGACAGGTTCTAAATAAACCTTGGATGAATGACTTAATTACTGATGTGTTTAAGTATTCTAATTTTCTTTATTTTTCTTTTTTTGAGACAGAGTGTTCATTCTGTCAGCAGGCTGGAGTGCAGTGGCATGATCTCGACTCACTGCAACCTCCACCTCCCGGGTTCAAGCGATTCTCCTGCCTCAACCTCTTGAGTAACCGGGACTACAGGCGTGCGCCACCATGCCCAGCTAATTTTTTTTTTTTTTTTTTTTTTTTAAGTAGAGACGGGATTTCACCATGTTAGCCAGGATGGTCTCCATCTTTTGACCTCGTGATCTGCCTGCCCCAGCCTCCCAGCCTCCCAAAGTGCTGGGATTACGGACTAAATATTCTAATATTTGTTATTTATATAGGAATCCTGATCACCCTTGGGAAGTGATTTTCCTGAGTTTGATCACAACCCAACTTGATAGGTATATGGCAAGTAACTTTCACTTGCCTTTCTTCCACGCCATACTGGTGTATTCATCAAAAAGTACTTTTCCCTTGTCAGCTACTGAGACTTCTATTCTCCATGATAAAAGATACCCTATCATTTCTCCAAACAACTTGCTTGCCAATCCCATCTTACCCAGATCCATTAGTGAAACTCCTTGCATTATATTATAACAATGGCCAAACTACATCCTTCTCTCTTGAAACAACATGACTAATTCATATTATATTATTCTTGTGAAATTTATACATAAAAATGCTACTTGTCGTTACTACAAATCCACAATTTCCCATGACCTATGGTTTTCAATCCTGATATTTTTTGCAATATCAACACCAGTACTGTCCTTCTAACCAATCAGAAAGTGGAGGAGCTACAGGGTATCAATTTCTGTAAGACATCTTCTAATATGCAAGAAAGTAACACAAACCTTATCTTCATAGACCCCCTTCCTAAGAAGAAATGCATGGCTCGTCAGATATTTACAACATCCCCTCCCTTCCAAACCCTGTACAACAATTTATTGGATCACTCAAGTTGATAAAATTAATTAGCTATATCACATAGTTTATTCGATTTATTCCAACTACTAATATGTAAATATGACAATATCTCACTGGATTCACAACCAGTCCAATGTATGAAACAATGGAGAAGTTGTTCAACCCATAATAGTCAAGTTTTTCATCAGGTGGACTTGTCGGTGCCACCCTAACCAGACTGAAGGAATCTGAGGGACTGAAGGTTTCAGCTCTGTTACTGACTTCTTAAAGCCATAAAATCTCAGCTTGATTCAAGTGTCTGATGAGAATGATTCCAAAAGCCTCTCCTCCACCTTCATTTTTTGGTCAATCTTTACCCAAATCTAAATTCCTGTCCCAGTAGTCTTAATCTCTTAGAATTATTGTTAATTTTTGGCTCTTTGGCGTATCCAAACGAAACATTAACACAACCCAGAGAAGAATGCAGAGCATAGAAAGAAATAGGAGCTATATTTTATTCCCTCCCAGGAATGTTCTGTTTAAATATGCTGTTGAGTAAAAAGATATATATTGAGCAAAATGAATATTTCTTTTAATCTGGAGTGTCCTTTTTCTATGTACCATGGTCCAACTGATATGAATATATATATATATATATATAATATATATAAAGTTATTTAAAGTTTTATAAAATAAGTAGTAAATTTAAAATTATCTTCAACACACACATATATATACCGACGCACGCAAAATAAAGAATTAAACATTTCTCACAATGATTATATAAAATCCATACTTACCATACACCGTGGGTTGAGTTGCCAGATTCAGAGATAATGTTGACATGTGAACATGAATGTCAAATTACTAGTAATTAGAAAAATGTGTGCCAAGTGCAGCAGCTCATGCCTGTAATCCCAACACTTTGGGAGGCTGAGGCAGGAAAATAACTTACGGCCAGGAAATTGATACCATACTGGACAACATATCAAGACCTTGTCTCAACTAAAAGTAAAAAATAAAGAAATTATCCAGGCATGGCGGTGCATGCCTGTAGTCTGACTCAGGAGACTGAGGCAGGAGGATCACTTGAGCCCAGGAGGTCCAGGCTGTAGTGAGCTGTGATGGTGCCACTGCACTCCAGCCTGGGCAACAGTGAAAGACCTTGTCTCAATTAAAAAGAATAATGAAAAGAGAGAAAACCACAGGAGTTCAGGAAAATTGGGCACGCATGTTTTCTATATTTTTCATCATTTTACCTACAATGAATATGTGAAACAATCATATAGAAATTCCATCATTGTCAAGTATTAGGAAGTTTTGCTACTAATCATTTTTTCTGAGTTTTTTAAGTTAAAAGGGTCCTAAAATATTTTATTATTATATTATCATGTTGTCAGTAATTCTCTTCCACATGCTAATATTAAAGCAAGTTATATAGTAAGAATACCAGTTAAAATTCTGTGTTTGATAGCTCTCTATGTTTCCTACACAGTGAAAATGATATAGGACTACAAATACCCAGATTCAATTCTATTCTATTCCATTCTAAGTGGAAAGCAATTTAAGAGAAAAGCTGCTGTGCTCTTACCAGGGGTGTAACGGGGCCCATAATTCTTTAACTCTTATTGAAATACTTTTTTCTAGGTTTTATTTCAGGATAAGTTATTTTAAAATACAATATACATATTTCAAAAGATATTTCAACCGATAGTTATTAAGCAAACACTCATGGAACCTCCATTTAAGTCAAAAACAGTATCAACCACCTGCCAGAAAGTTTCAATTTATTCTTTACTAATTTGAACACCTTCCTTAACTTATCTTAATATTTTGGTAATAATTTCCTTGTTTTCATTGTCATTTTAACACCAGTGATACATCACTAACTGATATTTTATTCTTCTGGTTATAAAGTATAATGTGTATGTTGTTTCTCATCCTTTTTTGTTCATCAATTTGTTGCTAAGATGTATCAAGTGGTGTGTATCTGTAGTTCATCATTTTCACTAATTTTATTTATCCATTATACTGTCCTGAGTAATTGGGATATTTCCAGGATTTTGGTAATTAAATTCAATATTATGACTATACTGGATATGTGTATCTGGCACATATAAGCACTTAAGTCTCTAGGGAAACACAAATATAACTGTCTGCATTAATTTAAATGATCTATTTGTCCTGTCCAATACAGTAGCCAATAGCTGCTGGTGGCTATTGAGCATTTTAAATACAGCAAGTGAAACTAGGGAACAAAGTCTTAATTTTATTTCATTTCATTATGATTAAACTTACACTTAAATAAACAAATGTGACTAGTGACTGTCATTTGACACCACTGACTAACTTGGCAATTATTTTAATATTAAAGACCACTGGACTTGAAAGGTACTCTCTGATTGCACAAGAGAGTTTACAACAAGAAAAGTAAAATTAAAATTCAGGACTTTAAGTAATTAGCTTGTGACAGTCAAATGAACAGAGAGTTTATATGTCAGCCTTAAAAAATAATCTCTTATTTCTTATAACATCAGAAGCAACATATATAAAAATAGACCCCAAAATAACTGCAATATTTGTAAAATTGCAATGAAAATTTAATTCATAGATTGTCAAGTTTCAGATGTAAAATTTATAACATCCATTGAAAAGTAGTGGGACTTTAGGAATTAAATGTGAATTTCTTTTAAAAAGAAATCTAAAGATGAAAAAGATATAAGAGACTTAAACTTTCAAGTCTCCCTGATGATCCCTTCCTGCTGGAAGCTGACTCTCCTTCTGCCCTTGAAGAGACTAGTCTCTACTTATGTTAAGGCAGTATAATAACATCAACTCAGGCAGCTGTTTTGCAAGTAGATACATATTCTCCTCAAGTCTCATCACAACCATTCCTTATTTGCTATAGAATTATAAATAACCTTAGACAAGGGTAAGCTCTGAAGCAAAAGTGCCAAGTCAGACCTAGAAAGAAATACATTGTATTCCAAAAGTATTTCAGAAATTGGGGAAATATTTGCAAGAGTAGATTCTGAGAGAATCTCTGGTCTCAAAGCAAGTAGAATATTGTAAATTATTGGGCTAGGCTCAATTTACTGGTGTGGATACACCAAGCAAAATTTTGGGATAACATTTATTAAAGTGAACTGGAAATGACTCTAAGAATTTATTTCATTGATTAATTGAAACTTGGACTTGTGAAGGCTTTTATTCAATGATGTTGAGATGCTAGAACTTTTATGGCATACATTAGTGAAAGAAATACAAAGATTTAGGGAGATAGGGATATTGTAATGGCTTTGTCATGTACATATTAAATATCTATCTCTACCATTATCTTCTTCAATAAGTCCCAGAAGCCATGCCCTTTACTGAGGATCTGTGAAACATAGTAATGCATTGCTTAACAACAGGGATATATACTCACAAATATGTCATTTGAGGATTTTGTTGTCGTGCAAACATCATAGAGTGTACTTACAAAAACCTAGGTGGTATAGCCTACTATATACCTAAGCTTTGTGGTATAACCTACTTGCTCCTAGACTATGAACCTGTACAGCATGTTACTGTACTAAATACTGTAGGTAATTGTAACACAATGTAAGTATTTGTGTATCTAAACATATCAAAATATAGAAAAGGTACAGTGAATGTATAGTATAATAGATTTAAAATGATGTATCTGGATAGTACAGTTACCATGAATGTAGCTTGCATGACTGGAAGTTGTTCTTAGTGAGTGAGTATTGAATGAATGTGAATGCCTGGAACATTACTGTATACTACTTTAGGCTCTATGACCACTGTACACTTAGGCTACACTAAATTTATAAAAACATATTTTTCTTTCTTCAATAATACATTTACCTTAGCTTACTGTAAGTTGTTACCTTATAAACTTTTAAATTTATAAAGGTAGAATGAGTCCTTTTGATTGTAAAGGAGAGCTTACACTTTAAAAGGGGTACTTAAGTACTTATTCCAGCATTTTAACTTCTTGAGTCTTTTGTAATAACACTTAGCTTAAAACACAGACATATTGTATAGCTGTACACAAATATTTTCTTTATTTTCTTATTCTATATGCTTTTTTCTATGTTTAGTGTTTTTTATTTTTATTTTTTTACTTTTGAAACTTTTTGTTAAAAGCTAAGACACAAACACACACTTTAGCCTAGGCCTACATAGGGTCAGGATTACCAGTATCACTGTCTTCTACCTCCACACTTTGTCCCCCAGTGGAAAGTCTTCAGGAGCAATAACATGCATGGAGCTGTCATCTTCTATATAACAATACCTTTTTCTGGGTACCTCCTAAAGGATCTGCCTGAGGCTGTTTACAATGAGCATTTTTTGTAAGTAGGAGTATACTCTAAAATAGCAGTAAAATATAGTATAGTTAAATGCTAGGTGATAGAAATGTTTTAGCTCCAGTATAGTGTTATGGAGCCACTGTGGTTTATGCAGTCCATGACTGACTGAAACATCAGTAAGTGGCCCATGACTGTAACTTCAGGTGGGAACTCCAGCTTCTTGGAAATGTTCTATGGTATCTTTCTTTTGTACGGCAGATTGTAGGAGATGTCACCATTAGTCTACCAATTTCAGTGGGGTTAACAGTATTTCAGAGTGACAAAGGCTAAGTTATAGTGTTTAACCATCTTAGACAAGGTGGACACATTTAACAAAACAGACAGCAGGAACAAAATGGTAATTACAATATTTTGACCTATAGGATCTTTGGCAGTAGCATATTCATCAAATAAATTTTATATATGAGCAGTCTATAAAAATATTATTTCATCTCTATAACAGAAAAATGTCTAGGCCTTGTAGCCAGAAACCAGACTTGAGTTGTCAAATGGTGACTCACTCTCACGTTTCTGGACTTAAGCCAGTTCATGAACTTTAGGCCCTTGGACTGATAGAGAGTCTGGGTCCCCTTGAGGAAGAGCCCTGCAAGACTGTGAATATTTCTTGAAGCCATCTCCAACATTTTCTAATGTCATTTACAAAGGTTATTGCATACTGGAGAAAAAGAAATATCCAGATGTTTCAGAGATTACTAGACACTCATATGAATTGACAATAATTGCTGAGAACCAAAATGATCTCTCTGGTCTATTAGTTAAATAAAAGCATGGAGGTTAGGGATAAGAGTAGAATTGACCTAAGTCATTCTCTTACAGGGCCAGTAGAGCAAAAACTCACTCTGTGGTTATGTTTTTCCAATTCTTTAATATGTAATTACCTCCTTCTATCATAGATGACAGTGAGAATGGAAAGGACTAAATGCAAGTTGTTTTGACTTCCTTTCTTCACCACGAAAATTAACCAAAAGCACTTCTGATTCCCAGAGAAAACTGCTGAGTTGAGTTCTACCATCAGAGACTTGAAAAAAAAAATATTCAATTTAACTCATTTGTTTGCCCTGCACATACCTTGGAGACTGACGGTGTAACTGACTGACATCTGATTGTAAACTTAATCAGACGTTGATTTAATTACAGCCACTGTTACAGCTGTGGTACCTTTACTGGAACAAATCAACACAACTCTAGCATGGATAAATAATTATCGATCTGGCAAATGCTTTTTTCTCTACATGGATTTGTGAGGCACAGTAGCAGAAGGTCATTTTCACTGCATTGTTTCAGGGTTATGTCAATGTGCCTACTTTCTGCCATAAGGAAGTTAACAGAGATGTTCTTAATGATATGCATCAGAATGCCATATTTCACTATATTGATAACATCAAATTGACTGGACCTGATGAACAGCAATTAATAAGATATATTTTGGTAAAATACATGGACATTTAGTGTATATCCGTGAGCCAATGGGCAGACCACTGGCTGAAGTGGTGGTTTCAGACTGCCAAGAAAAAAATGGTATTGCTGATATGTGATGGGAAAGAATAAGCTATGCCTGCAACCCAGCAGACTCTTTAGGATTCTCTATTACTTTATTGTACGATAGCAAATGCTAATGGAAAAGTTTAGCAACCAAAACACCCCCATAGGAAAAATGAGGAGTCAAACCTTGTAGTAATGTCGTTTTGGGTTATCCTGACAGGTAAAGAATCCAGATTAATTCAAGTTTCTCCTGAGAACAAAAATAATATGGAATGGTTTGAAAGAAGGAAATTATATCAACTCATGCCTTATAATAACCCACAGAAATGACAGACACATCAGATATGCATATTTTTTTCTTTATTGTTATGTGTGTGTATATACGTACCTGTAATGGTATTTATTCTTTTTATCCCTTATCCTTTCCAGTTACTATTTTATATGAGGATCCGGGGTATAGTTAACTCTACTACTTAGTGTTTAGGTTACAGAGCATTCAGAATAGCTTGTAACAGAGCTAGAAATGGATTTCACATTGCCCAGGGATGCATGCTTTATTTGCTAAGACTCTTTTAGGAAAGAAGAGACGAGTGTCTTTATAAAACATTGGCACATCTTGTTAGCAGAACCATGAAGAAGCCATTATTGCTGCTACGTAGAAGTTCAAACATGTGGTGTGGTTTATAATTTAATGCCACGTAGCCAAAGGGGAGGACTGTGTCAGTCACTTATGTACCATACTCTATTCCAAATCCACCATTTAATAATATTCTACATGATAGGCCTGTGCAAAAATAAATAAATAAATGCATACCTTTGGCCAGCAAAGGCACTAGAGAAGATTGGAAGGCAACAGGAAAGAAGAAGAGATATCTTTGCTGTTCCTGCTAATAAAATACATAACAATATAAAAATTTTGCTTTAGTAGTTGCAGTTACTTGCAGCTTACATTTACTTTCTGAACTCCCAGAACTAATGGCATTGTGCCCTACCATTGGTGTTCGATGTTGTTGCAAAAACAGGAATGAATAAATACACCAATGTCAGGGTTGAGGTTAATTCAATATAATATTTATTCCAACTTATTTATTACACAGAAATTCTTGAGAAATATATCTGTTTACGTCAAGTAACTAAGAGAAACAAACACATTGAAGAATAAAAAATTAAGCATAATAAATATAAAGTTCAAGAAATCTCCTGTTTTTTCTTTAAAATCCACAGCAAATTATATATGTGTAATCTACATGTGGTAGTTAGGGAAGAGTAAAACAGCAAATTTCTAACTGTAGCAAGCACATAGGGAAACATATTTTCATTCATAATGAAAATACCATGAAGAGAAAGGTAGTTGAATTATGAGGGAAATATTTCTAAGAAACACTTAGCTTGAAATGTATTTTTTCCTCCACCTGAAAACATAAAGGTTCTATCACATTTCTTATTGAAGAGACTTACAAAAATAATTATATGGGTGAACTGCATTTCTAGACATTATTATACTTCATAGACTTTTACCAGAGCAATTAAGAACATCAGTAGGATAACATACACAAAATAAAATTGATGAACTTTATGTAATCAAGTCAAGAGTTGACACTTTAAAAGCACTGAGTAATTACAGAGAAGAAAATTAGTCCTAGTCTAGCAACACGGAGATGAACCTGTTTGATATGGACTAGAAATAGACACAGAACTAAACAAATTTGGTTAGAGACAGATCCAGGAATTAAATACTTTGTGTATCCTGACTTCCAGTGCAATGATACATGAGGTAGGCACTGTACTCATAGAACCTATTGAACATCTAGACAAAATGCAAATTCTTATTCAGTACATTCTACATTTCTAACAAGCTCTCAAGTTAAATGGATGGAGATATAGAGGACTCTGCCTTACCATTCTTTTTCCACAATGAATACTACTATGTCCAACAAATGAAGTATAGTAAAATATTATTGGTGGATAAAATATATAATATTGATAATATTATTGATGAATAATACTCATGAATAAAAAAATGAATCTATCACTTTAATAGATGTGAAGTACTTTCAAAATTTATAAATAATACATTTTAGGATTCCTGCAAGCCTGGGTACCTTTTTCAGAGAATTTCCATCTTTAGCACACTAACAGAAGTGGGAATCTAAAATGCTTCAGTACATAACTTCTTCCTGTGATTGTGGCTAAACAGACCTCTGATCCAAGTCAGGACACATAGTTTCTGTCCTGTGGGAATCTGGAGGACAGATTCGTTTATAACTTATTGTGGACATTAGTTATAGAAGGTCATGTAACCTCCAGGGTTGAAAGTGCCCTCATTTGCATTTCAACATGATAGATTGTGGTCAATAAAATAAAAGGAAGGGGGGATGCAGAGAAGGGAGCAACACAGACATAAACAGAAAAAGAAAAGGAAAATCCATAAAGCAAACAGGATGTGTTAAGATGAAGCGACGTTGGTCACAGAAGACTTTTCATATTTTTTGTTGAGTTTCAGGTAAGATGGTTTGCTGCTTTGCTTTTCTTGAAATTTCCTTTATTTTTTCCTTCAAATTAACTCAAGTGATTTTTCTGGAGTTTTGTTTTGTTTTATTTTTGCAACCAAAGGATCTCCTCACAAGAAAGCTCAGAATTGGTTATTCTTTTCAAGAGTTGAGGAAACTGAGGCCAAGGTATCTTCTAAGTGAGTCTAACCCAAGATCATGTATCTAGGAAGTTTAGCCACTCCTCAGCCCCCTAGCCAGATATAACAAGATCATTCTAAAAGAATGTGCACCCACGTACTCACTCATACAATAAATTCATATCAAGAAATATACTCTGTGGAAAATGTGTACCCTGTGAGAACATGTATGTTGGGCTATCGACTTAGTCACAAAAGGAGCAAAGACAGTCAATATACAAAAATGAGGAAGTAGTTATTTAAATCATAGTATAGCCTTTCCATTACATTATATGCAGGCATTTTAAATGATTATTACAAAACTACGTAACAATATTGACATTTCTGGGGCAAAATGTTTAGTTCTTAAGAACAGAAAACAAGTGTTTATTAGAGGTATTGCAACCTAGTAAAATTTTATGTGTATCGATAAGTATGGAAGAAATCAGGTCGTCTGCTGTTGAGTTTTAGTTTGTGAAATGTTAGAAAATAGCTATAAATCGACCTTTTCTACCAATAATATTATAATATTTATCTGTGAAATAAATATGGATGATGAGTTAATTTATTGTAGGCCAAAATGTGTAAAACATGATCTTAGTTGGGAAAATACAAAACACTTCCATCTTCCACAGTTTCATTAGCTAGAAAAAAAATCATGAAGATATATAGTGAGAACTATTAGGGAAATATTAATGTTAGTCATTACCAGTAGCTAAACTTTTAAAAAAATTTTGAAAAAAAGTGTGGAATCCTAAAAAGTAATTTAGCCTGAGGCTTATAAAAGTAAATTATTTCATTTAATTTAATGCAACAAACATCTGTATGACAATGTAATTGGGCCTAATGAAAAAGATAAAACAATCTACTTTCAAGAACTTTGTAGTCAAGTGGGAAAATAGATATAAAATAATATATCATAATGTATTGGGTGGAATAGGATTAATATATCCAGCACACAGTTCCATTTCTTGAATTTTCAAATAAGTTTCCTTAATATCTGCCCCATTGCCTAATAACTAAGTTGCCTTTTCTCTTTTAAAACATGGCTTTCCTTTTATCATATTTTCATAACATTTATGTATTTGTTAAAGGTATTTCCTTCTACAAAATGTGTCCCATTTGTCCATCATGCTATCCTACTAATTCTCATTCCAGCAATCATGCTGTTCAAATGACTGTGACTGATTAGGAGGCTTAATTAACTTGTCAAGGGAAAGATAGTTGTTTTCAGTCCATTTTCACTTTTCCATATGGCAAAACAAGTCCATCTCCAGCATGCATTTATAGATATATGTGCTGCATTGTGAAATGATGGCAAATTACCCAAACTTATCCCCTAGAAATTAGAATGAGGGCTACAAATAAATAATAATAAACACCAAAGATTTCTTTTATTTCTTTCAGGGATTTACATCCCAGTAGGTGAAAGAGTAACCCCATCTTCTTTACCAGTGCTAGTTTCAGAAATAGATGTGTAATGTGATTTAGAACATTGAGACACAAAGGAAGGTTTTGCTAGGGGGTTCTGGGAAAGCTCTTCTATATTCTTTTGATTTTTTTTTTTTTTTTAAAGATCTTCTCCCTTTGTCACCCAGGCTCAAGTGCAGTGGCACAATCATAGCTCACTGCAACCTTAAACTCCTGTACTCCTGCCTCAGTAGCTGGAACTACAGGCTCGTGTCATCGCTTCTGCCTATTTTTTATACTTATATATTTCTTTAGAGAGAGGATCTCCCTATGTTGCTCAGGCTGGTCTCAAACTCCTGGCCTCAAGCATTCCTCCTGCCTCAGTCACCAGAGCCACCACATCAGGGTTGAAATTATTATTCACTTATTTATTTATGTATTTTAGAAGCAGCTCTCCCCTTTCTTTTTTCTCTGTTCCTTTTTTGATATGGGGTCTGAATTTGAGTAAGCCATCTTGCTCCTAGTCTATGAATGAAGCCAACCACCAGTAGAGAAAAGAGCGAAGAGAATCTGTGAGCAAAGGATCACAATTGCCAACTCTGAAGACTGCTTATGTGTTATGAGACAACACATTTTCACTTTTAAGCTATTTTGGTTTTGGCTTTGTTGTTTTCTGCAAAGGCATTCATTCGTTCACTGATAAATATTTACCATGCAATTAATATGAACTAGGAAATGTTCTAAGTGTTAGGTGACACAAGTAGTGGGAAAAAAAGCTAAAAATTTCTACCTTCATGGAGACCACATTCTATTGGATTATAATGAAATCATTCTACCTGATGAAGATTTATAATAGTGATTTTGAAATAAATTCATAATTTTGAATCAGTCCTAGGTCACAGATAAACCCTAAAGTGCAAAGCTTTTTAAAAATTTGAGAAGAAAATTACATAGTTATAGCAGAAGCTGTTGAGGTCACCTTTAGTTCCCATTCATGTCTATGGATTCCTCTGCCTATTCTCTGGATGTAAAAGTCCAGAAATGCCATGAGGGAGAGTGAATAATCCAGATACAATCTTCAACCAATCAGGGATGGGAGTTGGTGGGTTTATATCCCAGCTCCCTGACACCTCAATGTAGAAATTCGAAGGTTTATTCTCCCATGGATTTAACCTGATCACTAATACACCGTTTAGATTCCTTACTACCTTCTTGGTTTCACTTTCCCACTTTGTTGCCATATTTTCTGAAATCACCTCCCAAATAAACCACTTGTACCCAAATCCTTGTCAAAGAGTCCACATCTGGAGGAACCCAAACTAAGATGGTGGTAAATACAGCTATCAATTGTGTATCTCTTCTCCATGCTTTTTTTTAAAATTTAAGCTGCAGCATTCTCCAGTGATACAGAAATACCAGGATAAAAACAAGACAAGAGAATTTCTCTCCTTCATTCTATTGTTCTTCCACTCTTTCCTTCTTTTTTTTTTTTTTTTTTTTCATTTTCAGACAATATCCTGGGCCTTATATAGATATCCACAGTACTTATTAGTCATGTTTTATTTTCTGTGACTAATTCTTCTGATGGTTCTTTCTGCCCAAAATATGTAGCATAGATTGTAGACTACAGAGAAGTAAGCCAATCACAGGGAACACAGTGAGTAATGTGTTATGTTGATAATATAACGATCATTCCATCCTGTTTATATGTATCTATGTTGACTCCCTGTGAAAGCAGCAGCCCAATGCCAGGAAAAAAAAATTAAGATAAACTTTTCTGTAACAACACAGGGTGTTTTATTTTTATTTTCATTTTTAATCAGAAGACAAAAAATAAAAAAGTACTTTCACAACTGCTTAAGGATCTTTGTAAGAATTTTTTTGCAGTTTTATTAAAATCTTGGTAATAGAAATGCATATATTTTTATTCCTTGTATCTTACAGCCCATGGAGTTTTAAAGTATGTCAGCTGGTTTTCATTTTCTATATTTAATTCTTCCTTTTTTTCTTACTGCCATAGAGCTGGCATAATTCACTGAAATTATTCACTAAATTCAGTTATTTTAAGTTTGAAATACTAACATTCTTTCCAGTTCATTGAGCAAATTGTATATGACACAAACCTTTTAGTAATTGTGAAGTTAAGCTGAATTTATGCAGGGTAGATTCTCTGCTAAATTGAAAATAATTCTAGGATGTAGGTCCGGTTCTCTGTGTGTGTGTGTGTGTGTGTGTGTGTGTGTGTCCATGTGTTCATGAATGAGCTCAGGTATGTATGCTTGAAGGAAAACATGAGGTGAAGAAGGGCATTTCAGGCAAACTTCTGTAGTGTTTTAGGTTAAATTAGACTGCTAGTCTGAACTAAGAAGTAGTATTTCTCCTAATTAATCAAGCTAGTCCTAGGTAGATTTTGCATATCATTTATTCTGGCCAAATGGGAAACACCATCCGTACACCCCTTGATTATTAATCTATGCTGTTTCTATCAAAAGGACACAGATAAAAGGCTTGAAGAGCTTCCAATTTCAAAGTAATCTTTTTAACTTCCAGCAAGTTATTGGGGTGGCCCACAGACTCAAGGTACCTCTTATATTGTAAAATCTTTACAAGTATCTGTTTCCCAAATGGGCTTTACCTCCACATCATCAAAACCTAGAGCCCAGGCTTTGATGACTTGGGAAGCTGGTGTTATTCCTAGTTAGCATTTTATGAAGTGCATGGCCTTAACTAAGAAGAAGTCAATTTTAACATTCAAGAAATATCAATGATAGTAAGTCTCAATCTTTATGATTCATGAGATCTAAGGACTATAGCTGGTGCCTGGAATTTAGCAAGTGGTGCCTATCTACCTAAAACTCAGCCTTTTATCTTAACCACATACCTCAGAAACTGTAGAGCAAGTAGCTCTATTGCTTATAGCCTTTGAAGTATAAGCATGTATGAAACTGAATAACTTCTACCAATTCTGATTAGCCTTCCTCGTTGAACTACAACTTTGGAACTTATGAGAGGAATCATCACTTAAATGTATTACTCTGAAGCACAAATACCTGCAAAACTGAACTCCAATTAATCCTAGTCTTATGTGTGGCTATCCAAACAAGGTTCCTTCATTCAGCCAGACTCTAGACTTTAAACTGGACACATAAATGTATTGACCACCATACTAGCAGCCTTATAATCAAGCTCACATACCAGGCATTGTGGAGGAAACAGTACAGTTGAATCATTTACTCCAACTCAATCTGCAGGAAATTGTCTTCATATTTTCTAGTTGTTTCTGCCCTTGTCTTTGCATGTCTCTAGTGTTCTGATCTTAAAAGCATTTATGTGATACATATTTTCCCAATGAAACCCCTTATTCTCTGATGTTATAGCTGGATGAAATGCAAATATGGCTTAACATACCATCTAAAAGAAACATCAGATAAGACACCATAGAAGGACAGATAGAACTATTCAAAAGTAACAGTCAAGTTTAGTGCAGGAAATAAAAAGCCCCCTTCCCTTAATGCATGTCGGCAAACCAAAAAGAATAGTGGGGACATCACTGTATAAATGGATGCTATTTAATGTCTGCTGCTCAAGTCTTACATATTTTATCAATGAAGAAAAATGACTGCAGAGAAACCACCAAAAAGAAATTTAATTTGCTTGAACATCAGAGCAGGCTTTAAAAAGCAGGATGAAAGTTTTCAAAGCTATTGCTATTTCTCAGCTTCCCATATTACTGGGAAAAAATTGCTGGCAAATACCATGTCAAAAGGTCATTCAACTTTTTAGAAGATGCTTGTTTGAAAATTCTTATTTCTCTCAATCTCTATGGATTCCTTAATCTTAACATCTTTTTGTGTCTGCAATGAATTTTAGTATAAAGGAGTGGCTTTCTAGATGAAAGAAGTCAAATATATTTAGAGAGAGCCATTGAAATTCCAAGGACATTTTCTTTCTTGTGTTTCTTGCTTTTGAAGATATGAATAGAACAAATAATGTTTATAATAAATTCAGATATTTTCAATTGTTAACTGATAGCCCTCTGAAACCATAAGTGTGTTATTGTGAAATACAGACTTCCAAATATCCAATGCACATTTAATCAAAATAATTAACTCCTTTCAACCTCCAAATAATGTTTATATTTCCCTCAAAATTGATTATTCATGTTACTACCTCATGAAATTACATATTTCATTTAGTTACATTAATATTAGTTCTGGGCCAATATACACTGGACATTTTGTTACTTTATGACTACATCTCACTCACTATATATTACCTAATTGCATTTTTCCAATTCCAAAGTAAGATTTTAAAAAATGAAGTATATGAAAGCGTTCCTATTTCTCCACATCCTTTCCAGCATTTGTTGTTTCCTGACTTTTTAATGATCACCATTCTAAGTGGCATGAGGTGGTATCTCATTGTGGTTTTGATTTGCATTTCTCTAATGACCAGTGATGATGAGCTTTTTTTCATGTTTGTTGGCCACATAAATGTCTTCTTTTGAGAAGTGTCTATTCATATCCTTTGCCCACTTTTTGATGGGGTTGTTTGTTTTTTTCTTGTAAATTTGTTTAAGTTCCTTGTAGATTCTGGATATTAGTTCAACCATTGTGGAAGACAGTGTGGCGATTCCTCAAGGATCTAGAACCAGAAATACCATTTGACCCAGCAATCCCATTACTGGGTATCTACCCAAAGGATTATAAATCATTCTACTATAAAGACACATGCACATACATGTTTATTGAGGCACTATTCACAATAGCAAAGACTTGGAACCAACCCAAATGCCCATCAATAATAGACTGGATAAAGAAAATGTGGCATATGTACACCATGGAATACTATGCAGCCATAAAAAAGAATGAGTTGATGTCCTTTGCAGGGACATGGATGAAGCTGGAAACCATCATTCTCAGCAAACTGACACAGGAACAAAAAACCAAACACCACATGTTCTCACTCATAAGTGGGAGTTGAACAATGAGAACACATGGACACAGGGAGGGGAATATCACACACTGGGGCCTGTCAGGGGATGGGGTTTAGGGGAGGGATAGCATTAGGAGAAATACCTAATGTAGATGACGGGTTGATGGGTGCAGCAAACCACCATGGCAAATGTATACCTATGTAACAAACCTGCATGTTCTGCACATGTATACCAGAACTTAAAATATAATTTAAAAAAGAATCATATTGTTGATATTTATGAAATGACTGATTACTTAGATAATCATCTGGCATTTTTATTCATGCTGAGCCTGCTGGGCCTACTAGCACAGACCATTTTTTTTCCCATAATGCAACCCTCAATTGATGTGGTCAATATCAGTGATTTAATTCAATAAAATGACCATTATCTCTCTTCTTACATGATGCCACATGATCAGGGATTATGATCTGTTCACTTTTATCCAGTTGTTTAGATGTATAAACACAGCTAGAAATTGCGTTTTAACTATCTTAGCATTTTGGTAATATTTGCTATAATAAATATTGCAGTAATAATGTACTGTAATAATTACTATTTCATTTATCTCACAATAATAATGATTTAATATTGCATAATATCTGAATATAATAAAATATAACATTTGTCATGGTTTTAAATATTTACTTAAAATTTACTGGAACGGTATTATTTGAATGCAACTGGCCTAAAATTAATCACTTGCAATCTTAGCTGTAAGAAAAGCCAAGGGTTGAAAAAACACTATAAAAATAATAATTTGACTTGGTCTTTATACCCATTTGTACTTTCTGACTTTCAACATATTCTCTTCTGGCTTTTTTTCCAAACCACATTAATAATACTGTTCCTTACTAATGTTCATTTTTTATTAATAATTCTTGTTCCCTATTGATGCCACATAGGCTTATCTTACTTGGATGCACTGTGTGATTTTTAACACAGTTCACTATTTTTGTCATCTTGATATCCTCTCCTCCTTTGACATTTGGAACACCACACTTGTTTTCACTCTACCTCATACAAACTCTTTATCATTCTCTTTTATTGTTGCAGTATTAGTTATCCCTTGCTACATAATATTACCACACACTTAGCAACTTAAAGCAGCACACAATTATTATCTCAGAGTTTCTGTGGGTCAGGAGTCTGAGCACAGCTTAGCTGTGCCTTCTACTTTATGGTCTCAAAATGCTGTAATCAAAATGTTGGCCAGATCTGTCGTCTCATCTGAGGCTTCACTGGAGGATTTGCTTCCAAGCTCACACGGTTATGGGCAGAATTCAGTTCTCTACAGCATGTGAAACTCATGTTCTCAGTTTGTTTTTTTGTTGTTGTTGTTTTGTTTTGTTTTTTTGCTGGCTGGAGACTGCCCTCAATTTTTGGCTATGTAGGCCAGAAATTTTCCCAATCTGAAAACTTTTTCAAATCCAGGTAGAGTCTCTTAGCAAGATGGGGAATTACAATTTTATGTAATGTAACAATCTTATGTAATGTAATCATATGCATCCAGTCACCTTTGTTTGGAAGAAAGTCACAGGACTTGCCCATACTCAAGGGGAGAGTAGTACCCAAGGGCATGAATACCGGGAGGCAAGGACCGCAGAATTCACCTTAAAAACTGCCACAGTATCCTATTATTTTACCATTTCCTACAATGCTATTGGTCCCCAAGACTTTGTTTTTACCTTTTCTTTTTGCAGCCAAGACCAGACTAAAAAATCAGTTGCCTGTTGGATACTCCATGGATACTTCAAACAAAATATATCCACAATCAACTCCATCATTTTTCGATCTTTTTCTTCCCCTACAAGCCTGACCTTTATTTGTTTTGACCTTTATTTCTTACTTATCTCAGAGAATGTAATCTCCAGCTACCCAGTTAAATGCAACCAGAGCCTTCTTTGTCTCTTTTCTCTATAACTAACATCTTTAGATCCCTACCACTTCTGTCTTTCATGAATTTATTTAATAACTCCTAATGTGAAATTATTGAAACACGCAGATAGTATAATTTTATATTTAGATTACCTGCGAAAATCAACTAAAAACACTACAAAAATATGTGAATTCAGTAATATAGCTGCGTAATATAATTACATGCAGATTCCAGTAGATTTTCTATCTACAGCAATAAGCAGGTGGGATATCTAATAGAAGAATAGTCCCCAATTATAATGGCAACAAAAATTAAAATTAAATTGAAATATAATGTAAGACTTATATGAAGAAAACTATAAAATTCAGGTGAAGGGCAAATGCCCTGAACAAAAGAAAGTCTGTTTTCTTAGGTAAGAAAGATCTACACAAAAAGGCATCTATTTTTCACTAGGTAATTATACACTTTACTATAATCCAAGTTTTTGTTAAAAACTTGATCCTTAAGTTAGTTAACATCAATTTGAAAATAACCAAGGAAATATATAAAATAAAAACAATGAGAAAATAAATGAAAATAAAACAAGTCTCACTTTGGGAGGCTGAGAGGGGAAGATAACTTTGAGTTCAAGACCAACCTGGGCAACATAGCAAAACCCCATCTCTACAAAAAAATACAAAAATTAGCTGGATGTGACAGCACACTCTTGTAATCTCAGCTACTCAGGAGGCTGAGGTGAGAGGATCACTTGATCCTGGTAAGCAGAGGTTGCAGTGAGCCAAGATCATGCCACTGAACTCCACCCTGGGTGACAGAACCAGACACTGTCTCGAAAACAAACAAACAAATAAATGAAGTCTAAGCAATTATAATAGTGTGGTACTGGCCCAGACAATTCATTTAATATGTGATGAAGTTTGAATCTTTGATCATGAAAAAAAACTTTGATTATTCAATTAGTTGGATGTTATAAATTAATAAATGTCTATATTGCATACTGTGAGATAAAAGGATAATTTTCTTTTCTTTTTTTTTTTTTTTTTTTTTTTGAGACAGAGTCTCGCTCTGTCGCCCAGGCTGGAGTGCAGTGGCCGGATCTCAGCTCACTACAAGCTCCGCCCCCCGGGTTTACGCCATTCTCCGGCCTCAGCCTCCCGAGTAGTGTAGCTGGGACTACAGGCGCCCGCCACCTCGCCCGGCTAGTTTTTTGTGTTTTTTAGTAGAGACGGGGTTTCACCGTGTTAGCCAGGATGGTCTCGATCTCCTGACCTCGTGATCCGCCCGTCTCGGCCTCCCAAAGTGCTGGGATTACAGGCTTGAGCCACCGCGCCCGGCCAAAAGGATAATTTTCAAATGTATCAAAGGCCTAAATATAAAAAATGAAACCATACAGTGCTAGAATAAAACACTGGAGAATGTCCGTATGACCTTGAAATTGATAAGGCCTTCCTCATTGCGACCATGAATCTGCACGTGCTAAAGGAAAGACTGATAATTGAAGCAAAAATAATTTTCAAAAATATATTGGATACAAATAGCGTAGGCACAGTCAAAAGACAATTGACAAGCACGTATGAAAATTACACTGACGTACCATTTTTCATCTGAACGAATTAGCAAAAATCCAAAATTTGATATTATAGTCTGCATACAAGTCTGTATAAAAGAGACATTCATATACAAATGCTCCTGGATTTACGATGGGTTTAGTTAGACATAACCCCATTGTTAAGTCGAGAAGCATACTGAATGTATGTCACTTTCATGCCATCAAAAAGTCAAAAACAATCATAACTTGAACCATTATACGTCAGGGGCCATCTCTACATTGTGGGTAGAGTATACATTGGAACAGACGTAATGGGAGAGTAGTTGACAATATTTAGAATAGTCTCAAATCGTTTTCATTATACTGTCCCAACCCCTTATCTTTGCACACAAAACCCAGCAAGCTAAAAGCTTTGTTTACCTCACTTGTATAATCTCCCTTCACTCCCTTTAAGAGAAATTCTCATTTCACCCTTCCATGCCTTTATAGATGCTATTATGTCTACAGGGAAATTTGTTCCTCTAATCTCCCACTCTTCCATTTACCTAAATCCTATTCGCCCTTTAAATCTCTACTCAAGAGACATCTTCCCCAGGAATCCTGCCTCATTGCCCTCTCTGATTTTCTTTCCGGTTCCTACTTTGATTATTCTCTCTCTGCAAGCTTTCACAACACTCTGTGTACAACTCTATCAAAGAACTTATTAAACTCTTTTGTAAATTTTGAGCTTCATATCACCAGTCCCTAACAAAGTATGTGACAGACTGGAAAGTCAGAGCTAACCTAATTCAACAACTAACAAACATTGGTTTTTAACCCCTAAACGACCCACATTGCCACAAAATAATTTAAAACATCCATATTATCAACACAAATGTTTGAGCAATATCATAAAAATCAATTCACCTTGCCATGTACTTTTGGCAATGAATATGCAGTCAAATTATAGGCATAATTTCCTACTACTCCAATGAATAACCCTGCACATACCTGACACTAGCATTTAAATTACAAGTTTAATCAGCCAAAGACCACCAGAAACAAGACTGTAGTTAGAAAAAATAATCAGATTTGTTCACTCAGTGCAACAAGGGAGGATATGCTAGAGGAATATTCTTCCAGAGGATGGAAGCATCCTTCATAAAGGTTAGGTTCCTGCTGAAGGATTATGAGGGGATCATTTCTGGATTGGATACTGTTTCTAGGGTGGGATTAGGAGAAGGGGAGATTAGCTAGGGATTTGATGCTGTTGTGAAAGAATTACACCTTAGCAACTGGACATCCCCAGCAATAGATGGGAATAGCAGAGCAAATCTGGAAGTATCATTGATAAGAAATCACTTAAAGAGATGGATGCTACAACATTTTACACTTTCGGTGTGACTTTGGGAGCAACAATGATTATAGTGAACTACACACCTGGCTTTGTATGTGTCTATCTTCCTGGTCTGGTTAACTGCAAGACTTTTTTTTTCTTTTTTAGTCCAGTATGGATTTTCACTCTTCCAGTCCTGAACATGTTTTTACTTTTTCAACAATCTTTGCAAATCAGAATGATAGGACTATCATAGCCTTTGGAATTTTAAACCTAGCTCTTTCATTTACTGCTTTAAAAACTTTTAAATTTTAGTTTACTCTAATGACCATATGTAAAATTTGATAAGCATATTTGTTCAAAGAGCTGTTATTTTAAGGATTAAATCTAAAATATTTCACATACATAATATAGTACCTCCATATAATAGGTATTAAATATGTCATAGCTGATAGGAGGAGTAGGAGTATAAAACTTCAAAATAACTGGTAGTGAAAACGAGATAGTAATTGGACTCACTGTTGTTTTCCAAAGATGTATTTTTTATTAGAGTCAAAGAAACTGTCACTGAATTTGAAGGGGTAAAAGATTTGTTGGGATCAGCAGCCAAGTAGAATAGAACTTTGAAGGTCAGAACTAAAAGTTCAATTTCAGTCTGAGATTGTTGGAAGATACAGAGCAATATGCACTCTGGGAGAAGTTTCAAATACCATCCCAGCTTGTGTGAGTGATGTGTCTATTATACTTTTGTCAAATTTGGCACATCCACCTGTCTCACATCAGAGCATTATCTGAAAAGAATAGGCTTTTCCAAAGTATCAAGTTGTCAAAATGTTTCAATCCCCTTAACAAAACTGTTGTATTTAGCTCCATAGTACATCTGTATCATTGAAATAAGGCTCTTTACTGCTGAAAAGAAATTATCCAGGAAAAATGAAAAGAGGAAAAGGAGAATGTCTATGAAAAATCTTAATGATAATAACCACAACTATCCCCAACCTGGATTATACTTTGTAGGTTTCTGTCTGAATATGCCACATTTTAGTCTCTTTAAACTGATGAAAAAATAATTATTTCCCTATTCAGAAACGTAGACTCAAATATTTATTGAACACCCTGTGTGTGCTGGCATTATGTTATACACTATGGATAAAACAGTGAATTAGATGTTCATGCCCCCTACCCTGATGGAGCTCTGATTACCTTGTAATCAGAAAAGTAATCACGTATTTGCAATTCACTGTGATAAGTGCTTTATGAGAAGGGAAGTGAACAATTAAAGTACAAAGGATTATAGGACTTTTCAGGGAGGATGTAGACAGTCTCTGTAGCCCTCCCTTTCAGCTTTGATCCAACTACAAACTAGCACCTATGTGTGAAAGATTTGCTAGATTCAGAGGCAGGTGGACACCACAAGGCGAAAAATCAGCCACTTGTTTTGTTGGGATCTGATCCTACAGAACTTGCAATGGACTTTTCCGATCTGGGTGAGACCAAAGTCTGTAACCAACTGCAGAAAGCTTTAGGAAGAGACTTAGAACACCACAATTCCTAGGGGGAACTTGCCATCAGTGTCCATGGATGTCCAAGTAGAATGGTGATGCTGGCTGCTGGGATTGTTTCTGGCAGACCTACTGGTCTGCATGAATGCTGAAAAGCATCTCAGGATTGCAGATGAGTTTATCTGAATTCTCATTGCTCCTGAATTTAGAGAACATTGGTCTTTGTAACTGAATAAATAGGCAGCAGAGAGGCTTCCTTGTGATGCTTCTATGGGGAACTGACACTTCGTGACCTAGGGTATTTATCGACAGACCAGATAGCCAGCGACTACTAATTCTTCACCATTCTAGAGAGTGTTGCTGCTTGAAGTACCCTAGACATCCAACGCTACCCACAAGGATGAAACCAAGAGAAAAGAAAAGACAAATAACAAAACCAATAAGAGATTCTGAAACTAGGGAGAGAGAAAAAAAAGTAGGACAACCAAGACAGGAGGTAGGCAAGTAGGCATAGATTAATAGTTTAAAGAACATTTATTTGCAGCATATAATTCTGAAACCAAAACAAGGTCTTTAAACCAGAAAAAGGTCTTTAAACTTAACAATGCAGCAAAGAATTTTTAACCAATATGGATAAATGAATTAGTAAACTGAAAAGTCAAGATAAACTATATTTCAAAATACAGATATAGAAAAACAGAAGGTAATTTCAGGAGAAAAAAAATAGCAGCACTAGATATTGGATCTGAAGATCCAAGATACAAATGTCAAGAGTTCCAGAATGAGAGAGCAGGGATATTAGAGAAGAGGGGAAGACTAAACAATTAATAACAGAATATTCCCCTAAGGTTAAAAAAAAAAACTGAAATGAATATTGAATATATTCGTTTAATTCTATTTAGGCTTGATGAGAAATGACCCTTAAGCATATTCTGATAAAATCTCTGTACTCCAAAGATCAAGAGAAGAACCTTACAAAATCTGGAAGAGGGTGAAAAATGGAAAGGTATATACAAAGGAAAAGAATCAAGCATTAGATACTTGAAATTAGAGGAGCAATCTGTAAGCTAATGAGATAAAAGATACAATTTTTAAATTCTGAACTCAAAGAAATAGCTCACCTGTCAAAATATTTTTAAAAATTCAGAGAATATAGCATACACATTTTATGAAAATTATCATCTAACCAAATACTTATTGAATCAAACAGAAAATGTAAGATAGAAAAAGATAAATAGAAGAGGAAATAAGAGTAAATCTTAATTTTTTTACTGATTTTTGACTCTATACATATGTAATACATGATATATAATATATGATATATAATATATACAGCCATGCACACATAAATCTAAATAATGCATAATGATACAGTGACTATTAGTGAACAATATGGAATTTTTAAATTAAAGAATCATAATGCAGAAAATACAAGTAATAGTGTAGATTAAAAATGTTTAATTAATAAACCCAAACCTAGAGTTTGAAGGAAAGCTAGTAAAATTAAAAGGTCTTTAATGACCCTTGGTACAGAGATGTTTATTTCAGCACTATTTATAAAATGAAAACAGAACTAATGACTATTTTAATAAATCATAGTACAGACACCCTGAACATTATGTGACCAATAAAAATAATAAATAGAAGCTATCCCAGTTGTTTTGGATAGATTTACATTTGTTGGTTAATGAAAAGACAATGTGCAGAGTTGCATATATAAAATAAATCCCTTATATGTTAGAGTATATGTGTACACCCATGTACATAATTACATGAGCATTGAGAATAGTTTGAAATTATAAACACCGGGCTGTTAATATTGGTTACCCTCTTGTGGGGAGTAGCAGGAAGAAAGAAGAAAGAGAAAGCACAAAAAAAAAGTGAAAGAAAGATAATTGTTTTTAATAGTGTCCTTGATACAAAAGAAATTATGTATTATGTGATCTCACTTATAGGTGTGTAATGTGTGATGTATATGCACAAAGAGATATATGGAATGATGGTTAAGGATGGTTATTAAAACTAATTGAAGTTTTCTTGAGGTAGTAAGTTTCAGAAAGTATATTCTTTTTTCTATATTTACACAGATATATTTACAAAGATTTGTAAATATAAAGCTATCATCATAATTACAAATTCACAAAGGAATATTGACATTATCATGATTGTTCCTTATTGAACACAAACATGTCAGTAACTAGACTCACAACCTTATATATAGCATATTTAATTCTACAAAATTTTTTAATTCTAAAAATGTATTATTGCCACATGACAGTTGAGGAATCTGAATTTAAAGAAGGTTGTATTTCTTACAAAGGTGATGGAGCTAGTGAGAAAAATTCAGATCTGACTGCCTCAAAAGACTGTTGTTTGAATACTACTCAGTACTTTCCTTTTTCTGTCCCCCTACTCAAACCCATAGCTGTGCTTACTCTCCTAGGCACACTTTCTTCCTTTCTCTCAAAAATATTTTTAAAGGTGTTTGATGCCAAAAGGTTGTACTCTTTGCTGAATTTGTGCACTAACACCTCTGAATTCTGCTTCCTGTGCATTACTGGACCTGTTAATTGTAACTATGACTAAGCTATTACTTTCACATGTTGTTTCCATTTTCGAGGGCATTTCAATATTTTTCTTTGTATATTACAGATATTAGAAAGAATTAGTTTAGAAAGTGTCAGTGTGTGTGAATAAACTTAATAAAACCATAATTTTTTCTCACTTTTAGTGAGTCACGTAAGCTGAAACTTCCTTCTTTTTTTTTTTTTTTTTCTTTAAAACATTAGTTGAGGGCTGAGCATGGTGGCTCACACCTACAATCCCAGCACTTTGGGAGGCCAAGGTGGGTGGATCACTTGAGGTCAGGAGTTTGAGACCAGCCTAGCCAACATGTTGAAACCCCCATCTCTTCTAAAATTACAAAAATTAGCTGGGCATGGTGGCGGGAGCCTGTAATCCCAGCTACTCCAGAGGCTGAGGCAGGAGAATTGCTTGAACCTGGGAGATGGAGGTTGCGGTGAGCCGGGATGGAGCCACTGCACTCTAGCCTAGGCGATAGAGTGAGACTCGATCTCAAAAAAAAAAAAAAAAATTAATAATAAATAAATAAATAAAGCATTAGTTGAAGTCAAGACAGTGCTTCAATAGGCACCTCATGCTTATATATCTAATATTTCTAAACAGATTGAGAAATTGCCTTACTGGGTGGCGATGTTTCCAAGATTCTTACTTTTATTTGTCAACCTTACAATTTTAGCCTTCAATTATCAACCAGGATTTTTAAAAATTATTATTTTTTTTCTTTAAAACATTAGTTTAAATCGGGACAGTGCTGCAAAAAGCAGTAAACTTTTCTCCAAAAGAAGATCATTTAATAAGTATTCATATTTATTGATTGCTCTCCATGTTTGATGTTATTTCAAGATAGATTTTCATGGTGATTTCGACTTCAACTGAAGCGGTAAGACCTTTACAGAAACCTGGTATGGAACATCATTTTCTCTCTTAACCTAGATGAGACAGTAATTGCTTTTATGTATTTGGTTTGCTACCAGTAAGATCCATTAATAGAAAATATGTATTTCATTTACAAGATACTGGAGGTTTTTTGTTTAAAGCACTTCATTGAGGTAAATTAAAATACAAAAAGCTGCACAAATTTAATGTATACACTTTGAGTTCAGAAATAAGTATATATCCATGAAACCATCACCACAATCTATGCCATAAACCTGTCCATCACTTTCAAAAGTTTCCTCCTGCCCTCTTATTTGTTCTTATTATTATGGTGATACAAACACAACATAAAATGTACTCAACTAGCAAATTTTTAAGTATACAATACAGTATTTTTAACGGCGGGTACTATGCTGTACAGTAGATCTCTAAGACCTCTTCATCTTGTATTATCTAAACTTTGTACCCTTTGACTAATACCTCCCTATTTTCTCATCCTCCCAACCTCTGGCAACCACCATTCTATTCTGTGCTTAATTGACTTGTATAGAAATGTACGACCCTAGAGAATTAATGCTGTTGGTGGTTGACACATTCTCTCTCCTCACTGAAGATTATTATCATTAGAAAGTTTAATTACAAATTTTCTACACTTTCTAAATATTTGCTTTAATGAATTGAAAACATTTTAAACAAAATTCAGTGCCTGAGTTTAAAAAATACATGTGTGTCTGGAAAGACAAATACTGCATGATCTCACTTATATGAGGAATCTGGAAAAGTTGAACTCATAGAAATGGAGAGTCGAATGGTGGTTATCAAAGCCTGGGAGACAGGAGAAGGATGAGGAAAGAGGAGATGTCAGTTAAAGGGTACAAAGTTTTAGTTAGACAGAAGTAATGAACTTCAGTGATCTATTGCAGAGAATGGTGACTATAATTGATAGCAATGTTTTGCATATTTCAAAATTACCAAAAGTAGATCTTAAATGTTCTCACTATAAAAAATAATGAATATTTCAGGTTATGGATATGATAATTTGCTTGATTTAAGCATTTTGGAATGTAAATATATATCGAAACATCATATTATAACCACACATATATGCAATTATTATTTGTCAATTAAAAGTAAAATAAATTTTTAAAAATACATGTGAGCTTATTTTGTGAGAAACCCAGGGGAGAGATGTAAACTCTGCTTCACCCTATCTCAGCTGTTCTCCTAAGAGGACCAAGTTTGGTGTTCAAATTGTTTTAACTTATTTTGTATTGTTTAACTTATTGTTTTAACTTATTGTTTAACTTATTGTTTTAACTTATTTTGTGTTACCATTTTCATCTTCATCACTCTTTCCGTGAGCACTAGTCTTTCAGGGCTCCCAGTATTTATTTATGGCAAAAGTTTGGAGACAGTAATAACTCAGGTATAAATTGGATAATAAGAAAATAAAACAGTGACTACTAGCCCATAATGTTGAACGTACACAACACTTATAGAATCTTAAAAAACCTCAAATAAAGCCACTCAGTGACCTTATCTAGAATAAGATAGAGACAAGAGCACTCTTCAAACACAAAAGGAACTAGACATCTCCTTTTTGTTACAGACATAACTGACTGCTGCTTATTTTATTTTATTTTATTTTTACCAATGTTAGCTTCAGTCCAGCTTTAAACCTCTCATCTCCTAGAAATATATCATATACTTGTATATGATATCCAATGACTCGACTATCCCTGTTAATGACATCATATCCAGAATAGGATCTCTTGAACCATCCTGAGAGCAAAGCACAAGCTCCAATCCTATAAGGAGTTCCTCCCAACTCCTATTTCTGAAGGACTCCTCGGATTTCCTAGAATATGGTCCCATTGGCTGCAGCAAGCATGATAAACCTCATCTCATTTTTCTACAGGTGTGTTCCTGGTGATATGTGGTAAGTATCATTTATATATTAGTTTATTATTTCTTTACTTTAGAGCATATGTTCACTGAAATATAGAAGGAAAATGTAACTTATATCCACTACTGTGAAGTATTGTGGCAAACTGTGCGTAAGCATTCCCATTAACAAATACATTAAGCTAAATATTTAAAGAGTAGATGTTATAACAGATCCTTATTATGAAGATATCCTTTATGGATTTTATTAGAGAAATTGGTTAGGGTGTCAGAATAGGCTGAGCACACATGTTTCTCATTTAAAATACAAACCCACGCTGTCTAAATTTACACTGTCCGAACATCTACAGGAAAAGATTAGGATCAGATACTATATTGGAGCCCCCTGAATGGGACACTGGAGAAGGAAAAACAACATAATGTGATATGTTTTTTGGAATTTTCTTCACTTTTAGTATCTGCAGTTGAATCATATCTGTTACAAACACAAAGAGAAATATGCTATGTTACTAACCACGGTGTTCTGAATGGACAATTATTTAGATGGATCATGAGTGAAAGGGGGATTGGAGTAGATAAGAAATATTTTGATGTTGCACTTATGTGTCAGAAACTATAAAGACACTGTCTCATTCAGGTCGTATAAAATCTGAGAAAGAAGGCATCACTATCCCATTTTACAGTAAGAAGTAGTAAGAAGCTTCTCAGCTTCAGAAGTTCTTGTACCTGCCATTGCACAGTTAGCTTATTAAGGGCTTACAGCCTCTCCAGTGTTTCAGATTGTGGCTGGAATGTAAACCAAAGGTCATGGAAGTATGAGCACTTTCAGGGTTGAAGCTTAAACCTTGAAGTCTAAGAATAATGCTCTTAAAACAAGATAAAGGTGAAAAAAGGGAGTACTTTGTGAAAATTACATATGAGGATGACTAAAATAAATATGCTAAAATGTAATTAGGAGAAAGAAGTGGCTCAGTTTCAGTTATCTGTTACCAATTTTTGTTCCTCATGTTTTATCTGTATATAAGAGAGCATTCCTGAAAAGGCATAAAGTATTTTAATGCAAAGTTACAGTTTGGTCACAAACTAGTTTTACAAACTTGTAATTTGTACTTCTCTATCTCCTATCTCAGAATTCTGATTTCCTATATGAGAATTCTTCTCTTTCTTGAATTATCGGCATCGGAGATACCCTTGCATATTAGAGGAATACGTTCCTACCCAAAAAGGTGGAATAGTACCTTGAATTTCCCAGCAGAAATATCACAATGTCAAGACAATTAGTAGGCATGATACACCCAATATTCATGTAAGAGATACATGCAGGGAGCAGCTACTGGTCTTTCATTAAGTTCTGTGCTTCCAACTGGCCCAACACTCACAGCTATCACCCCCTAGATCCCATCACATCATAAGTCACAGCTCCTCTGTCTCTGCATTTACCTAACTCCTATTTCTAATGAATAAGCTCTTAGCCTTTAATATGCCTCCTGCTGTTTTTGCTGCTGCTCTAAAAATATGCCTTTCTTCTGTCTCTGTCTCTTTGTATTCTACACATTTGTAAATTTACATTATACTGCTGAGTGGGAGACGTTTTTGTCTACTTTCAATACTACAGGTCTTTTATCTTTTGATCTTTGCCCATAGAGCTGTGGCACTGGGCTAAATCCTTTTATTCCAATATACACTGAAATTCAGTGCTTGTATGTGTCAACTACATTAGGCTACATTATGCTACAGTAAGAAAAACTCGTTCCTCATTGCAGAAAACCACAAATACTTATTTCTCACTTTTGCTACACTGCCTGCTATATGATTTTGTTACATACTTGCGACATGTTTTGCTACATTTCTGTTGGCCCGGAGGCTCTATCTGTGACTAAATAACCCAAGGTGATGGTTTAGTCATATTTTCAGATGTGATCAGTTACTGTAACATGGGGAATAATATGACATAACTTCCTCTCATATACTATTGGCCAAAATTACCCCACCAATCAAATGGAGCAGAGCAATGCAATCCTACCTTGTTCTGTGAGGCAGAGAGCTGGAAATAGTTGGCAAACGGCATTAATGGCTACTACATGAAGCATGCATAAAGAAAACATTAACAAATTTGAATTGCCTACTGTTGTCTTTCTCATGAAAGTGTTCTATTGGGTCCCGGTAAGGAAAGAAGAATTAATATCGACTGAATACTATGTTCTATGTCTTGTGCTTGGTTCATTCTTTCAGACCTTAGTACATTTAATATCATTCCATTAGAATAAATTATTTCAAAAATCAGAGAGAAATACACTCAACATTATATGTGTGCAAAGCCCACAGTGTCTTCAAGCTTCCACTTTTTTGTTGTATTGCAAGTATAGTCCCATTCTCCATTATCCCCACTGCCTTGGTTTGCCTGTTTCTCCTCTGACACCTTTCTTTAATCCTTAACATTAAATCCTCCAACTGCAGCAATTGGGCCACTTTGCCTCCTAATTCGTCTTATTTATGGGAGTATCAGGATGAGATTCAAGGAGCCATAGACTAGTCATTAAGTGGCTCAATATCAAACAATCTATGATATTATATTGACCATTTCCTTCTCTTTCAGGGCAGTTGCTTTATTTTTAAATTAAAGTTATGTCATTTATTCTTTCTGGCTATTTTGTGTCTAATTGTTCTCTATACCTAAATCCCTGATTGGGTGTTTCTAATTGTCTCAATCTCTTTAAAATAGGAGATATTTATTTCACAACCCCATTCCCCATACCCTGACCCTGCTTTTCAGGATGCTGACTGCCCAAATGCTGTGCCCTATTACCTTGATTTGACTACTGTCCTCACTCCTGGCTCTATTCCTGTTGATTCCTGTGCTCTCAAATCCTGAAGGTCCCTAGACTGCTTTGTTCACTAATGGCATTAGGAAATATTTCCAAACACAGAAATCTATGCAGGATCAGCAGGGAGTTCTATGTCACTATTAGGTGACTAATTGCTCCACAAATGATCATTATCATGCAAGTTCATAAAATAAGAAGCCATCACATGCTTCTCCATGGACCTATTAATGTGATAAATTATAATTATTGCTTATAGAACATTAAACCAGCCTAATATTTAAATAAATCTTGTGTGCTTATGTTTTGATTATTTAATTCATTATAGTACTCAGTTTGTGAGTTTTCCCCTCTTCAGTTTTCTCCCACATAAATGGAAAATAATATATTTTTCTTTCTGTAGTCTCTGTGAAGTTTAGAATGCTTTTGTCCAATGTCTACATAGAAAGAGAAAAGCTGGGCAGGAAAAGCAAGTGGAATAGAATGAGCTCATGAAATGGGTCTTGCTCTGATTGCCCTGGCTTGAGGAAACACAGAGAGAGCAGGAAAGGAAGTGCACCAAAGGGACCACGACTTCGAAAATTTCTCCTAAAAATCAGAAAGAAAAACACTATCCGCTAGCAGTGGCAGATAGTATGTCCTTAAACCCAACACACTGTAGAATTTCTTATAAGATTTAGGGACAGAGTAAAGAAAAATGCAAAGGAAGAGCTTTGGATGCCCCTAAAACTTTATCTCCATACAGTTATCTAGGAAAGTAGGTACACTTCAGACCCCAGAATATTGTAAAGCCATGAATATCACACTACAGTCACATCTTAGAGGTCCATGTCTGCTAGCTGTTTTAAGCCTTAGCACTCCCAGGGAATGAATTTCAAATTGGTTTCTCAGGACTCAATAGGATAGCAAAAGTATTAGTAACTTTCTCACTGTCATGATTCTACACTGTACAAGTTACTTGGGTTAACTGCTGAAAGAGTAAATACAAAATGTTTAATGACTCAGACACAATATGTGTTTATTTTTGTTTATGGAAAAAATCCAGGACAGTTCAATATAATTCTTCCCAAATTTTCTACTTGAAAATTGATTGGGTTTTCTTGTTGTCTTGGGCAATGACCAATAGCATGTTCTAATTTCAGTCTGCACCGTATTAATGACTTGCTGCACTCTAACATGGACAGATTGAGAACTTATTCCCAGAGACTCAAAACACCAACCCCACTATTTTTGGTATCAGGGACATGGTACTTTGGAAAATGCTGGTAAAGTTAATACAAGTTTTAAAGGATGTGACTTCTCTCTGCCTCAGCACATGGGCATTTGTCAGACTTTAATAGTATTGCAATATAATGATAGGTATGTAAAATATTATGGAATGTACAATTTATATGCTATCTATTTGGTGGAATTTATAGATTAGATTTCACTGGGTAAATGAGACAGAAATACTCTGTAGGAATAAAAATGTGTGCTGTATCACTGGGGTTAGCTCAAATGGGGCATAAAAAATGAGTGATTTTTCATGTATTACTGGATTAGTGAGACTAAATAAGTTGCAGAACTCAGCCCCATTTGAGTACATGCATACTCATTCTACCTGATTGCTCTCTTCCCATAAGTAAGAGAGGTTTGATACAGAAATAACTGGAAATTGTACTGGCATGTTATTTTGCAAGCAATATCCTATTGATGTGGGCTGATGTAAGGAAGAAAGAATAGCACAGAAGTGTGAAGGTGACTCATAACTCCATGTTCATATTATTTTCTATAAATAAGAAAGATAGCATGCATCATCATCAGTACAGCTGAAGGAATCAGTTTTTTACCCTAGTACCAAGCTATATTATTTCACATTTATACTATTGTTATGAATATGAACATTGAAGGCTCCAGTGGAGAGTCAAAACGATTTGGAGGATATGCATTTTCTCCCATTCAAGACATTCAATTTTTCTTCCTTTAATGGCTGTTGATGCTAAAATACAAAATGCAGCCTGATAAATATCTAACCTTCTAAAATATAATTCTACTTTGCAGAAAGATTTGGATGATACAACTTATTTTTAATATTATATTTCCTTCAGGAATGAAAAGAAATGCTGGTATTGCATAATGTTTCATTTCCTATTATATATATTCAGTGAATTTATCATCTCGCCATGAATATAAAATTCAAGCAACAAAATGGAATGACTGAAGACCTTGCATTTTTTAAATCTCTTCCCTAATTTTCTGGGATTGAGGTGGCATCACAACTTGGCAACCTGCCATTAGAGCAAGACTTTTGTCAGCAAGAATCCTTGTTTAGGATTATGTTGGACAATGACCATGCAGATTATAGGTAAAGACAGGAAGAATGACACTTCCCTGTATTTTCCCTTCTCTTCAACCTTTAGGAAATATTTTCTTTTCTTGCCTTGGCTGTTGTCATTGCCTCTTGGAGTCTTTACTTTCATCTGACCAAATTATTTCACTGTGTTTTTCATACAGCAACTGGGGCAAAGTTGAAAAAAGAAGAAAAAATAGGCAACAACTGCTTAAAATGTTTGAATTGCTTTCCAGTGTACTCCGAAAAAAAAAATATCAGTCTTCTTATTTTGGCCTGAAAAGTACAAGTTCTTCTGTCCACCTGCTCTCCAACTTTTTCCAGCAGTATTTTTTCCATCACTCATTATTTAGGTGACCATACATTCCAACTTATCTATATGGCCCCAATTTACTTTTGCTGTACAAGAATTCCTTCCAGTTTATTATTTGCCCTGTTGATAATTTATTATGATAATATTTATTTTGATACTCCAAACTGTCCCTCATTCATCCCACAGACCACTGGCTTCTGTGTCCTGTTGAAAAGTCCCAACTATTTTATGAGCACTTCCTTGCTATTTATTCAATCTGTTACAAAGTACTTTTATTAATAGTCATACAGAAATAGTTCACTACCTATTTGGTTAACCTTCCATTGTACTTCCTTCTTCTGCCATTATCTTATCTCATCTGGTACTATGTGACATACATGTGCAGTTAAAATAGTCCTCACATCACATGTGGTTAAATCTGACCAAAAAAAAAAAAAAAAAAAAAAAAAAAAAAAACCAGCAGGATCCTGTCTCTTTTCCTGATTATTTTAGTTTCAAAGTCACTAAGACTTCTCTTTTCAGAACAGCATGCACGGCTCCCACCGACAACGTGAAGGGAACTTAGATTAAACTGGGTAGTAGTAACAGCTAATTGTTTGCCATTTACAAATGTGGTGGGAGACAGATTGTTTTTGAAACTTATTTTTATTTTTTTATTTAATGAAGCCTAATTTATTTACTTTATTAAGTTTTGTTTTTATTTTAAGTTACAGGGCACATGTACAGGATGTGCAGGTTAACATGGTGGCACTGCCTACCATTTGGATTATTTGTTCCATGTTGTGACTTGAGCACTAGGCAGCCATTTGGCATTTCAATAGGAAACTTGAAAATTATTGGTTAAATGTATGTAAATTATGTATAGAAATTAGAGATTAGCGATCTTGCTATCGAGCATATAAAAGGTAGTCAGAATATTATTGCTATATTGATTTTATAATTTACTGTATGTGATACATGTACAATTATTCACATTGTTGGCAATGTTCTTTTTAAATTTTTTTTGCAATAAACCCTTAAGACACCAATATGTTGAAAAAGAAGAAGAAAGAAAGCTTTATTAAAAATTTTCTCACTGATACTCCATTTCTTAAGAGTTGATTTTGTGCATGAGTAATTAGCACAAAATACTCATAGACAATAAGTATCTATGTAGATAATATCACTAAGCACATACAATCAAGACACAATCTTTTGAAGAACATCATTTTCAGAAGAGAGTGCCTGAAGATGATGATTTAATATGTACAGTTGCAGAGGTGTGATGAAATAACACTAAAGGTGACTTTTTTTAGACTAAATAACTGATTATCTAAATGAATTTCACTAATTTCAATTGTCACTTTTCTTGGGCATGTACATAAAAAATTGCTGTTAATGTGTTGGCTCCATTAGCAAAAGAAACTCAAGTGCAGTTAAAGAATGACAGTTTTATATTATCAGCTTCAGACACTTCAAAAGGAAATTTCATTAATTTACAACCAATAATTGTTCAATTTTGTCATCTAATTAATAAAATCAAAGTAAAACCTTTGCAAATTCAATCTGCCAAAGGTGAAACATCTGACATTATGAATGCTCTTATACATTCAATTTAAGGTTAATATTGCATATAGAATTACTATTGGAGAACACAAATGTAATGGAGCACTGTGTTGTGGTGAAAACAATGTGTTTAAGAAATCTAAGCACAAATCATGGTACAGACATAATTTATATTCAATAAATCCAAATAAAAACTGTGTATGTCAAAATTTACATATGTAGCAACCAAATTAGAAAACGTGCTGAAATTAATGTTCATTACAACATAGATCTTCTATTTGGCTGTGTATGTTCTCTTTCTTTGCTATCTGTCTTCAATTGGATTTTAGAAATGTTTGATCTGCTGAAAAACTATTTTGTAAATTGTCCTGTGCCCTATAATTTTATTCAACTTTTTAAACAATTCCTCTTATATTTTGGTTTTATATGGTTCATATTTAGTTTTAAATTGTTATTTAAAAAGTTAATTTTAAGCAGAGCCATAATTCATCATCTTTTCAAGATTTTGTTGAATAGCAATCATAGGAATCAAGATTTTCAAACCAGTAAACTTTAATAATCATCTCTAGAGAAATTAGTGAAAATTAAAAATATTAAGACAGGTCAAGAGTGTAGAAGATTTAATTTTAACACTTGATAATTGTACTTTGGAAATTTTTTGCCTTTATTATAAGATATTTTGATGGAGCTTTTTTTAATGCAAATTTATGGGTTACATGTGCAGTTTTGTGTAGTGGTCAATTCAGGGCTTATAGGATACCCATCAAGTGAATAATGTATATTGTGCCCATTAACCAATTTTTTTGTCATCCATTCCCCTCCCAATCCCTCACCTTTCTGAGTCTCCAATGTCTATCATTCCAATGTGTTCATGTGTACACATTATTTAGCTGTCATATATACATGGGAACATGTGATATTTGACTTTCTGCTTCCAAGTTACTTCACTTATGACAATGGCCTCTAGTTCCATCCCTGATGCTGCAAAATACAAAATTTCTTTCTCTTTTATGGTTGAATAGTATGCCATTGTGTAAATATACCACATTTTCTTTATCCATTCCTCCATCGATGGACACTTAGGTTGATTCCATATCTTTGCTATTGTAAATAGTGCTGCAATACACATACTAGTGCAGGTATTGTATTGATCTCTTTTCCTTTGGATAGATAACTGTATGGGATTGCTGGGCCGAAAAGTAGTTCTATTTTTAGTTCTTTGAGAAATCTCCATACTGTTCTCCATAGAGGTTGTATTAATTTACCTTCCCACCAATCACGTATAAGAGTTCCTTTTTATTTGCAAATTTGCCGACATCTATTATGTTTTGTTTGTTATTTTAAAATAATAGCCATTTTGACTTGTGTAAGATGATACCTCATTGTGGTTTTATTTTGCATTTCTATGATGATTCGTGGTATTGAGCATTTTTTCATAAACCTGTTGGCCATTTTTATGTCTTCCTTTGTCTTTTTAACAACAGTTTCCTTTCACTAAAATGTGCCCACCTTTAATGGGATTATCTCTTTTTTGCTGTTGAGTTGTTTGAGTTCCTTGTAAATTCTGGATATTGGTCTTCTGTCAGATGCATAATTTAAAAATATTTCTCTCCCTTCCTACAGGTTGTCTTTTCACTCTGTTGATTAACATTTTCTGCTTTTTAGAAGCTTTTCAGTGTAATTAAGTCCCATTTTTCTACTTTTGTTTTTGCTGCTTGTGCTTTTGAAGTCTTAGTCACAAATTCTTTTCCCAACCCAATGTCCAGAAAATTTTTTCCTGTTTTTTTTCTAGTACTTGTATAATTTTGAGTCTTATGTTTGTCTTTAATTCCATCTTGAGCTAACATTTTAATATGGTGAGAGATGGATATGCAGTTTCATTCTTCTGTATATGTCAATCCAATTTATCTAGTACTATTTATTGAAAAGGGGGTCCTTGTTCTTGTCAGCTTTTGTAAAAAAGTAATTGTTTTTAAATATGTGGCTTTATTTCTGGGTTCTGTATTTTGTTCCATTGATCTATATATCTAGTTTTGCCTCTAAGTTAGCCTGGTCTCCAGGTCTATGTTTCTCGCCACTATCCATCACCTTATCTTGACAGAGCCACAAGTTAGGAAAATATGTCGAAAGAATAGGGAGCTTTATTTTATATAGCTTGTTTATTCTCAGCTCTGGACTCAATTTAGTCTCCTAAGCAAAGGGTAGGTCCTGACATGTGTTTCTTAATGAAAATTTACATCCATTATTAATTTTCCCTATGGCAAGTAGCTTACATTGTATTTTGTGATATGGCTCTCCATTAGCGGAAGACTTTGCTTTTAATGTTTATAATATCACCTTATTGTCTATGTGATAATACACAAGTCACTTAATATATCTACATGTTACATTCCCCTACATGGACATTTGGTGAGCATCAGATAAAATAATATATGTGAACATCTTTTAAAAATATAAAGCAGAACCTTTTGTGTGGCTGCATTAGATGTAAGATCTAATACTATATTGTTTTTGATCTGACAGTTACCAAAAAAATCTCATCTCAGAATTTTGACTGTTAGGTAAATGTGTACCCTTTAGATCCTGCCTTCCCATACTCTTTATGAGCAAAGAGAACTATACTTTCACAGACTACTGGTGTTTGAAAGTGGAGCACTGCAGTATTCTATTGTTTTAATAATGCCTATCTTGCCTGAAGCACTAAGAAAACAATTTGAATCTCTTAGTCAAGTGTGTGTCTGTTTTCTATCAATATGTAGTTATCGTGCCACCAAGTGTTGTAGTTATGAATAGCACTGCTCTCACAGTGAGCTTTAAATCAGTTAATTACTACATTTGCTTTTCTTTGGGGGAGGGGACGGGGCAGGGATTACCTTCATGCTACCACAATTCTCTGTTTTCTTGAATGTTTTTGATATTGCTTTAATTACATATACATTGAGGAGTGCTCATGTGTTAGAAAGAAGTATTTGCTAATGTGTTGAATGTGGCTCTAGAAGTATAATTTCTTTAGCCCTTTGATAATACAGCACAAAAGATAATAAGGAAAATAGTCTAAATTATCCCCCACAAGTCTACAGTAGGACTGACAGCAGTGTTATTAAGATTTTCAGGAGCTTTCTTGGCTGTCAAAGATTCTAAAAGTCATCCCTGTGTTTATATTTTTACCATATAAACACTTCCTACTACTATCCTTTTGTAAGTCTGTGTAAGCATGAGCATGTGTAACTAAATCATCTAATCAGCTATTTGTATAGAGGAAGGATTTTACCTAAAAGCAAGAATTTTCCTGTTTTGAAAACGTGAGGAAATCAAGCACAGAAGTAAAGAATGGGATAGAACAAAAGAGGAAAACGAGGTAGTAGGACTGCACTAATAATCAGAGTAGCTAACAAAAGGCCAAAGGGTCATGGTCAAGAGAAATAAAATCTAAGACAACGATAAAGTGATAACATTAACATCTCTACTAATAGAGATGTGTTCTCCTAAGTAACGTCCTTTGTCAGAAACAAAAACAGTAAAGGAAGCAATGTGATAACCAAACAGAACAGCCAAGCAACAGAATGACATTAAATTCTAATTGAAATAGTGTACATTTTGCTGAACATATGGGATACATTCTTGAGAATCTAGCAACTGAAACATAGCATTTATGGTCAATAAGGAAGTAGTCAACCAATGCAAGAAATAACCAAATAATAGATAGCTTCCACAAATATGATGCCATAAGTGTTGTTGCTCAATAAATATTTATTGAGTGAGTGAATGAATTAATGGTTAATGAAGGAAGCAGTCTTGATTTTCAACACTGATTTCCTAATTAAGGCCTTCATCTCCTTCACACCTAAAATTCAGTCATTTCCACATAACCATCACAACAACTGTGATGGTTATTACTTGACTGAATATTATTGTGATTTAAGAAAATAAAATCAATGTTTCAATAGTTTTTGATTGTTATTTAACAAACCATCTCTAAATCTGTTAAAACATTAATCTTAAAATATATATTCTCTTTTGCCAAGTGCCTGTGAGTTAATTGGGCTCAGTGTAGTGGTCTTTGCTTGGGACCTCACATGTTACCAGATAGGGGCTGGGCCTGAATACTGTTAGCTACAGTATCTGCATGCTACATACAGTTTCTCCACAAGGCTCAGGCTATTCACAGCATGGTTGCTGGATTCTTAGAGACATCATCCACAAACAAGCATTCCAAGAGACAAAAAGTAGAAGAACATCCGTGTCTGTAAATTGGCACATCATAATGTTTGTGATATTCTGTCGCTCAAAGCACTCACAGAACCTGCCCAGATTCAAGGGGAGAAAAGATAGGGTCTAACTCTTGAAGAGGAGAAAGAATCACAAAAAATAGAGCCATCTTAATTTATCTAAATCAACAATAAAAATACTAATAATAGACATATTTTATGATGAGTATGAGAATGATGAGGATGAGATGATGTTGTGTATTTCTTGCTAATCCTTACATCTTCACATAATCCTATATCCTGATTTTGTGCATGAGGAAACTGAGGATGAAAATAGTTGTGTAACTTGGTGAAGCTCACAACTTGGTGAGGGCTCAAACTTAAGTATGCTTTTGCCATTTTATTTCATTATCCTCTCACCCTACCACAAAATCTACTATAATTACCTGTGCTCTCCCACACCAAAGCTAAATTCCTTTGTATAATTTCATCAATAATCTTTCCTATTCCTGCTTGTGCAATCTTACATCTTTCTGCATCCCACGGTGTACTCTCATTCCCATAATGCCCAGCTATTAACCCATATATATTGTCCCAACTTTGCCTTGTTCCCCTTATCTGAAATGCCCTCATTGCTTCCCACCACCTCCAATCTAAATTCTACCAGCCATTCATACACTTCTCATAGCCCATCAATTTTTTTTCTCTGAACGTCTCCCTATCTATCTATAGCAGCCCATTGTGATGTCCCATTTTAATGTATTAGCTGTTGAACTTCAATTGTTGGTGTTTTCACCTGTGAGTTTTATCATTCCAACTATATTGCACATTTTGTGGCTATATCTACATCACCACATCTGGTATTCTTTCTGAATTCCTTGTAGCCTCCACCCTCTAAGACTGGTTCTTCAGAGAATTGGCAATAAACTTCAACATGGTGCTTTAGTCACACCAAAGTCAATTGAAGCCTTCCATACAAAAATGATCAATGAAAATATTAGTCTGAAGTAACTAGCTTGACCATAGTGAAGTGAAGCATAGTATGCAGACGATACACTTACGCATATTTTGTGCTATGTTCATCCTTGAGCCTTCTCAGCAAATTAGAGGGAAAACCTATAGATCAAAGTGGCCCAGCCAAGCTGCAGAGTTACTGACTATATGCTGTGATT